>NC_061512.1:244995904-245270021 GCF_022539505.1 Lolium rigidum | reverse complement strand
AGTTCTCTCCAAGGCAATGATACGCAAGTGGTGAATGGACAAAGACTCAAGCATTATATCTCGGGTGATTCTTATAATGTTGATGTTGATATTATTCGAGTGGAAACACTCGGAGGCTTTCATCAAAGGTCAAATTGACAGTCCGCCGTAACTCGACTTTGAATAGGTAACAATGACAGTAATAAAAAGTTCGCGATTTACTTTCCGAACAATGTTTTTGCTGTTTTTGGAAAATATGAGAAATTACGAGATCGAAACGGAGTGGAGGAGACGCACGAGGGCGTGCCCCCATAGGCCGGCGCGGGCCCCAGCCTGGCCGCGCCGCCCTATGAGGACACCGCCTCGTTGTCCCTCTCCGACTCTTGTTCGACCTGGTACTTTCCGATTGTTGTGAAATTTTTTGCTATATAATCCCCCGGGCCCCTGGAGGTCCGTATATCGTTTTCTCGACGTGTTTTGTTTTGAGTTGTTTCTGCCAGGATCTGTCTTTGATCTAGAGCACCATGGCCTCCGACAACAAGGGCAAAGGGCCTTCGAAGGAAGAAGTGAAAAGGGTGTCGTCAAAACAAGAGCAACAAGCCGTTGGGAGTAAGCAAGTCTTGGTGGGATCCGTTGGACACTCGACGTTCTTTTTCTCATAACTTGCAGGGACCCTTACCACCTGCTCTTGGCCTCGACTCTTTCCCTGTGCTGGAAGAAGCTCTACGGACTACCGATGAGTTTTGTGGTCAATACCAGGCTCTAAGAAGAGAAGTGGAGATACTCAGGGAGGAGAATTACCGACTCCGTAGAATGCTGGAATATTACTCGATGCCCATCACAAGGTCTTCACCGCCAACTTCAGATAACAATGAATCTCTTCGAGTCTTAGTGCAGAATTGCCAAGCTGAGAAGTTGAAGCTGAAGGAGATCTGTAAGAAGCGCGGGAGGAATTCATCACCACCATCACCAAAGGATTAATTCATCATCGGTATTGGCACCCCCTTGGTTTGTGATGGCGTGTATTTCACACGTTCGTTGGGCAACCCCAAGAGGAAGGTATGATGCGCACAGCAGCAAGTTTTCCCTCAGAAAGAAACCAAGGTTTATCGAACCAGGAGGAGCCAAGAAGCACGTTGAAGGTTGATGGCGGCGGGATGTAGTGCGGCGCAACACCAGAGATTCCGCGCCAACGTGGAACCTACACAACACAACCAAAGTACTTTGCCCCAACGAAACAAGTGAGGTTGTCAATCTCACCGGCTTGCCGTAACAAAGGATTAACCGTATTGTGTGGAAGATGATTGTTTGCAGAGAAAACAAGTAAAACAAGTATTGCAAGAGATTTGTATTTCAAGTATTAAAGAATGGACCGGGTCCACAGCTCACTAGAGGTGTCTCTCCCATAAGATAAAAGCATGTTGGGTGAACAAATTACAATCGGCAATTGACAAATAGAGAGGGCATAACAATGCACATACATGACATGATAAGTATAGTGAGATTTAATTGGGCATTACGACAAAGTACATAGACCGCCATCCAACCGCATCTATGCCTAAAAAGTCCACCTTCAGAGTTATCATCCGAACCCCTCCAAGCATTAAGTTGCAAAGCAACAGCACAATTGCATTAAGTATGGTGCGTAATGTAATCAACAACTACATCCTCTGACATAGCGCCAATGTTTTATCCCTAGTGGCAACAAGACAACACAACCTTAGAACTTTCTCACATCGTCCTGTGTGTCATGCATGCATGAACCCACTATCGAGCATAAATACTCCCTCTTGGAGTTAAGAGTAAAAACTTGGCCGCAGCCTCTACTAGTAACGGAGAGCATGCAAGATCATAAACAACACATGTATAATAACTTGATAATTAACATGACATGGTATTCTCTATCCATCGGATCCCGACAAACACAACATATAGAATTACAGATAGATGATCTTGATCATGTTAGGCAGCTCACAAGATCCAACAATGAAGCACAATGAGGAGAAGACAACCATCTAGCTACCGCTATGGACCCATAGTCCAGGGGTGAACTACTCACTCATCACTCCGGAGGCGACCATGGCGGTGTAGAGTCCTCCGGAGATGAATCCCCTCTCCGGCAGGGTGCCGGAGGAGATCTCCTGTAATCCCCCGAGATGGGATCGGCGGCGGCGGCGTCTCGCAAGGTTTTCCGTATCGTGGTTTTTCGCATCGGGGGTTTCGCGACGGAGGCTTTAAGTAGGCGGAAGGGCAGAGTCGGGGCCCGACGAGGGGGCCACACCATAGGGCGGCGCGGGCCCCCCGGGCCGCGCCGCCTTGTGGTGTCGCCACCTCGTGGCCCCACTTCGTATGTTCTTCGGTCTTCCGTAAGCTCCGTGGAAAAATAGGCCCCTGGGTCTTTGTTTCGTCCAATTCCGAGAATATTTCGTTACTAGGATTTCGAAACCAAAAACAACAGAAAATAGAACCGGCACTTCGGCATCTTGTTAATAGGTTAGTTCCGTAAAATGCACGAATATGACATAAAGTGTGCATAAAACATGTAGGTATCATCAATAATATGGCATGGAACATAAGAAATTATCGATACGTCGGAGACGTATCAAGCATCCCCAAGCTTAGTTCTGCTCGTCCCGAGCAGGTAAAACGATAATAAAGATAATTTCTGAAGTGACATGCCATCATAACTTTGATCATACTATTTGTAAACATATGTAGTGAATGCAGCGATCAAAACAATGGTAATGTCATGAGTAAACAAATGAATCATAAAGCAAAGACTTTTCATGAATAGTACTTCAAGACAAGTATTAATAAGTCTTGCATAAGAGTTAACTCATAAAGCAATAAATCAAAGTAAAGGTATTGAAGCAACACAAAGGAAGATTAAGTTTCAGCGGTTGCTTTCAACTTGTAACATGTATATCTCATGGATAATTGTCAACATAGAGTAATATAACAAGTACAATATGCAAGTATGTAGGAATCAATGCACAGCTCACACAAGTGTTTGCTTCTTGAGGTGGAGAGAAATAGGTGAACTGACTCAACATAAAAGTAAAGAGAATGGTCCTTCAAAGAGGAAAGCATCGATTGCTATATTTGTGCTAGAGCTTTTATTTTGAAAACATGAAACAATTTTGTCAACGGTAGTAATAAAGCATATGAGTTATGTAAATTATATCTTACAAGTTGCAAGTCTCATGCATAGTATACTAATAGTGCCCGCACCTTGTCCTAATTAACTTGGACTACCGGATCTTTGCAATGCACATGTTTTGACCAAGTGTCACAATGGGGTACCTCCATGCCGCCCGTACAAAGGTCTAAGGAGAAAGCTCGCATTTTGGATTTCTCGCTTTTGATTATTCTCAACTTAGACATCCATACCGGGACAACATGGACAACAGATAATGGACTCCTCTTTAATGCATAAGCATGTGGCAACAATTATTATTCTCATATGAGATTGAGGATATATGTCCAAACCGAAACTTCCACCATGAATCATGGCTTTAGTTAGCGGCCCAAAGTTCTTATCTAACAATATGCATGCTCCAACCATGAAGGTGGTAGATCTCTCTTGCTTCGTACAAGACGGACATGCATAGCAACTCACATGATATCCAACAAAGAATAGTTGATGGCGTCCCGTAAACATGGTTATCGCTCAACAAGCAACTTAATAAGAGATAAAGTGCATAAGTACATATTCAATACCACAATAGTTTTTAAGCTATTTGTCCCATGAGCTATGTATTGCAAAGGTGAATGATGGAATTTTAAAGGTAGCACTCAAGCAATTTACTTTGGAATGGCGGATAAATACCATGTAGTAGGTAGGTATGGTGGACACAAATGGCATAGTGGTTGGCTCAAGTATTTTGGATGCATGAGAAGTATTCCCTCTCGATACAAGGTTTAGGCTAGCAAGGTTATTTGAAACAAACACAAGGATGAACGGTACAGCAAAACTCACATAAAAGACATATGGTAAACATTATAAGACTCCATACCGTCTTCCTTGTTGTTCAAAACTCAATACTAGATGTTATCTAGACTCTAGAGAAACCAAATATGCAAACCAAATTAGCAAGCTCTAAGTATTTCTTCATTAATGGGTGCAAAGTATATGATGCAAGAGCTTAAACATGAGCACAACAATTGCCAAGTATCAAATTATCCAAGACATTTTAGAGTTACTACATGTAGTATTTTCCAATTCCAACAATATAACAATTTAACGAAGAAGAAACTTCGCCATGAATACTATGAGTAGAGCCTAAGGACATACTTGTCCATATGCTACAGCGGAGCGTGTCTCTCTTCCACAAAGTGAATGCTAGGATCCATTTTATTCAAACAAAACAAAAACAAAAACAAACCGACGCTCCAAGCAAAGTGCATAAGATGTGACGGAATAAAAATATAGTTTCAGTGGAGGAACCTGATAATGTTGTCGATGAAGAAGGGGATGCCTTGGGCATCCCCAAGCTTAGACGCTTGAGTCTTCTTAGAATATGCAGGGGTGAACCACCGGGGCATCCCCAAGCTTAGAGCTTTCACTCTCCTTGATCATATTGTATCATACTCCTCTCTTGATACTTGAAAACTTCCTCCACACCAAACTCGAAACAACTCATTAGAGGGTTAGTGCACAATAAAAATTCACATGTTCAGAGGTGACACAATCATTCTTAACACTTCTGGACATTGCATAAAGCTACTGGACATTAATGGATCAAAGTAATTCATCCAACATAGCAAAAGAGGCAATGCGAAATAAAAGACAGAATCTGTCAAAACAGAACAGTCCGTAAAGATGGATTTTATTAGGCCACCAGACTTGCTCAAACGAAAATGCTCAAATTGAATGAAAGTTGCGTACATATCCGAGGATCATGCTCGTAAATTGGCTTAATTTTCTGAGCTACCTACAGGGAGATAGACCCAGATTTGTGACAAGCAAAGAAATCTGGAACTCGCGCAAGTAATCCAAATCTAGTACTTACTTTTCTATCAAAGACTTTACTTGGCACAACAAAACATAAAACTAAGATAAGGAGAGGTTTCTACAGTAGTAAACAACTTCCAAGACACAAATATAAAACAAAAATACTGTAGTAAAAACATGGGTTGTCTCCCATAAGCGCTTTTTTAACGCCTTTCAGCCTAGGCGCGAAAGTGTATCTCAAGTGTTATCGAAGGGTGGTGCACCTACAGCGGGGTTTGGAGTTTTCTCAACCATGCATAGTATATTGGATACATAAGTTTCAGCGTCTCCCTTCTCATTAGTCTTGGGCTTGCTACTCTCATCGAACAAATTTTCAGGAACAAGCCAAGCATAGTTATGTTCTAGTGCATCATTCATAGCTAGGAGTTTACATGGTATTGGTGCTTTGATCTCCCCACCATCATCAATATTATTAGTGTATCTTATTCTATCCATGTCCATCTTTTCAAGGAGACTAACAAAATTAGTACGAGAACCAAGCATATTAAATTTAGCAAAGACCTTTCTAGCTTCTCTTGCTAGACCACCAAATTCTCTAAGAAGGGTTTCTAAAACAAAATCTTTCTTTTCCCCTTCTTCCATATCACCAAGTGTAAGAAAAATGTGTTGGATTATAGGATTTAGATTAACAAATTTAGTTTCAAACAGGCGAACTAAAGCAGCAGCAGCAATTTCATAAGTGGGAGCAAAGTCTACCAAGTGTCTATCTTCAAAATCTTCAATGGTACTAACATGGGTGAAAAATTCTTCTATATTGTTTCTCCCAATGATAGACCCGCGTCCTACCGGTATGTTCTTTGTGGTAAAATTAAAAGGAAACATGATGAAATAAGTAAAGTAAATGCAAGTAACTAATTTTTTTGTGTTTTTGATATAGCAAACAAGATAGCAAATAAAGTAAAGCTAGCAACTAATTTTTTTGTGTTTTGATATAATGCAGCAAACAAAGTAGTAAATAAAATAAAGCAAGACAAAAACAAAGTAAAGAGATTGAGAAGTGGAGACTCCCTTGCAGCCGTGTCTTGATCTCCCCGGCAACGGCGCCGTAAAATATGCTTGATGGCGTGTATTTCACACGTTCGTTGGGCAACCCCAAGAGGAAGGTATGATGCGCACAGCAGCAAGTTTTTCCCTCGTAAAGAAACCAAGGTTTATCGAACCAGGAGGAGCCAAGAAGCACGTTGAAGGTTGTTGGCGGCGGGATGTAGTGCGGCGCAACACCGTAGATTCCGGCGCCAACGTGGAACCCGCACAACACAACCAAAGTACTTTGCCCCAACGAAACGAAGTGAGGTTGTCAATCTCACCGGCTTGTCTGTAACAAAGGATTAACCGTATTGTGTGGAAGATGATTGTTTGCAGAGAAAACAAGTAAAACAAGTATTGCAAGCAGATTTGTATTTCGGTATTAAAGAATGGACCGGGTCCACAGTTCACTAGAGGTGTCTCTCCCATAAGATAAAAGCATGTTGGGTGAACAAATTACAGTCGGGCAATTGACAAATAGAGAGGGCATAACAATGCAAATACATGACATGATAAGTATAGTGAGATTTAATTAGGCATTACGACAAAGTACATAGACCGCCATCCAACCGCATCTATGCCTAAAAAGTCCACCTTCAGAGTTATCATCCGAACCCCTCCAGCATTAAGTTGCAAAGCAACAGACAATTGCATTAAGTATGGTGCGTAATGTAATCAACAACTACATCCTCTGGACATAGCGCCAATGTTTTATCCCTAGTGGCAACAAAGACAACACAACCTTAGAACTTTCTCATCATCGTCCCAGGTGTCAATGCGAGCATGAACCCACTATCGAGCATAAATACTCCCTCTTGGAGTTAAGAGTAAAAACTTAGCCAGAGCCTCTACTAGTAACGGAGAGCATGCAAGATCATAAACAACACATGTATAATAACTTGATAATTAACATGACATGGTATTCTCTATCCATCGGATCCCGACAAACACAACATATAGAATTACAGATAGATGATCTTGATCATGTTAGGCAGCTCACAAGATCCAACAATGAAGCACAATGAGGAGAAGACAACCATCTAGCTACTGCTATGGACCCATAGTCCAGTGGGTGAACTACTCACTCATCACTCCGGAGGCGACCATGGCGGTGTAGAGTCCTCCGGGAGATGAATCCCCTCTCCGGCAGGGTGCCGGAGGAGATCTCTAGAATCCCCCGAGATGGGATCGGCGGCGGCGGCGTCTCGCAAGGTTTTCCGTATCGTGGTTTTTCGCATCGGGGTTTCGCGACGGAGGCTTTAAGTAGGCGGAAGGGCGCAGTCGGGGGCCCGACGAGGGGGCCACACCATAGGGCGGCGCGGGCCCCCCGGGCCGCGCCTCCTTGTGGTGTCGCCACCTCGTGGCCCCACTTCGTATGTTCTTCGGTCTTCCGGAAGCTCCGTGGAAAAATAGGCCCCCGGGTCTTTGTTTCGTCCAATTCCGAGAATATTTCGTTACTAGGATTTCTGAAACCAAAAACAGCAGTAAAACGAGAACCGGCACTTCGGCATCTTGTTAATAGGTTAGTTCCAGAAAATGCACGAATATGACATAAAGTGTGCATAAAACATGTAGGTATCATCAATAATATGGCATGGAACATAAGAAATTATCGATACGTCGGAGACGTATCAGTTTGTTCCAAGCTTGGGGGAGTGCCGCGGTATCACATCATCACTACCTTTTTACTTTTTACTATCAAGTAGTGTCATATCATGAGTAGGGAAGTTATCATATAAGATAGGTTGCAGTGTGGAAGTATCTCTCCTTTAGTTTGTCTGTGTATCCCTTGGTGTGAGTTATCGTTATGAAATATTAATGAGAAGTCTTATCATTTACATATTGCACACCTTATTTTAGTTTGCAATTTCTATTATATGATTGATCTTGATTTTAGTATTGGTACCACTTTGGGAGCATTGAGTAAATCTATTTGGTTTTGGCAAACTTAGCATTGGTCAATAGCAACAACACCTTGAGGTTTAAGTAGAAAAGAGAAATACATATAGTTGTTTCATTGTCTTCCTTTCTTGTTAGCTCATAGCTTATTATTCTGAAGTTAAAATTGTTTGTGCTTGCAAGAAAGATGCATGATTATGTCTATCACATGTATATTCATTTGTTTCCCTCAACTCTTATGCTTGCTAATTAACCTTGCTAGCCAAAGACCTGTACTGAGAGGGAATGCTTCTCGTGCATCCAAACCTGAACCCAAACCTATGCCATTTGTGTCCACCATATCTACCTACTGCATGGTATTTCCCTGCCATTTCAAGTAAATACTTCATGTGCTACCTTTAAACAATTCAAAACTTATTACTTCTTATTTTGTGTCAATGTTTTATAGCTCATGAGGAAGTATGTGGTGTTTTATCTTTCAATCTTGTTGAACAGCCTCCACTAATGGACTAGTGGCTTCATCCACTTATCCTATAATTTTGCAATAAGAGCTGGCAACGGGGTTCCCAGCCCCAATTAATCAACTTTCATTAATAATTCTCTTCACATGTTTTGCTCTGATTCATCAGTAAGCAACTTAATTTTGCAATAGACACTCCTCCATGGTATGAGATTGTTGGAAGGCACCCGAGGATTCGGTTAGCCATGGCTTGTGTAAGCAAAGGTTGGGGGAGTGTCATCCTTAAATAAACTAAAATACATGTGTAAACAAAAGAGAAGAGGGATGATCTACCTTGCTGGTAGAGATAACGTCCTTCATGGGAGCCGCTCTTTGGAGGTCTCGTTTGTCAAGGGGTTAGAGTACCCGCTACCATTCGTTGACAACAACAAACACCTCTTAAAACTTTACTTTTATTCTCTTTATATGATTTCAAAACTGAAAAAGCTCTAGCACATGATTTAATCCCTCGCTTCCCTCTGCGAAGGGCCTGTCTTTTACTTTATGTTGAGTCAGTAAACCTATTTCCCTCCATCTCAAGCAAGCATTTTAGTTGTTGTGATCAAACTATTATATTGTGATTTGCTTCATCATGTCTTTTATTGTTTAGTACAAGTTTTACCTGAATGAATATAGCTTTGAAAGTCATCAATGATTACTATGGTTGAGTATGCAAGTTTACCATAAGCTTTAATATGAGAGCGCTGCTCAATAGATAAGTATAATTTGTTAACTGTTCTCGGACCAAGAACAAAGTTTGCCATCACCAATTATGATTTCTTATGCACCTTTATTTGTGATTACCTTATACTTGTTTCAAGTTGAGTTATATGAGGAAGTTGTTTACTAGAATGTCTTGTGTGAACGAATATGATGCTTCTTGTCCGTATTTGATTTATCGACTCTTCACTCCATAAACATGTGGTCCTGTTTACCGAGTTCGCTTCGCTTGGGGACAAGCGAGGTCTAAGCTTGGGGGAGTTGATACGTCCAATTTGCATCACTATTTTATATCATAATTTGTTGTTATTCATTGATATATTTCATATTTGGAGATAATACTTATGTTATTTCATCTATTTTGCATGATTCATGATTATTGGAGGATCGCACAACGGAGCCGAGATTCCGCTCGGAAAAAGCATCGTCGAACGCAATATTTCGGAAGATCAACAATTGACGGGAATTACACGAAAACTCCTATTTTTCCAGATGACGAAGGGAGCCAGAAGGGGGAGAAGAGGGGACCCGAGGTGGGCCCACCCCATAGGCCGGCGCGGCCCAAGGCCTGGCCGTGCCGCCCTATGAGGAGGGGGGGCCCACAGCCCCTCTCGCCTCCTTTTCTTCGTGTATGCCTTCGTCCCGGAAACCTAAGCCAGAGGGGGTACGTCGCGAAGAGTCACAGCCGCCTCTGCGGGGCGGAGAACACCAGAGAGAAAAGAGCTCTCCGGCGGGCAGGAATCCGCCAGGGAAATTCCCTCCCGGAGGGGAAATCGACGCCATCGTCACCGTCATCGAGCTGGACATCATCTCCATCACCATCACCATCATCTTCATCATCATCACCGCCGTCTCCACCGCTGCACCTAGTCACCGCTGTAGCAATTTGGGTTTGATCTTGATTGTTTGATAGGGGAAACTTTCCCGGTGTTGATTTCTACTTGTTATTGATGCTATTGAGTGAAACCGTTGAACCAAGGTTTATGTTCAGATTGTTATTCATTATCATATCACCTCTGATCATGTTCCATATGATGTCTCGTGAGTAGTTCGTTTAGTTCTTGAGGACATGGGTGAAGTCTAAATGTTAGTAGTGAAGTATGGTTGAGTAATATTCAATGTTATGATATTTAAGTTGTGGTGTTATTCTTCTAGTGGTGTCGTGTGAACGTCGACTACACGACACTTCACCCTTATGGGCCTAGGGGAATGCATGTTGTACTCGTTTTCCAATTGCGGGGTTGCCGGAGTGACAGAAACCTGAGCCCCCATTGGTATATCGATGCAGGAGGGATCGCAGGATCTCAGAGTTTAAGGTTGTGGTTAGATTTATCTTAATTACTTTCTTGTAGTTGCGGATGCTTGCAAGGGGTATAATCACAAGTATGTATTAGTCCTAGGAAGGGCGGTACATTAGCATAGGTTCACCCACACAACACTTATCAAAACAATGAAGATTAATTAGCCGTATGTAGCGAAAGCACTAGACTAAAATCCCGTGTGTCCTCGAGAACGTTTGGTCATTATAAGTAAACAAACCGGCTTGTCCTTTGTGCTAAAAAGGATTGGGCCACTCGCTGCAATTGTTACTCTCGCACTTTACTTACTCGTACTTTATTCATCTCGTTACATCAAAACCCCCGAATACTTGTCTGTGAGCATTTACAGTGAATCCTTCATCGAAACTGCTTGTCAACACCTTCTGCTCCTCGTTGGGATCGACATTCTTACTTATCGAAGATACTGCGATACACCCCCTATACTTGTGGGTCATCAGGGGGTTTCGTGGGCGCTTTGTAGACTAGTTTGGTTTACTTTTGTGGCTCAAAGTTGGGTGCTTTGGAATATTAGAAATAAACTAGCTATCGAAGGGAAAATGATCAATAACCCGGCTGATGCATTGTTACATATGTCACCACACATGCAGAGATGGAGAGTTCTAGTCAGACCGAAGGATAGAGAGGAAGAGAAGACAATATCTGGTGTTTCTGCACAAATAAGTTGCGAGTTAAAAATATGAAAACTACGTTGGATAGCAAAAATAGGTAAACATTTGAGAAGAAATATTACAGCTGGAAGGACGTGTGTGACACTGAATGGCTCCACGCGGCAAGATGCAGGGACTTCAGTTTTCTTACTAAGTCAGGTGAAGCGGTGAATTAGTTTTTCCAAATCCTTCACGGGAAGATCTTCGGATATCCTAGCAACACGACCAGCACCAGAGTACAGCCAGTGGGGACTTGGGCGAGTTTGGATAGGTTGCACGCGAATCCGCGGGAAATGTGCTATTATTTTGTAGTAACCCAGAACATAGGATCAACGAAGGGTAGATTTAAGAATGGGATGTGCATTTCATCGCAAAACGGGGGAAATTTTCGCGCCTTATTGCAACTAAACTTAAGAGGGATCAGGGTTCTCTCTCGAATTGCAATTAGGGTTAGGCAAGTTGAGGTGTGGATTTTGACATGAACTCTTTTGTAACTTGTTGATTTTTGGAATTTTATTACATTTGATAAGTAATAGTGAATTGATAACTCAATAATAAACAATAAGCAAAAGTAAATATGGAATATGAATTCATAATTTCAAACCAACTCATAAATTCAAATGACTTTGAATTTCAAATTGAAATTTAAATACAACCAACATTTAGAAATAGAAATAGTACAAATACAAACAAGCTCATAAATAAACCTTGAGCTTTATTGATATATATACACACATACATTGTCTTTACAATATTCTTGATACAAGAATTAATGAGAAATAAACAGAAATGAAAAGAAGATTACATTGTTGATACTAAACTAAAATCCTAGACTAAGGACTTGGAAGAAATGCTTCTATAGTACTATTCATCTTCAACACCTGCAAAACAAAACAACAATACTAGCCAGGGGATTAGTAATCAGCACATATTCAGTTTTGACAGAAACCAAGTTTCGTGTACACTTGTGCTGGTCCAAAATCATGGGCAACACAGGATAAGATGGAGCAGACCAAAACTGAGCACACTCAGGGCTCAAGTTTCAGCATATGAATACACTGTTCATGTGTTGATGTGTGACAAGGTATTAACTTGTCAATGCCTACGAGTTGTAGACTAGGGTTTCGTTGGATGTAGAGGGCAAGTAGATCTCGAAGGTTTCAGCCGAAAAGTACTCGACGATATGAAAACTAGGGTTTGTTAGACAATGATTCAATCCTTTCTTTGTCCCTCGACTCCCCCTTATATAGGAGGCGGAGCTGAGGGATTCGTGATACACAAGTTTACAGAGTCCGGGAGGGTTTCTAACCTGTCCCCGCAAGATTACAAATAATGCTTCCTATTACAACTCTAGCTTTCCTTAATAGTATCTTGGGCTTCCGAATCTTCTTGTTCTTCGGGTTATGGGCCTTCAGTAAACCCCTGGTACCATCTTCGGCAGGCCCATTGGGGATGCCTATGTCAGTAGCCCCCGAGATTTTACTTGAATCGAAGAATCAAGGCAAATCTCCAGCTTTAATCATTCAATAACTCTGTTAAATTTATTACATATCTTTCGACATGCAATTATATATTGTACAGGGATGATGGTAGTTGGGGCTAGTTCATCTGACGGATCAGTTACTAGTTAACTGCTCTAGTGGCAATCCGCAAAAACCTACTTCAAGATCACGTCCCTGGACATGATCTCGGGATACTGGTGTAAACTTCGACAGGTGCCGCTTAAGGTCTTACCATTATGTCGAGTCCCAGTCATATTTTATCGGGTACCTAACGCGTCCGTTAGAATTTTTCTTCGCATCTGTTGATACGGAAAAAAGTAGCAAACCGACGTCAGAGACGGCGCCACGCCGCTCAGAACGGATCTGGGGTCTTACCTTTGCAAATTATGCGGCATTCAGAGATTATTCGCAACTTTGGCGCTCCGAGAATATATTGTCGAGTGCTTTTTCGGCTGCTGTAATAACACATTTTATTGAGTCAACGAATGACTTATTTTGCCTTCCCGATGGGAGTATATGTAGAGTTATTTGTATAACTCAAAATATACTCACTTCTTCTTTCTTTTTCCTCTCGCTATTTTTTTTATAATTTCATTGGGCACGTGAACAGCGTTCCCGATGGGAGTAGCCCCCGAGGCTACAACCAAGGACTAGTGCTTGGTTGTAGGCTCAACACTCTAATGCCTCATGTCGCTATATTGTCATTCTTTCTCGAATTTTTATATCTATCGGGTGCGCGAACGGCGCTCCCGATGGGAGTAGCCCCCGAGGCTATGGACAAATGCTTGCGTTTGGTCATAGGCTCTCGCCTTTTCTATTTTGCCATACTCAAATTTTTCTTTTTTCCAAAGTAGCCCCCCAGCATTTGGTCAAAAACTTGTATTTGATCAAAAGCTCTGGAAATAATCAATAATCTTCTGCTATCGCCCTTCTTACGAAACTTCATAGCCGATATTTTCTTTTACCAAGGTGACATCATTGCTGATGATAACCACGACCAATGTATCGGGAAGACACGGGTAATTTTCTCTCTCTGTCTCGCGGGCCCAAAAACCTCATCAATTCGACACGTTGTGCAAGTGGGGGACACATGTCCTCCGCTTTTCCTGGCGCACGCACTGAACGCCTTTATACTGAAATTACTTTGTTACCCCTATTCCACGTGTACACCATCTATCTCGCATTTTCTCCATCCGACGGTGCGCCGATTCACCGCACCTCTATTTACGGTTATCGTCTTCCTCCTTCCACACTTTCGCTCGCGCCGCTCCTCTGCTCTCCTCTTCCAAAAATCCTCCCTTGCCTTTGAGCTCCACCACACTCGCACTGTGCTCCTGCGCCATTGTTGATGCCACCGCGCAGACTCACCAGGCACAACACTCCTGAATCCAAGATGGCTTCCGCGGATCTGGGGAGGCTGAGTGGGAGAGATCCAAAATTTCTGCCCAAGACATTAACTTGCTGAAGAAACTGGGGATTAGCAAGAAGCAAGACGCGTTACGCTTCCCCAGCGAAGAAAGCTACCCAACCCCTCCAATGGAGTATCGGGTTAGTTTTGTTGACCACCTCATCCGTGGCCTCTCTGCCCCTATTCACAATTTTCTTCGGGGGTTGCTTTTCGTGTACGGATTGCAACTTCACCATCTTACTCCCAACTCCATTTTTCACATCTCGATCTTTATCACCCTTTGCGAATCCTTCCTTGGAGTCCAGCCTAAATGGGCTTTATGGAAGCGCATTTTTCTTTGTCGCCGCAATGGCTCTGCCAATGTCGCCTATAACATAGGCGGCGTTGTTATCTGCGTTCGCCCTGATGTCGAGTACTTCGATGTCAAATTCCCTGATTCAGTTCAAGGGTGGCGCAAAAAATGGTTGTATATCCACGAGGAAAACCATGGGTCTGTTGAAGACAACATTCCTCCTTTTGATGGTGCCGAAAAAATCTGTCGCCGCCGGTCCTGGGATGTAGAGGCTACCGCCGAAGAAAAAGCGGCGACAGAGGCACTGATGACTCGCATCCACGAGCTTCAAAGTACTCGTGGCCAAGAATTGTCAGGTATCCAAATCACGGCGTATTTCCTTAGGATTAGAGTGCAGCCTCTGCAAGCTCGCAAAAATCCCCTCTGGAAGTATGCTGGCGACAAAGATGTGGATCGCCTGTCAGTGGATTTGCCGGTCAAGGATTTAGAAAAACTTGTCCGAAAAATCTCCTCCCTCAACAAGAAAGATCCTGTCCCCTCGTCTTGTCGCGTAAAGCCGTATAGCGCCACCAACGCGCTCCCTAAGGTAATTTTTGTATGGACTATTTTTTCGACTACGTATTTTCTGTTGACATCCTTTGCATAACTTGTTTGTCGACATTTTTCTTTTTATAGAACCATCCAGATCTTGTTTCTCTTCCTCCCCTTCCTGAAGGTGGAGAGGTCGAAGAACGGGCCGTTGTTACCGACGACAACCAGGGTACTTCTCGCCCTGAAAGTGAAGCCGCAGGTTCTTGAAAATCTGCGGTATCCTCTGAAAAGGAAGTTGAATCCGAGGCTACCGGATCGGCACACTCTCCTCCCCTAGCTGTTTCTCCCAATAACAAGAGAAAAAGGGATGAAGTTGTCGACTTCGGCCACTCCAAGACCGGCACACCTCCTGCCGAAGAAGTTGTTCCTACTGAAAAAAGGACAACTTTCGACCCTTACACCGATGCTTGATGTCTACGGGAGCTTCTATTCTTGTAGACAGTGTTGGGCCTCCAAGAGCAGAGGTTTGTAGAACAGCAGCAAGTTTCCCTTAAGTGGATACCCAAGGTTTATCGAACTCAGGGAGGAAGAGGTCAAAGATATCCCTCTCATGCAACCCTGCAACCACAAAGCAAGAAGTCTCTTGTGTCCCCAACACACCTAATAGGTGCACTAGTTCAGCGAAGAGATAGTGAAATACGGGTGGTATGAATAAGTATGAGCAGTAGCAACGGTGCCGAGAAAAGTGCTTGGCGTGTAGTTGATGGTGGTGGTATTGCAGCGATAGTAACGCGATGAAACGAGTAAACAAGCGGTAGTAACTCAGCGGTATTTAGGAACAAGGCCTAGGGAATAGACTTTCACTAGTGGACACTCTCAACATCGATCACATAACAGAACGAGATAAATGCATACTCTACACTTTTGTTGGATGATGAACACATTGCGTAGGATTACACGAACCCTCAATGCCGGAGTTAACAAGCTCCACAATAATGCTCATGTTTAAGTAACCTTTAGTGTAAGATAGATCAACGCTACTAAACCAAGTACTAGCATAGCATGCACACTTGTCACCTTCATGCATATGTAGGAGGAATAGATCACATCAATATTATCATAGCAATAGTTAACTCCATAATCTACAAGAGATCATGATCATAGCATAAACCAAGTACTAACACGGTGCACGCACTCGTCACCTTTGCACACATGCGGGAGGAATAAAACTACTTTAATAACACATCACTAGAGTAGCACATAGATAAATTGTGATACAACATGCTGCAATCATAAAGAGATATAAATAAGCACCTCACTATGCCATTCAATGAGTAAGTATTACGTGAAATATGGCCTAAGAGACCCACACGGTGCACACACTTGTCACCTTTACACACGTGGGACGAGGAGTCTCCGGAGATCACATAAGTAAAACTCACTTGACTAGCATAATGACATCTAGATTACAAGCATCATCATATGAATCTCAATCATGTAAGGCAGCTCATGAGATTATTGTATTGAAACACATAGGAGAGAGATGAACCACATAGCTACCGGTACAGCCCCGAGCCTCGATGGAGAACTACTCCCTCCTCATAGGAGCAGCAGCGGTGATGAAGATGGCGGTGGAGATGGCAGCGGTGTCGATGGAGAAGCCTTCCGGGGCACTTCCCCGCTCCGGCAGGGTGCCGGAACAGAGATCCTGTCCCCCAGATCTTGGCTTCGCGATGGCGGCGGCTCTGGCAGGTTTCTGTGGGTTTCGTCAATTGGTATCGGGTTTTCTGATCCAGGGGCTTCTTATAGGCGAAGAGGCGGCGCAGGAAGGTCGAAGGGGGGCCCACACCCTAGGGGGGCGCGCCCCCCCCCTTGGCCGCGCCGGGCTAGGGTTTGGTGGCCCTGTGCCTCTTCTCTGGCGGTTCTCGTGTGTTCTGGATGCTTCCGGGTAAAATAGGAACCTGGGCGTTGATTTCGTCCGATTCCGAGAATATTTCGTTACTAGGATTTACGAAACCAAAAACAGCGGAAAACGAGAACTGGCACTTCGGCATCTTGTTAATAGGTTAGTTCCGGAAAATGCACGAATATGACATAAAGTGTGCATATAACATGTAGATAACATCAATAATGTGGCATGGAACACAAGAAATTATCGATACGTTGGAGACGTATCAGCATCCCCAAGCTTAGTTCTGCTCGTCCCGAGCAGGTAAAATTTTAACAAAGATAATTTCTGGAGTGACATGCCATCATAAACTTGATCATACTATTTGTAAAGCATATGTAGTGAATGCAGCGATCAAAACAATGTATATGACATGGGTAAACAAGTGAATCATAAAGCAAAGACTTTTCATGAATAGCACTTCAAGACAAGCATCAATAAGTCTTGCATAAGAGTTAACTCATAAAGCAATAATTCAAAGTAAAGGTATTGAAGCAACACAAAAGAAGATTAAGTTTCAGCGGTTGCTTTCAACTTGTAACATGTATATCTCATGGATATTGTCAACATAGAGTAATATAATAAGTGCAATAAGCAAGTATGTAAGAATCAATGCACAGTTCACACAAGTGTTTGCTTCTTGAGATGGAGAGAAATAGGTGAACTGACTCAACAATAAAAGTAAAAGAATGGTCCTTCAAAGAGGAAAGCATCGATTGCTATATTTGTGCTAGAGCTTTGATTTTGAAAACATAAAGAGAGCATAAAAGTAAAGTTTTGAGAGGTGTTTGTTGTTGTCAACGAATGGTAGTGGGTACTCTAACCCCCTTGCCAGACAAACCTTCAAAGAGCGGCTCCCATTTTATTTTATTTTTGGATGGCACTCCTTCCAACCTTTCTTTCACAAACCATGGCTAACCGAATCCTCGGGTGCATGCCAACAATCTCATACCATGAAGGAGTACCTTTTTATTTTAGTTTTATTATGATGACACTCCTCCCAACCTTTGCTTACACAAGCCATGGATAACCGAATCCTTCGGGTGCCGTCCAACAATCACATACCATGGAGGAGTGTCTATTTTTAGTTTGTTAATTTGGGACTGGGAATCCCATTGCCGGCTCTTTTTGCAAAATTATTGGATAAGCGGATGAAGCCACTAGTCCATTGGTGAAAGTTGCCCAACAAGATTGAAAGATAAACACCACATACTTCCTCATGAGCTATAAAACATTGACACAAATAAGGGGTAATAAATTTTGAATTGTTTAAAGGTAGCACTCAAGCAATTTACTTTGGAATGGCGGAGAAATACCATGTAGTAGGTAGGTATGGTGGACACAAATGGCATAGTGTTGGCTCAAGTATTTGGATGCATGAGAAGTATTCCCTCTCGATACAAGGTTTAGGCTAGCAAGGTTGTTTGAGGCAAACACAAGGATGAACTAGTACAGCAAAACTCACATAAAAGACGTATTACAAGCATTATAAGACTCTACACCGTCTTCCTTGTTGTTCAAACTCAAAACTAGAAATTATCTAGACCTTAGAGAAACCAATTATGCAAACCAAATTTTAGCATGCTCTATGTATTCTTCACTAATAGGTGCAATGTATATGATGCAAGAGCTTAAACATGAGCACAACAATTGCCAAGTATCACATTACCCAAGACATTATAGCAATTACTACATGTATCATTTTCCAATTCCAACCATATAACAATTTAACGAAGAGGAAACTTCGCCATGAATATTATGAGCTAAGAACACATGTGTTCATTTGAACCAGCGGAGCGTGTCTCTCTCCCACACAAGCATGATGTAATCCAATTTATTCAAACAAAAACAAAAACAAAAGCACACGGACGCTCCAAGTAAAGCACATAAGATGTGACCGAATAAAAATATAGTTTCAAGAGAAGGAACACTGATAATTTATCGATGAAGAAGGGGATGCCTTGGGCATCCCCAAGCTTAGACGCTTGAGTCTTCTTGATATATGCAGGGATGAACCACCGGGTGCATCCCCAAGCTTAGAGCTTTCACTCTCCTTGATCATAGTATATCATCCTCCTCTCTTGACCCTTGAAAACTTCCTCCACACCAAACTCGAAACAACTCATTAGAGGGTTAGTGGACAATAAAAATTAACATGTTCAGAGGTGACACAATCATTCTTAACACTTCTAGACATTGCATAAAGCTACTGGACATTAATGGATCAAAGAAATTCATCCAACATAGCAAAAGAGGCAATGCGAAATAAAAGGCAGAATCTGTCAAAACAGAACAGTCCGTAAAGATGGATTTTATTAGGCCACCAGACTTGCTCAAATGAAAATGCTCAAATTGAATGAAAGTTGCGTACATATCTGAGGATCATGCTCGTAAATTGGCATAATTTTCTGAGCTTCCTGCAGGGCAGTGGGCTCAGATTCGTGACAGCAAAGAAATCTGAAACTGCGCAGTAATCCAAATCTAGTACTTACTTTTCTATCAACGGCTTAACTTGGCACAACAAAACTCAAAACTAAGATAAGGAGAGGTTGCTACAGTAGTAAACAACTTCCAAGACACAAATATAAAACAAAGTACTGTAGCAAAATAACACATGGGTTATCTCCCAAGAAGTTCTTTTCTTTATAGCCATTAAGATGGGCTCAGCAGTTTTGGTGATGCACCCGCAAGAAATAGTATTTGAAGCAAAAGAGAGCTTCAAGAGGCAAATTCAAAACACATTTAAGCCTAACATGCTTCCTATGCAAAGGAATCTTGTAAATAAACAAGTTCATGAAGAGCAAAGTAACAAGCATAGGAAGATAAAACAAGTGTAGCTTCAAAAATTTCAGCACATAGAGAGGCATTTTAGTAACATGAAAATTTCTACAACCATATTTTCCTCTCTCATAATAACTTTCAGTAGCATCATGAGCAAACTCAACAATATAACTATCACATAAAGCATTCTTATCATGAGTCTCATGCATAAAATTATTACTCTCCACATAAGCATAATCAGTTTTATTAGTTGTAGTGGGAGCAAATTCAACAAAGTAGCTATCATTATTATTCTCATCAAGTGTAGGAGGCATAGTATAATCACAACAAAATTTACTCTCCATAGTAGGTTGTACCAAAAGATCATTATTATAATCATCATAAATAGGAGGCAAAGTATCATCACAGAAAATTTTCTCCTCAATGCTTGGGGGACTAAAAATATCATGAAAACCAGCTTCCCCAAGCTTAGAACTTTCTATATCATTGTCAACAATGGTGTTCAAAGCGTTCATACTAATATTACTACCAGCATGCAAACAAGATTTCATAGGTTTTTTAATTTTCGCATCAAACAATCCATGTTTTAAATCAGGAAATAGAATAAGAAGCTCACTCTTGTACATTATGCCAAACTAGTGTAAACAAGAAACAACAAGATGCAATTGCAGGATCTAAAGGAAATAGCTTTGAGCACACACACGACGGCGCCGAGAAAAATACTTTACACGAGACCGTAGTATGAGTGCCTTTTTACCTTTCCTCCCCGGCAACGGCGCCGGAAAAGTGCTTGATGTCTACGGGAGCTTCTATTCTTGTAGACGGTGTTGGGCCTCCAAGAGCAGAGGTTTGTAGAACAGCGGCAAGTTTCCCTTAAGTGGATACCCAAGGTTTATCGAACTCGGGGAGGAAGAGGTCAAAGATATCCCTCTCATGCAACCACTGCAACCACAAAGCAAGAAGTCTCTTGTGTCCCCAACACACCTAATAGGTGCACTAGTTCGGCGAAGAGATAGTGAAATACGGGTGGTATGAATAAGTATGAGCGAGTAGCAACGGTGCCGGAAAAGTGCTTGGCGTGTAGTTGATGGTGGTGGTATTGCGGCGAGTAGTAACGTGATAAAACGATGAAACAAGCGGTAGTAACTCAGCGGTATTTAGGAACAAGGCCTAGGGAATAGACTTTCACTAGTGGACACTCTCAACATCGATCACATAACGAACGAGATAAATGCATACTCTACACTTTTGTTGGATGATGAACACATTGCGTAGGATTACACGAACCCTCAATGCCGGAGTTAACAAGCTCCACAATAATGCTCATGTTTAAGTAACCTTTAGTGTAAGATAGATCAACGCTACTAAACCAAGTACTAGCATAGCATGCACACTGTCACCTTCATGTATATGTAGGAGGAATAGATCACATCAATATTATCATAGCAATAGTTAACTCCATAATCTACAAGAGATCATGATCATAGCATAAACCAAGTACTAACACGGTGCACGCACTGTCACCTTTGCACACATGCGGGAGGAATAAAACTACTTTAATAACACATCACTAGAGTAGCACATAGATAAATTGTGATACAACATGCTGCAATCATAAAGAGATATAAATAAGCACCTCACTATGCCATTCAATGAGTAAGTATTCGTGAAATATGGCCTAAGAGACCCACACGGTGCACACACCTGTCACCTTTACACACGTGGGACGAGGAGTCTCCGGAGATCACATAAGTAAAACTCACTTGACTAGCATAATGACATCTAGATTACAAGCATCATCATATGAATCTCAATCATGTAAGGCAGCTCATGAGATTATTGTATTGAAACACATAGGAGAGAGATGAACCACATAGCTACCGGTACAGCCCCGAGCCTCGATGGAGAACTACTCCCTCCTCATAGGAGCGAGCGGCGGTGATGAAGATGGCGGTGGAGATGGCAGCGGTGTCGATGGAGAAGCCTTCCGGGGCACTTCCCCGCTCCGGCGGGGTGCCGGAACGAGAGATCCTGTCCCCCGGATCTTTGCTTCGCGATGGCGGCGGCTGCGGCGGGTTTCGTGGGTTTCGTCAATTGGTATCGGGTTTTCTGATCCGGGGGCTTCTTATAGGCGAAGAGGCGGCGCGGGAAGGTCGAAGGGGGCCCACACCCTAGGGGGCGCCCCCATGGCCGCGCCGGGCTAGGGTTTGGTGGCCCTGTGCCTCTTCTCCGGCGGTTCTCGTGTGTTACGGATGCTTCGGGTAAAATAGGAACACTGGGCGTTGATTTCGTCCGATTCGAGAATATTTCGTTACTAGGATTTCGAAACCAAAAAGCGAGAAAACGAGAGCTGGCACTTCGACATCTTGTTAATAGGTTAGTTCCAGAAAATGCACGAATATGACATAAAGTGTGCATATAACATGTAGATAACATCAATAATGTGGCATGGAACACAAGAAATTATCGATACGTTGGAGACGTATCAATGCTCTTGTCAGCTCGTAAGTTCCTGCCGCTATTTGTTGTTTGCCATTGATTATTTTGACTATATTGTTTATTGTCTTGTCGCCTTTTTGTAGTGATGACGAGGATGAAATTCAACCTATTGACGCGACTGCTCGAACGAGTACGTCTCGTACTTTAGTTGTTTCTGAAGCTCACCCTGATGGGGATGAAACTTCGCCTCCTCAACAAGATACAGAGCATCCAACTCCAATTGCAAGCCCCCGAGCCTCTTCACCAAAGAGAGCTCGGGTAGAACCAGCCAAGGAACCTCTCTTGCTGGCTAGTAGTTCCACGACTCCTTCATTGGATGATGTAAGTTTTTCACTGTTCTTTTTCCGAACATTTCAGCATTTGTCGACTCCCCTTTGTTTCTTGCGTAAGTCCTGTCGAACTTTTCCTTCATATATTGACTTTTCTTTTTTCTTTTGTTTTCTCTTCAGCCTGCGATGAAGGAGTTTATTCGCCTTGGTACCCAATTTGTCGGGTACCGTGACCATGCGAATAAACTTGAAGGTACTATTTTTTCCTGCCCTCTCTGCTGTATATATACTCCTTTATTGTTTCATCATGACGTTTTACCGTCGTTTATTTTTGCCAGAAACTCTTGCCGAAGCCAACAGACGCGCTGACGCTCTTGCTGTTAAGTTAGAGCAAAGCGAAACAGCTCGGAAGAAAGCTGAAGCAGATGCCGCCGCTGTCGAAGACCTTCGAAAAAGGCTTCATGACGCAGAAACTTCTTTGAGTGAGCATATAACCGAACAATCTGCTCGCGAAGAAGCAATTATCAGGCGCTTGGAGTCGCAGAGCCGTCGCTTTGTCAGTAAGTGCCCAAACTTTTTTGATTTCCTTGAACTTGCTTTTCTTATCTTGTTTGTTGATCAATAAAATTTTGCCTCAGCAGGAAAAATGTGTCAAGAATATGAACTTGAAGATCCTGACAATGATCCCCTTCTTGACGCGCTTTCTCTCCTTGAGATTCATGGAGACGAAGCACGCGAAGGCCTTGCTGAAGCTGGGGCGGGACTGTCGCGGCTCTACCCTTACTTCTTCCCGAAGAAAGAGGAACCCGCGCCTTTTCTTGCTCTCGCCAAATGCTTCAACTCTCAAGAAAATCTTGGGCTCAAACTTCGCCAAGATATGGTTTGACGGTTGGCGTTGAAGGCACGATTTCCCTGGTTGCTGACAGCCAACAAAATATCGACTGGACTAGGGTTGGCGACACGCAGGAGATGGAGACCAAGAAGTGGCAGTCGCTGATTAAGGCTGCGAAACCAAACTCGAAGAAGATCCTCGCCTATCTTGGATGCAAGCCAACTCCTTCTCCTAGTTCGTCGAAGCCGTAGGTTTAGTAGAGCGCCATGTCTTCCTTTTTTTTTTACTTTGTCTCTTTTGATGTTGTCGCCACAGTAGCTTTGGCGACAACTGCCGTAGTAGTTCTTTTAAGGACTCCTTTTGTAATAGCCGTGTAAATATTCCGAAAATCAATGGAAATCTATTTTTCTTGATGATTGATACTGAAATTTTCTTTTCCAGTTGATATTTGATAACTACTCTGCAAATCCTCGTCTTGCCGATACTTTTCATGCTTCCTCCTACTCGAAGAAAACATCTGTCGGTGACGATTTTATTGGAGATTCCGCGGATAAAGAATCCACACAAGATTTGAAAAATCTCTGCCAACAGTTGCAGTCTATGAAGAAGTAAACACTTGTAATGATGGAGCAGTCTCGAAAATCGTTGGAAAGGGAAAAGATTGCGCTTCAGCAAGCCCAGGATGCTATAGCTGTAAAAGAGGGCGCGGTTGCTGCGGCTGCCGAAGCTTCTCGACGAGAGAATTTTATGCTTGAGCTAATGCTTGATTCTAGCTTGGATATGGCGGGTATATCTTGTTCACTTGACCATGATTAAATGTATTCTCCATGTTTTTCCTTCCTTTCTGATTCCTCCGCTGAAAATAGGTTCTTTTCTGGATACCGCTGCTGAGGATCAACGTGTTGAAGCTCGATCCAATGTGCTTCTCAGACTTGCCGAAGAGTATGGTTCCAACTTTTGGGTGACGCCTGAACGTACCCGCCAAATCGTCAGATTTCAAGATCGTGCGACTCAGGTCCGTGAGTTTCTTGAAGAAGATTGAGAGAAGAGGATACTCTTCCATCCAGTTCCCCGAGAGTTCGATATAAACCCTCGAGTCACCCTTGTGGGGAAATGTACTCTGTTGCTACAACAGTTTGCACTTGAAGTCCAACGTTTCAAGATCTTTTTGGCACTGTGGTTTACAGTCATCATTGGGGGCAATTTTGGGCGTCGGTAATCCCCAAAGGCCTACAGGGGGAGTGGAGATGCTCTAGTCCCCCCATATGGGCTCCGGTGCAGCCATTTTAGGGCCCATAGGGGGGGCACCGGCGTTAAAACTAAAATAGGGGTCGGGCGGCCGCCAGTTGCGCCCCCTATACTAAAAAAAATAAATTTTGAAAATGTAACAAAATTCGAAGGAAAAGTAGATTCATAGATAGTTCGGCCATATTTGTCCAATATTTGTACAAAACATAATAAAAAACCCTAAAACTAATGACTGCCGCCGCCACGGCCTAGCCCGAGGCCGCGGAACATCGCTGCCCGCCGCGTAGTCCTCCTCGCCGTCGGCATCAGGCTCCTCCTTTTTCGGCTGCGGCATATAGCTGCAACCCTGGCCGATGTCCTCGTGCCTCCCGCGTGGCCTGCTGGAATGGCCAACGTCGTCATCGCTGTCGAGGTTGATGACGAGGCCGACATGACGGCATCGCTCCTCCTCCGTGCGGTGGATTACCGCCGCACTCCACGCCCCGTCGAACTCGTCCGTCGCCGCGAACCATTCCAGCTCAGCTTAGCGCAGCCCAGGGAAATCCGTCGGGTCCTCCTCCGCCTTGATGATGGAGGCCGCCGCCTTGTGCTCCGGCGGTGGCGTCCACTCACGCTGGCGTGACAGGGACGGTTGGCGACTGTTGCGGATGACGGCGTCACCGCCGCCATCGCGGCGCCTGTGGACAGGCGCCTCCTCCGGCTCGTCTTTCACGGACGCCAAGAAGCGGGGCGAGAGAGTGTTGTACGGGGATCTGCAGCGGCGGGTCATTGTCGTCGGCGATGTAGTTAGGCTCCGCCCGGGCGCGCTGGCGGTTTATACGGTGCTGAAGGCGAGCAGGCGCGTTAACGCCGACGCGGAAGGCCAGCATGCAAGCAGCCTTTGACTGCCGCTGAAGGCGAGCAAGCGGCATTAAAGACGAGCATGCGCATTAACGCCGACGTGACGCGGAAAGCGAGCAGGTGAGTAGGTTTTAACGGACGCGAAGGGTGATGAGGAAGGGTGATGAGGAAGACGACTCCACCGACACTGCATACATGTGTTTCCCGCACCTTTTTCATGTGTCGTTCCCGCCAACACTCGGCATCGGCGTCCCCGCTAGACTTCTTTTCTACTGGATTCTGTATGAAGCGCTGAATGAATAGTTGGACCGCCCAGCTGAAAACAAATTTGGGCCGCGTCTGAGATGGATTTTGGCCTTTGGGCGCCGCTTTCCCAGCTGTCGCTCCTTCCAAGGCAACGCGATGACACGCGGAATGGTGGCCCGACGAGTGCGCGGTGGCGTGGCGACGTTCCCCAAACACGTGTGAGGATTCTCGGGTTCAATTGCACGAGCCACCCTGTGTGTTCTCGCAAGCGCAGGTTGCAATGCACCCCCTTTGTGAGCCGGCTCATTTAATTGTTTTTGTTATGGTTTTTATACTCATGCGCAAATTCTCTTGAAATGACTGCGAATTTTAGAATCGAAGGTTTCAAAAAATAAAAAAATGAGAGCAAAGGTGTCAATTATTTTTTACACCGTCAATCGTTTCATTAAACATGTGATCTTGTTTTCGGGTAAACATGCAATCTCACACTTTGCTTCCTAGGCGTACATATAAACCCACTGTCTGAAAATCGTATTTCGAAAGGTCAATTTTTTTTTGCAAAAAAGTTGTATGTATACCCATATATTTTATGTTCGTACACAAAGTTTTGGAGTAAATGAATATTTTTATGTAAAAAGACAAATTTTGATGCTCCAACATGGTTATCCAGGAGACCTTTTTTTTTTCATTTTCATACATGACATAAAAAATGTTGGTCCTACTTCCCCGTCTCCGGAACTTTTGTGTGAACAAAACATCCTAGATGTACACAAGGATTTTTTTTCCGCTCTTTCAGTTACTTCTAGCTTTTCATTAAACTTGTCGTGATATGGTTACGATTACTTAAAAAAGATGTCACATGAAACAACCGAAAAACTGCAATTTTTTATCACCACCTTCTTTTTGTTTTTGCATTTGATATATTGAGTTGATCATCACCTTGTTGACGTTTTTCTACCCATTCCTCCCTCTAGATGTTTTTCTAGTAAATGCCTAACCCTGCATGCACATTAATATTGGCGACAGCAAACACAACTGAAAAAATGAAGGATGGAGCATGACATAGAAGCAGATAAAAATAGAAAAAACAAATGGTCAACGGTCAATTTTCATTGTAAAATGGTAAAAACACAAAGAGCAGCAAGTAGCACCATTTGAAAAACACTACTCCCATCGTTATAAAATTATTGTCGCAGATTCATATATATTTACTCATAAAATATGTCTACATACATTTAAATTTGCAAAAAGAATTATGAAAAAATATTATAGTAATGTGAGGAGGGAGAGAAAAGTAGGAACTACAAGGGTGTAACCGAAAAGTACCCTCCGGTCTTCTCCCACCATCCACCGCCCAAAATTCCTCTCCCACTTCGGAGGCAATCCTCCTCCTGCCCACGATGGAAGCCGACGCCCCCGCCGCCTTGGTTTATCCGACGATGGATGCCGACGGCGCCACCGCCGCCGCCGCCGCCGCTTCCAAACCCACCACCTCCGACGAAGCATTCGTCGACGCCACCGACACCCTCCCTCATCCGCCGCCCCCGCCCCTCACATCGTCCTCCTCCACGCTCCGCCGCCGCCCGCGCCGCGCCAAATCTGTGAAGGAGCCCGATCAGGTGCCCTCCCCTTCGGCTTCCGCCTCCTCCGCCGTCACCGCGGCCGACGAACCCGTCAAGGCCAGGCCCGATTCCCCCGAGGCCGCCAGCGCGGTTTCCGCCGTCGACGAGCCCGTCAACGCCGAACCCGAAATCTCCGAGGCTACCAGCGCCGCTCCCGCCGCCTCCGCGGTCACCGCGGCCGACGGGCCCGTCGAGGCCGACCCCCATTCCCCCGAGACCGCCAGCGTGCCCCGTTCCCCCCCGCCCCGGGAGGAGGAATTCGACAAAAAGGATTCCTCCGAGACCGCCAGCGTGCCCCGTTCACCCCCGCCCCCGGACGAGGAATTCGACAAAAAGGATTCCTCCTCCTCCTCCTCGTCAGATGAGGAGGCTGGAGCGCGGGATCACATGCCTCTGCCGCCGGCGGCGCCGCCGGGCATGCTCGAGTCCCTGGCCGTATTCATCATCAAAGCGGTGGCGTTCCAGGTGAGCGCGCTCATCGCCTTCATCACCTTCCCGGTGCGGCTGCTGCAGTGGTGGTACCTCTTCGTCACCGACCCGGTGGGCTCGGCGCGGCGGGCGCACGACTGGGCGCTCGGGGCGGTGGGGCAGGCCACCGGCGCGGTGGCCGCGCAGCTCGGGGGCGGCGAGGGCGTGGGGCGCGTGGCCGGGAGGCTGGCGTGGGGGTCGCTCTGGGCCGTGTACGTCTGCGTGGTCCTCTGCGCGCTGCTCATCATGGCGTTCCTCGGAGGGGGGCTGCTGGTGGGGAAGATGGTGGAGGAGCCCGTTCAGGTGACGGAGACTCTGAATTTTGATTACACCAAGCCGAGCCCTGTGGCGTTCGTGCCCGTGCGGCGGTTGGTGCCGCCGCATCAGCGGATGCAGCTCGAGGTGTCGCTCACGCTGCCTGAGTCGGATTACAACAGGAGGCTGGGCGTTTTCCAGGTACCTTTCTTGCTGGTCCTTGTCAAAGTGGTTTGGTATGATCATCTGCTTGAAAATGGTCTCCGCTAATCGCTATCAAGGGAACAAATTATGCTGGACTGAAGTTTTGTCAAATGAAGCGATGATTGCAATTTTAGGGTCCTGCCAATTTCTGTGTGTCTAGTTTCAGAAGCATAGATATAAGTTAATAACTGCAACTTTGATGTGCATTCCCATGTTCAACTTCAATTTTATTAGAGAAGAAGCTTCCTATCATAGAAGCTTTACACGTTGGGGTCTGCTATATATACACTTAATTTTAAAGTTCATCTGAACTTTGCAGTGTGATTTAACCAGAAATTTTGCTCCACCTAATCTTGTTCTGTGGAATGAAAAGAAGTTCTGGTACAGTCTTGTGAAGTTGTGATACAAATTGAGGCGTAGTTAGTGGTTGATATTTAGCAATGCGCTTACTATTACTGATTTTAGCAAATCCGCGTAAAATTGACTGGTTGATGTTTGATCATCTCTTTGAAAATTGTATTACCCTGGGTTTGTAATGTAAAGTCTATTATCCAGTGGTATTGCTCTGACATTTCATCTCTGTCTAGGATGTTATGGGGAAAAAAATCCTACTACTTTGATTTGTAAAATGTAAATTGGACTATACCTAGATAAACTCTATTATCTAATTGCTCTTTCATTTATATAAGTGCAAGGACACTATGATACATATGTGTGCAAGTTGATTATGAAGAGAACATCTAGGCAAAGATCTATATTTCTAATATAATCCAAGCATATGAGAATATATAATCCACTACAATGGCAATGGGAGCCAGACTACAAAGTAGATATCTGAAATGCAAATCCGTGTTGGATAGGTAAACCAGTGAATCTAAAACATGTTTGGTGGGATAGACATAGTGGTGTCAGGCTGCGAATGTTAATGGATTGATGACTCGGCTATGAAGTTCAATTGATGATCTATTCTCTGGCAGCAGACTCCCAGTAAGCAAACTAGCAACTCCAAGAGCTCAAGCCTGAAGCCTTAGTAACATAATAACCATGGTTTGCAGCGAGATTGACCACATGCTTTCAATAAGACAGACCATTTCTGCTTCCGCAGTTCAACTTTGCTGATGAAATTTCTGTCTCTCCAACTGATTGTGCCATACTTTTTGAAGAGTGTCAAGGCGTTATATACCCAGTTTAGGTTTACAGAATTATGTGCGTTGCAAGCTCGTAGTGTGTATGCATGCATAATATAGATAGTTCCAGTTGCAAAGCTCTTTATATTAGTTCAATGGATAATCCACAGACTCCCAAAAGCAAACAAGCAACTCCATGTGCTCAAATCTCATAAGGTTTGCAGCCAAATTTGGTCGTATGTTTTTCAACAAGAGAGACCGTTTCTACCTCGACAGATAAATTTCTTGACGGAAATGTCCGTTTCTACCCAGTTCGTGCTTTCTTGATACTTCTCTTCAGAATTATATGAGTTTCAAGCTCGTAGTATTAGTGTATGCACAATAATGATAGTTCAAGTTGTGGTGCTCTCCATGTTTAGCAGTATCTGTAGAAAATTGTATCATAGCAAAATATTTTGTATCTCCATCTGATTTCCTTTTTCCCCCTTTGAGTTCAGGTAAGGGCAGAGTTTCTATCTGCAAATGGAAAAGTGGTCTCTGCGACGAGCCACCCATGCATGCTGAAGTTCAAGAGTGTCCACATGCATTTCATAGAAACTTTTTTCCAGAGTTTTTCTCTATTGACGGGCTACTCGTCAGAATCCCAGGTCATCAGACTAAAAATGAGCGGTATCAAGGAGGCTTTTGAACCAATAACAGGAGTGACGATAATGCTGGAGCAGCGAGCCGAGTTTAGTCCTGGTGCAGGCATCCCGGAGATATATGCTGCATCGCTATTGCTCGAGGCCGAGCTTCCTCTGATCAAGAGAATACTCTGGAACTGGAGGTGGACTCTTTTTGTTTGGAGCAGCATGGGGTTCTTCGTTTTTGAGTTGTTGTTTGCCCTTGTTTGTTGTAGAACTTGTATATTTCCCAGGGGTGGGCATCATGCTGTAGCTCCTTAGGGGCAGCTCATGTAATGTACGCTTCGAAATAAATGCAAAGATGGTGTCACGGTCGACTACTAATCATGCTGACGATGCTAGTTTTTTCTTCCACCATGCCTAGCATTGACAGTGCATACATGGTACTAGATTCTCGCTGTAAAGAAAAATATAACCAATTCTACTGCTGTAACTCATATCAGAAATGTTTTTTGAATGATGGGAAAATGTTAAAGCATGCATCAATGCTGAACTCCAACTGCTGTAACTCATATCAGAAATGTTTTTTGAATGATGGGAAAATGTTAAAGCATGCATCAATGCTGAACTCCAACTGCGTTTTATACAGCTTCTAGTACCATGAGGATTAATCATGCTTGTTATTGCTGAGTATCAGATATTCATTATAATGGTAATGATGCTTCTGAAAGACCAATAAGCAGAAATGCTGTTCTTTTGCTGCAACAAGGTTCAGTACTTCTGTGGCAGGTAGCTCTAAGAGGATTCATTTCAAGCTCAGCTATATCTTCCATTTCAGTGTTAACTTCACCAAGATGCTGTCATTTGATGCAGGTGTGCTCATGCGCTGTCTGCAATGTAGAATTGGTTGTGCAGTCGATTAATCGATTACTCTGTAGGATATCATTGTCTTTTTTGTTTGGCTGAATCAAGTGGTGAGAATTTCCCTGTACCTCTTTTCCTTTGAACCTTTAATCATTCATTCATTTTATTGATTGAACGATGGATATTTCTCTTGATTATGGTGTGAATAATGGCATTGCAGTAACAGGTTGTCGCCGTAGCCAGAGTGCAGCCGTGCAAGATGTCAGGAACAGGTATATTTGAGCGGTTGAGCACCAGTTTAGTCATAAATTCCCTAGATCTATACAATTGGTTTACTTTCTGTCCATCGGTACATTCGGAGTGCATTTGTTAAAATTCTTAGTCTGAATTTATTATCAATGGTACCATTCTACCAGCGAGAGACCAGCAAGGGTCTGTTTCTTCGGTGAGTCTGTTAATGGCATCCATGCTAACAACCACGAGTGTGATCCTGTAATACTGTTCGGCGGCTTTAATTCGCTACTGATTGGAAGGTCAGATTAATCTTGATTAAGATGCTAGATTGTACAGTATGCAAGTTGGTAAAGAAGTATTGTTTCATCCACTCAACCAAATAAACAATTTGGTTCTTTTTTTAGCCAAAGCACTAGAGTATATTACACACGGGGCAAGATTATAAGATCTACTCAGAACAACCATGTTAAAGGGTGGAAATTTCCATATGAGACTCCAACTTTTTTTTTCTCTCGCCATCTGCAGAACTGACAGTGTATACATGGTACTACTTGATAACCAATTCCATTGCTGCAGCTAGTATCATACATTGTTTTAAATGGTGGGAAAGTGTTCGACCATGCACTCATGCTGAACTATTAATAAGTACTCCGTATATTTTATACAGCCTCTGACGTGAATCTTCCCATCCTCTGAAGTAAACAAGTTCTGCCCCTTTTTTTTAACATGACGATGAGCTTTGCATGTGCATAGTTGTATCAGATATTCAGATTACATGTTTAATATGTGTACTGGTGCTTCTGGATGGCCTGCAAGCAGATCTGTCGTTTTTTTTTCTGCAACATGAGTGACTACTCTGTTTCTTTTTACAGTACATGAATAAATACTTATTTTGGGACAAGAAGTGCACATGAATAAATACTTCTGTGGCAGGTAGCGCCAAGAAAATTCTTTCAGACCCAGTTATACCTTATAAACATTATAATTAACTTCACCAAAATGCTGGCATTTCAAGTGGGGTTGGAAATCATCATGCCCGGTCTGCAGTGTGTAATTGGGTTTTGCGTCGATTAATCGATTCTTCTGCAGGATATCATTGCTCTGCCTTTTTTTCTCGGTTGGCAAAGAATCCCGGTGACCACCGGCATTACTGGACAAAATGGCCCCAGAAGGTTTGTCAAAAGAACTCATAAATTCGTAAAAAAATGTCAAGACTATTTAAATTCGAATAAATTATATAAACTCTGTTGAATTTCGTCCTGTAGAAAGTGTTCTCAGTGGTATCCAGAATAACCGGTTTTCGGCGAGAAACAAAAACCCTGGGCTGAAGAAACTAAGAAAGTGGTGAGAACTTTGCTGAATGAAGGCTTGTGCAGAAAAGGTAAATTGGTCGGTTCGTCCGTAGGATCTCGTTGTTTTAGTTTGGTTGGTTTTCGGCTGAATCAAGTGGTGGGGATCTTACTGTGCCTCTGTACCTTCGTCCCTTTGAACCACTGATAATTTTCTCTCTTGCTGATTACACAAGGAATGTTCCCGTAGATTAACGATTTGGAAGTTGGCGTTGTGGTAACCAGTTGCTGCTGGAGCCAGAGGTTGAGTCGTGCAAGATGTCACGGACATGTAATTCTGCCAGAGCAGTTGAGCCCCAATGCTTAATAAGTGCTTAAAGCATGAGCCACAAAGTCATAACGCTACGGATCCATACAATCGGACTTCCCGTCCAGCGTCCATCGGTACATTCAGAGTTCATTTTTCAAAATTCTTGGTCTGAATATCTTATCAGTAGTACCCTTGTACCAGCAAAGGGTCCGTGTCTTTGGTGAGTCTGCGGTGGCGTCCAGGCTAACAACCACGAGGTGAGACTTCATTGTAGCTTGCCTGCATCATCAAGAAATAAGATCACCGGCCTCTTTCCGTTGAGCTGTAACCCATCTGCACAATGCGAATGGAAGTGGGCTTGCCACCCGCAGCAGAGCAGAGCAGAACGGTGGTTGCTTGCACGGATCCTGAATTGCTCAAATGGCAATACTCTCCTCGTCGCAGTGTCAAGGGATGAACAGAAGACCCAGATCTGCTGCTAGCTATGGGACACTATCTGCAGGCTCCTCATGGTGCGAGTGTGCTGTGCTGAAACTCTGGTGACGCTGCCACTACCAGCATTCTATGGTCGAGGTGCACTGGCTGCGACTCGGTAGTGACACTGACGCGTGATCTGCTGCGAGCTAGGACCGAGGTAAACACGCCAAATGGTGACTGTCTGCCCGTCTACCGTGATGATCAACCTATCGACTTCAGCAGTGTCAGTGTGGTTCCCGTAATATACTCAGACATGCATCATGAGAGGCCAGCATTAGGCTTGATTAACGGTATGCTGGATGACTTCACTACACACTCTACTCAAGTGGGAAAATAAAATTACTGCCGTCCAGTCAAGCAAACAATTTTGCTGCTGCGTAACCATTATCAAACCGAGTCTTGCGTCAGTCCCCACAACATGTTCCAAGTGTCTGCATTTTGTTTTGCGGGTCTAAGTGTATGCATTGTTTGATCCAAATCGTAATCACGTGCTCCCCCGCCCGTTAATCGCTTTAAGCACTAATAATTGCACTCTCTGTAGATAATGCTAAATAATGCTGGATTGTATCGGACGCAACGCAACGAGTGTAATCTCACGCGTGTGCCACAGCTCACAGGACGCCTCATACAGCAATCATGTGTCTTGTGATGGATGTTCTAGCTAATGCAAGGTAGAATGATCACACAACGGCGAGATGCACATTTGCGTAAACGAGAAGTGAACTATGACTACATGGGACCCCTCTCTCTCTCTCTCTCTCTCTCTCTCTCTCTCTCTCTCTCTCTCTCTCGCTCGCTCCCTCTCCCTCTCCCTCCCCCTCCCTCTCTCTCTCCCTCCCTCTCATTAGTAATTTCTCCGGATCAATTTAACATGCACGCACATAGTTAAATAAATTGCTTTGATTGTTATTTTGGTCAACAATATATGAAATATATGTCACAAAATTATATAATTAAAAACCTTTTTAAAATACGAATCTAATAGTATAGAATTTATAGACATATAAATTTATATTCTGTAGACTAAAATAATGGTTAAACTTTATCTTAAACTGCGTGCGCGCCTGTTAAACCGATCCGGAGAAAGTAGTGTAGATGGGGTCAAGGGATGGAAGAATCAAGACCTGATTTTCCTAATTTAGTACTAGTGCTCTTTTAACTTCGGAATCATATTTATTCATTTACGGGAGTGGTGTTTTGAAACATGGGAGTATATGCTCCCTATATTTTAAAATGCATCTTACACACATTTAAATTTCCAAAAAATTGAAAGAAAAAAATTCGCACGTACATCTTCACGTGCTACACACTCATAAAGTCGTTTCATAAAAAATCGATTTATCATGTGACATGTGTAAAAAAGATAAAATTCAGTGCTAAAAATAATGGTTGACACAAGATAAACTTTCTCTTTTTTACACAGACCACAAAAAATGATGGTTTTTCGTGAAAATTGACGAACACATATATTATGAAGATGTACATGTAAAAAAAATTGACACTTCAAAATATGATTTTTTTTGGTTGAGTGAGCGTACGCACCCGGGGCTGAATTGAATTTCTGTACATTACTTTCTTTGGTCTTCTAAATTTTTATGCTTTAGCCATCCGCGGAGTCTTTACAATATGGAAGCGACTATCGATTAACGAAGACATCATCCTAATGTCGGCTGCATCTTGATCTTTAAAATACGGGAGCTACTATTGCAAAATTAGTTCTCACTGAGATGGCGTCACTTCAATTTCAATTGCAACCAATGTGCTCCTCTCAGACATGTATCATGACATAAATCCAAATGTTTGCATACTATTTTCTACTTGCAACTTTTGTGCAACTCTGAACATAGAATGAATCACCATGGGATCCAAAAGCACGGGACTTGATTCGGCTCAAACTTAATTCTCAGTCGACCGAGCAAAATCGTTAATATGTGGTTTTGATAATTAACCTCTCCTAATTATAAAACCTAGAAAGTTTGTTGTGTCATGAAATTTATTTCCTAGGAAAAATCTATGCATGCTGATTTCGCACACCCAATTAAAAATCTTTAAACTTGATGCTTGACTTGAATCCATCCAATGGTTTTTGTCGCAAACACTGACTTGAAGTATCGTCATGCCCCACTCAGGCCATCTCATCTTCCTCGTATTCGTCTTCGTATGCTTCGAACCTCTTTCATTATCTTCCTCCACATCCAACTTCCTTCTCCTCTTTTCCATGTCCTTATCCCCTTGGCCTTCCTTCTACCTGCGTTTGGGATTATACGGCCAACGTGTGTTTCTAGATTATCAATTTGACCAACATTACATGAATTATACAACACACGGATTATATCATTAGGAAGCAGAATATCTAAACTTTCTAATGAACATGTTTCGTAATATATACTTTGTATTATGCTGATCAAACTTACGATCTAGAAGCCCACGTGGCATTATATCCCGAACGAAGGTAGAATAATTTTATAGCTAACCATTACTAGATATACATGTTATATATGACCAGATATATAGATAACATTACCATGCCTTGCACGGATCACTATACTGACCTTTATCAAATCCTGCTCTAAAAGGAGAGAAAAAGGAGGGTACGCGCGCTATTGGGTGGATATTATTACCACGTCATTCCCGAGGGAGGTACGGTAGCCCTGTCGGCTGTCGGTGCTCGACTACACACTACCTGACGCGTCCCGGCTATCCTACACCAGACGTGCGTCGCACCCTCCCACTGCCAGTGGGGCCTACATTGTCTCGGCCCCATCCGCAGTGACACGGAGGTCCTACCCCGTTCCCCAGCAGTTCCCTAGTCGCTACCTCACCGCACCAACCGCCGCGCGGCGAGCCTGCCTAGTTAACTGCAGCAGCTCAGCGGCACCGGGCTAGCTCAGACCCAGACCGGAGCAGCCTCTGCCTTCTCAGCCGCCCGCGCGCCGTCGGGGAATGCGATAGGAGAGAGGCAGGCGGAGCGCGCGGAGATGGTGTCCAAGAGGGGGGGCTGCTGCGGGTGGCTGATCGTGGCGCTGGTGCTGGCGCTCGTGGCCACGGCGGCGGTGGTGGCCATCATGAAGCGGAAGCCCGGGGGAGGAGGAGGCGGCGGCTCGAGCCGCCGCCCCAAGCCGCTCCCCGTCCCCGGCCCGCCCGGCGACGTCGACTCCAAGTACGGCGACTCGCTCGGGATCGCGCTCCAGTTCTTCCAGGTCCAGAAGGGTGAGTCAGTACCTACAGCACCGCTCGCGATTCGACCGTTTTTGCTCCGGGACATTGCCCGTTTTTTCCGCCGGGATCGCAGGCATGTTTTCTGTGTCGATTTTCGCTGTGTTCAGATTCAGTCGTGCGCTATCTATGCGATGGTAGGTGGACAGGCCAGTTCGCTCGCTTCGGGTGCTCTGGTGGACTGTGATGACGAATTTCGTACCACCTAGTAGCTAATGCCGAGAAATCCGTGTCCGGCGCTGGTAGGATTTGGGAATTTTTGCTCTGTCCATCACTTCCTGATGATTTTGACATTCAGAGAGTGGAGAACCTGTCCACTGACTGCAAAAAGGATGTATTTTTGTGTGTGTGGTGCTTTCGTGTTGCTGCCAGTGTGTGCTGGCTTGCAGATTCCACTCAGATGTTCTCATCTAGCTCTGAATTTGAATGTTTTTGATTTTGCTGTCAGGGTAGGGATTGCTACCTTCATACTTTGGCATTCCCGGACAGTGACAGCAATGCAATTCTTGGAATGCCGGCTGAACAAAATCGCCAACCATTGCTGGCTTGCTGCTTCTTCAGCTCTGATCCATTCGAGAAACCCTTGCTGATTTCCTGTTCTCTCGTGCAGCGGGGAAGCTGGTGGACAACCAGATCCCGTGGCGGGGCGACTCGGCGCTGGACGACGGGAAGGAGGCGAAGCTGGATCTCTCCAAGGGGCTCTACGACGCCGGGGATCACATGAAGTTCACCTTCCCCATGGCGTTCACGGCCACCGTGCTCGCCTGGTCCATCCTCGAGTACGGGGACCAGATGACCGCCGCCAAGCAGCTCGACCCTGCGCTCGACGGGCTCCGCTGGATCACCGACTTCCTCATCGCCGCGCATCCGTCAGACAACGTGTTGTACATTCAGGTATGGAGCTGTTGTGTGCTTCTCTGCGCGTAGTGTGCATTTTAGGAATTAGGGTGAAGATTTGGTTAAAGAGATTTAATTATGGGTTTATTATTAGGGTCTGACCTGATGGCAGTTCAGTAGAGTTTGGTTGGTACTTGGTAGGGAAGCAAGTCCAGGTGAGGTGTCATGATCAGGACACCTAATATTTAGGAGGCACTGAGTTGTCTGCTTCATATGTTCAAAATGACACATTTGTTGGGATCCTTGGCTAGTGATCAGACAAGGGAAAGATCCGATGTTCCTTTCATTTCTTCTCCTTTTTCCTTGTTTTGTCTTTATAGCTGCATTCTTTCATTATGTGGTACCCCAAGAGAATGTTTTCAAAGCTGAATTAGAGTTGGAATTTATAACATTTCACAACAATAAGAATAACTTATTGTAAATGTAAAGTTGACCCTTGGTAGTAGGGGATCTCAAGTGTTTTAGTCAACTGAGCATAGACTACAATCTGACATTATACACAAACTCGTTCCTGAAGAATAATGTTTTTATTCTGGTAAAATCATTCAATTTAAGCTGTAATTCCATGAAATCAGATCGAAGCATTAGAAAGTTAGGCAATACAGCATTACAACAATTTCAGCTGTAAGTCCATCTAACTTGAACCATCATTTGGCTGGCCAATTTCAGCTTCAGGTGTTGAAAACATGGTTTATTTCTAAGAACAGAAAGCAATACACCACTGTCTTTTTGTTTTATCACTGGGACCAGCTTTTGACAAATTGTTACCTTGTAGGTTGGTGATCCTGATCTAGATCACAACTGTTGGCAAAGGCCAGAAACAATGACTGAGAAAAGGCCGCTCACACAGATTAACCCAAAGTCCCCTGGATCAGATATCGCTGCTGAGGCAGCAGCGGCCATGGCAGCAGCCTCAATGGTTTTCAAATCCAGTGACACTAAATACTCGGATACACTTCTTCAACATGCACAGAAGTTGTTTACTTTCGCTGATACTTACAGAGGCATCTCTAGTGACACCTATCCAAAGCTCCAGAGCTATTATAATTCAACTAGTTATGTTGATGAGCTCCTGTGGGCGGCGAGTTGGCTCTATCACGCCACAGGAGATCAGACGTATCTCAGTTACGTGACTGTGCAAAATGGGAAGGCTTATGCTGATTGGGGAAGGCCAACATGGTTCAGCTGGGACGACAAGCTCCCGGGGACACAGGTTTGCATGCCTTTAGAAGGTTCTCATTATGACCCCCTTCGCCTACAACGATAAGAACCTTAAGTGATCTTTATCTATCCTGTGCAGGTTCTCTTGTCAAGAGTCAATTTCTTTGGATCCAAACAGACGTCTAATGCTGAAAACATGGGGCTCAAATCGTACAGAGACACTGCCGAAGCTGTCATTTGTGGGCTTCTACCCGATTCTCCATCAGCCACTGGTAGTAGGACTGGCGGTACGTATGAAGTTGGCTGTTGTTTGATTTGGTTTGATGAGTCTATGTAGAGATGCTTTATGAAATATATGGGTGCCTTCCATGTTCCCTGTCTGCGTAGAGAATTTCATGATATGCATTACAGTTTTGCATAGTTTCATATATACCATTGTAATCTTAATGCAGGGGGGTTGGTGTGGATAAGTGGGTGGAATTCTCTGCAGCATGCCACAAATGCAGCATTCCTTGCTGTTGTTTACAGCGACTACATGCTGACATCTCAAACAGCAGCAGTGGAGTGCAGTGGAAAGTATTTTAGTCCAACAGATATCCGCAATTTCGCTATATCACAGGTGAACCACGGGAAACCTTGCAGACTATCTATTCCAGCTAACCATTTTCTTTATCCGCAGTTTGCTGTTTCCGAAGTTTTGCCAAGCATACAGTAAACCCTCTTTCTGTTGACATCATATCTTATTTATTTTTCCATTGCCATATGTCAGGCGAACTACATATTGGGCGACAACCCAATGAAGCTTAGCTACCTGGTGGGATATGGGAGCAACTATCCGCAGCAGGTACACCACAGGGGGGCATCGATCCCCTCGGATGCGAAAACAGGCTGCAAAGGATTCGACTACCTCCACTCGACCAGTCCGAACCCAAATATTGCCACAGGAGCCCTTGTGGGCGGGCCATTTCAGAATGACTCCTTTGTAGACTTGCGTGACAATGCGGTGCAGACAGAGTCAAGCACTTACAACAGCGGCACCTTGGTAGGCCTGCTCTCAGGTCTTGTCACCATGTCGTCCATCGCCAAGACATTCACCTAGAGCTTTTTTCAAGTGGCGACGGCTTTCATCAGCCCAGGAAGCATGAACAGTCGAGAGATTTTCTTGGATCTGGCGATGGTAATGCGCTGCCATTGAGACGCCTTGCAGTTAGGTGGTGATTAGCAGTAGTTAGAAGTGCCATATTTTTCTTGCTTGGTTTGCCGGTGTACTGTGGTAGCTACGAGCCTATGAGTATTGTATTAGCAGGGCTGATTTCATTTGTTGATTCTGAGGTGGTTCATTCTGGGTGGCTCTGCTGGTATGTAATGGCTTCCCAGTGAGACCTGCATTGGATATGTACAATCACATGTATGCGCTTTTTTTACTGTATGTTCCATGCATAGAGAAGAACACCTGGCAATTATGCTGGGAAAAGAAACATGTGTTCATAGTGACATAGTATACTCCATGGCTGCTCCCATGTCCATGTGATTAGTGTTTGAAAAGCCACATACCACATGGAAGCACTATGGGAAGAAGTGCATCCTTGAGCTTTTTGTGTGACTGTCCAGAACAAATACTGTATCACTTTATCTGCTTTGCGAAGTTTTAGCGTGAATCTTACTTGGAGCCCTTGTTTATTCTGAGTTAGAGCATCTCTCAGTCTGTGTCCCCTTAAAGCAATCCCCAAAGCCTTTTAGGGCATCTCCAACCGGGCGACCCATCCCGTGCCCGCGCGTCCGGATGGGTCGAAACGGACAAAACCGCGGCCCAGCGCGCGGACCCATCCCTAAAACGGATGGCCGCGGCGTCCGGGACGACCCAAACCCGGCCCAAATCTTGGACGAGTTTGCGTGGCCGCGGACGCGAAGGCTGGTCGCTCGCGTCCTCCCTTGTCCGCCCCGGCCCGCCTGTCCGCCTCCCAAAACGAGAAAACACTCCACTGTACTCCCAAAACCTAGAGATGGCCGACGAAGCGACTGCCGCCGCCACCGCCACCACCGCCACCATCGGAGAGGAGGCACCCGCGGCCGTTGCCGCTCTGCCGTGGAGGCGGCTCCTGAGCCGGCGGAGGCCGAGCTCCCCCGGGCCGCCGACGAAGAAGGCGAAGGCCGACCTCACCCCGGAGCGAGAGGAAGCTCGAGAGCAAGAAGAGGGCCGACCGCCGCGGGCGCTCGACCAACGGAAGAGGGAAACCGCTGCCGAGGTGGAGCGGCGGCGGGCGGCGGAGCGGCTTCTCCAACTCAAGACGGAGGCGAAGAGCACTCTCCTTCAAGAGCGAGTAGGCCATGCTATTTTACGGCCACCCGGCGCTCGGCCGGCACATGATCATCCCCGGCACCGGCGCGGCCTCGGTGGGGAGCTCGGCCTCCTCCGTGACCCGGCCCCTTCCTCCAAGGTCAAGCGCCCCACCGACTGCCCTATTTGGGCACGAAATGGGGGCGCATGGGCGGCAGGCGTACCAGTCACGGGATCGGTCACCGGAGGTGGGCGAGTCCATGACGGGGCCGTCACCTTCGTCCATTGACCTGAACCGTGCGCCGGCGAACTCCAAAGGCCCGAAGAACCCGGGAGCAGGCTGCGACGTCCGGTGCACGCAACCTGTTCGACGATCCGTCGGCCGCGCGCACGCAGTCACCGTCCACCGTGCAGGCCCCTCCGTCTTTCGCGCGAGACAATGCCGACGACCCTGCCATATCCTTCGACACAGCAGGCTCCCCAGCCACCTCCCATTGACACACAGGAGGGCACAACTGCCTGTCCCGGCAGCATAAACATTGAGGAGGAGCCGTTGTTCGGTGAGGGCCTCACACAAGACGCAGCTGTACAAGCTCGAGGTCGCCGGGTAAGCAAACGAACCGCCAACTACACGGAGAAGGAGGACAAGGTGCTCGTCGATGGATGGTTGACCATCGGGCAAGATGCGTTGACGGGTGCCGAGCAAAAGGGGTCCGCATTCAGCGCCGGATCTATGAATACTTCCATGAACATCGCAAATATGGACAGGAGCCATTTGAGAGCGACCGCGACGAAATATCGCTCCAAAAGAGGTGGGGAGCAATTCAAACGGAATGCAACAAGTTCCACGCGGCGTATGAGCACGCGAGGCGGCTCCCGTTAGTGGCATGGGTGTGAAGGACTTGGTATGATTCATAACCTCAACTTATTCATCCGATGTTTGCACATATGTTTATCGTTGTTGTCTCGCTTTGCTCTAGGTGTGGCGAGCTTTGGAATTCTACAAAGCCAACAATGGAGAGAAGACCTTTGCCTTCCCTCATTGTTGGAAGGAACTCCACGGCACCCCCAAGTTCCGGGAGGGGTACGAGGGCTACATGGCGACCTTGGCCGGCAACAATCCCGCCAAAGATGCCACGGTCATTGACCTTGATGGTGGGCAGCCTTGCGGTAGCTCCGCTTCTCGTGCAAGTCGTCCACGCGGCCACAAGTCAACCAAAGCCGACATGAAGCGTGATGCGTCGTCCATGCTATTGTATGGCACTTTGAAGGAGATGCATGCGGACAGAGAGGTGTCCACGGACAAGAGGGATGAGAGGAGGCGCCGGGAGAAAGAAGAGGACAGGAAGAAATTCTTTGATGTCCAGCTAAAGAACTTGAGCTCAAAGAGAGAGAACTTGAGCTCATAGCAATGGCAAGGGCCAAAGAGGTGGAGCTGAAGGCGAAGGAAGTTGAGCTCAAACGCCAAGCCGAGGACAACCTCATCATGAACGCCGACTTGACCAACATGAGCGAGGCGAAGAGAGCTTGGTTCGAGAAGAGACGAAGGAGATCCTCGAGCGCCCAAATTGAGTTAGACAATCTCAATTGTAATTTTTATATTTTTCTCAAACTATGGCACATTTTATTTGATTTATCATGGTACATTTGATAATATTTTATGGTATTTGATAATATTTTATGTTTATTATATATTATTCTATGTTTACGAGATATTATTATATATCAAACTAAGGATCTGTGGCCAGAGGACCTATTTTCCAAAGAAATAGGCCAAATGGCCAAATGGGTGGCCGCTGCGTTGGGCGCAGCACGCGACCCAAACGGGGCTCCGTCCGCGCGTCCGCTCGGACACGCAAACGGCCCAAAACGAACGGACCAGCGCGTCCGTTTGGGTCGCCCGGTTGGAGATGCCCTTAGGACGCACCCTGACATATAACCGACCCCAACCGCGTGCTCCAAAGGGCCATTCCGCCTGGCGCGACTCAATACGGTATCAACAAAAAAAACATTTAGTACATGCCCTTATGTTTCTACACCCCGACATAACTTCTGTTAGATCGGAGAAAACTTAACGTGTAAGTTTGGATTGCAGTTAGCAAAATAGGGATACACATGCAAACTATTGTAGCGCCAACCCTAGGAGCCGCAGCAACCATGCTGGTCCGATTTGAGTTCCGACTCGAATCGGGAAACCAATGGGCCAGTCCATATTATATAAGGAGGCCGGGCCGGCACACAGCTCCCCGGGCAGAACAGAAGAGAAGGGGAAGACGCACCACGGATACAAAAATCATGGCAGCGATGGTGATGAGCGAGGAAGACGACTTGAGGGCCAAGGCGGAGGAAGGCGTGGATCGGTCGTTCGACGAGAACTTGCCGATCTTGCGTTCAGAGATGACAATCTCGCTGGGCGAGATGGAGCGTCAAATGGAATCCCCCGCCAACGAGCGGGACGATCTGTACGCCTTCTCCCAGCTGGATTGGGCAGAAGGCCTCGAGGACTACTTTGCCGCCAAGGAGCCCGGCCTCGCCGGAACCCTACGCGCGGAGGTCATGGAAATCGCTGCCAGCGCGCGCCGCCTGCGGGGCATGTGCCTGACAACGTTGGCGGCGATGGAGGAGGAGGACATCGTCTGCGTGGCCGCGGCAGAGTACCTTGAGCACGTGGCCACGTACACGACCCAGGACGCAGCGGTGGCGGCGGGTGCCATGGATCCCGGCGTGCTGCTCTTCGTGGAGGAGTTCGTTGAGAGGGCCGCCGGGATGCTCAGGCGAGGTTCAGCGGAGTTCGGGGGCGAGGACGCTGCGCAGTTAAGGGAGCAGGCGTCCAAGATAGAGGCGTTGTGCACTGACACGGAGGCTTTGCTGCAGAAGATGGTGTCTTCCTCTTACTGGAGGTCGTGGAGGTGTCTTCCTCCCAGAGCACACACGCCGATGAACACGACGCCGTTAGAGGACGACACGACGCCGCCGTTGGACGACACGACGCCGATGGAAGACACGACGCCGCCGTTGGACGACGCGACGCCGCCGTTGGACGACACGACGCCGATGGAAGACATGACGCCGATGGACGACACTACGCCTCTTCTTTCCACCTCAGAAAGATCTGATCAACAATAACTGTAGCATTTTGAACTTGATGTATGATATGATCTGTCATGTTCTTTTTTAGATCCTTAATTGGGTTAGATCGACTTAGTTTTGATCCAAGATTATTGTACTGGACATAATATATATGAGCTGCAGTCAACGTCTTCGTGATCCATCAGCATTCACATTTTTATTTTTTATTTGAGACAAGGGAAAAAGTTTTGCCCTATTCAATTAATTAAAATTTTCTAGGATAACCGACATGGGCGCTGCACTCACATTTAATATTTTCTAGGATAACCGACGTGGGCGCATGCTTATTCTTGAAAACCCTCGCATTTCTCTCATTCCAAAGTTCCCACGGAGCAAGAAGGGTGATGGAGGTCAAATCCTTTCGCTTCGTGACGAATTTCCACCAATCATGGATAGGAAGTGTCGGCTATCGTTGTAGGTCGATGAAGTGGAGTCCGAGCCAAGGCTTGATAAGCCCCCGAAGCCTTATGGTGTAGCGGCAATTGACAAAGAGATGATCCACCGACTATGTAGTACGCTTGCATAGAGGGCACAAACCGCAATTTGGCCAACCTCACTTCTCCAAGCGGTCTGTTGTCCAAAGCCTATTTTATATAGCTTGCCAAGCGAAAAATTTCACCTTAGGAGGAACCCAAATCTTCTATAGAGAAGAGCTAACGGGTGAGGAGGTGGCCCCAAGGAATTGGGCATTGTATGTGGATTTAGGAGAATATTTCCTATCATTAGTGAGGTTCCAAGTAATATCATCCGGCACATCCTCATGAGTCATGAAGGTATGCTTCCAGCAACTAATTCACTCGTTCGGTGGAGCCATCCGTCTGCAGATGATAGGAAGAACTGAGAGGCAATTTTGTGTCAGCAAGGTGGAACAATTCTGTCCAGAAACCACCCGTAAAGACACGATCATGATCTGATATAATCGACAGAGGCATGATGTGTAATTTGTAGACATTGTCCAAGAACAGACGAACAATCTTGCTACTGATTAAGGGTGTGAAATAGGAATAAAGTGTGTAGCCGTGAGAATTTGTACACGACCACTATTACTCCATCATAGCGACCTGATTTGTGAAACCAACCAATGAATCCATAAGAGAAAATTTCCTAGGCACGACGTAGAAGCGCTGGAGCATGCGGTAATGGACGTGCTCTGGTTTTGCCTGTTGACAAAGAGCAATGCGCCCACGTAACTAGGTACTAAAGATCTTGTTTTGTTCTATCGGAAAAATGAAGAAATGAACCTAATTAGTAATACTAAACTGGATCTGTATTTTTACATGGTGGAATTGCTATTTCATGGAAATCAACAAAGCAGACTCTGAGCAACTTCCACTGATCACTCTGAAATAATTGCACTATATGAAGCCTCACAAGAGTGTGTATGGTTTCAGAGTGATTAATCATATCCAAACATCATATGGTATTGGTTCATTAGAATCACCAACCATTATCTATGAGGATAATGTCGCATGTGTTTCTCAAATGCATATAGGATACATTAAAAATAATATCACTAAACATATTGCTCTAAAACTATTGTTTCCTCATGAATTACAGAAAAATAGAGAAATTGATATTTTCCAAACAAAATCATGTGACAATCTTGCAGATTTGTTCACTAAGTCTTTACCTACTATTGCATTTCAAAAATGCATTCATGGCATTGGTATGAGATGACTTAGAAATTTTCAAAGTTCAGGGGCAGAAATCTCGGAGAACTGAACGTAGTATTTATCATCCGATACTAATATATTGAAATTTTTTCCTTGTGAGTTCTCCAACGGATTTCTCGTATAGGTTTTAATGATACAATTATTATACCAACGGTATATTGGATTTCTATATTCTCCTTATATTTTCTCAAGGACTTTTCGAGGATAAACTTTGGACAAGATCGGAGATTCTCAAATATTTAAGATTAAGGACTATCAAGATTTTCAAACACTCAAGACACTATGGAAAATTTCAAGACATTGAAGATTTTGTAGATATCGTTGTTCAAGGGGAAGTGTTAGGAAATAATAAGCAGATATATCTTAGCGTCAGTTTTAGGCTAATAGAGTAGTTAGGACTTTATCGAGTTAGCGTTGATCAAACGCTATCCTCTCCAAATCTCTCCAAAGAGACATCACGTCTATGCCAACAGGCACAAGCGTGTAAACCGACTTTGTAAAGCGTATGCTCAGAGACTATATAAAGGTGAATAGTTCCATCAATAAATACTACTCATTCATTTCCAATTTTTGTTACTTCTCATTAATAAAAGATCAAGTTACATGAGTAAACAATAAAAGATCAAGTTAAATGAGTAAACAATAAAATATCAAGTTACATGAGTAAACAAATGTCGGTGTGCCACATCGACTAGGAGACATCCCGTGCTATCTTGAACTAAGATCCGCCGCATACCGTCGATGAAGTCTATGAATGTTATCACCAGAATTTGACCGAGTCAGAGGTGGGCCGCGATCAAAATGGACTTGAAGATATATACATGGAAGAAATACATGAATCGGCCTTATATACCAAGTTGGGCTAAATTGCCCGTGTATCTGTAAGATATTAGATCGCATCTTAGTTTAGAAGTTAGAGTTTTACCCGTGCACGGTTTAGTGCACGCCCACATTAGAAAGTCCCCTGGACTATAAATATGTATCTAGGGTTTATGGAATAAACAACAACCAACGTTCAACACAAACCAATCTCGGCGCATCGCCAACCCCTTCGTCTCGAGGGTTTCTCCGGTAAGCACCATGCTGCCTAGATCGCATCTTGCGATCTAGGCAGCACGAGCTCTGCCTACGTTGTTCATGCGTTGCTCGTCATCGAAGCCTTTTGATGGCGAGCAACGTAGTTATCATAGATGTGTTAGGGTTAGCATTGTTCTTAGTATCATATGTTGTTGTAGTGCAACCCTTGCGCATCTAGCCGTCCTTGCACCTCATCTTAGGTGTAGGGCGGCACCCCGCTTGATCATTATTTAGTAGATCTGATCCGTTACGGTTGCTCCTTGATTCATCAAGGATTAGTTTAACATCCGCAATAGTTAGGCCTTACAAAGGGTTGGAGGATCCAGCGGCGTGTAGGGTGTAGTTTGCTGGCCCTAGACAGGACGTTCCGAGGATCAACCTCGTGTTGGTTTTTAGGCCTTGTCTAGGATTGGCTTACGATCACCGTGCGCGAGCGCGAGGCCCAATCGTGAGTAGGATGATCCGATTATGCGGTGAAAACCCTAAATCGTCGTAGATCTCATATGCTTTATCTTGATCAAGCGGGACCACCATATATTCGGCCACCTTGGACGAATCATGGGTGGATCGGCTCCTCGAGCCGATTCACGAGATAACCTCGAGAGCCGATCGAGGCTCGTATTTAACGTGTACGTGTGTGCCCTGCAGGAAACTAAGCGAGGCATCATCCACACCTTCCTCGACCGGGTATAGGTCAGGTGGCACGCCCTTGCAATTTGCATCGGCGCGCGACCAGGAGGCTTTGCGGGCCGTCGCTCTGAGGGACTGGGGCCAGCCGCAGCCCTAGTTGTTCCCGGCTCTACGGTGTTGACCAGTCGCTGCCCGCCGGTGGGTTTCTGACGTCAACACATTCTGGCACGCCCGATGGGACCATCCTCATCATCCACCACATCGCCATCTACGTCTGAGATGGCGGAAAGCACTCCGGTCAAGTACGAGGACCTGGCTGACAAGCTCAAGGAGAAGCATGACAAGATCAAGGCAGTCCTCGAAACCGAACTCGTCGGCTCCTGTGAGAAGACCCGTTCGCACGGCATCAAGCTCAACGGAGACACACGTCCGTTGCCTGATGTCAACATGGTGGACCTTAGCCACCGCATAAGGAAGCCAGAGTTCTCCTTTGGTGTCAACATGGCAGGGCTTGCAAGCCGCCATGACAAAGATAAGGCAGAAAGCAGCCACTCCCGTGGCAAAGATAAAGAGGAGGCCGCTCCATGCGACCGGCCCCAAGGCGACGACAGACGGTACCTAACCGCGGAGGAGGTGAAAGGCATATGGTATCAACACCCACGCTCCGTACATCTCCTCAACAAGTATGAGCAGCAATATGACCGACGTCGGCGCTACGACGAAGACGATGAAAGAAGTCATCGGTCCAATGCAGAGGACAGGAGGTACCGTCAGCGTGACGGAGGCAACGACGGGTACGAACGTCACGCCAGAGGAGGGTTCGACTTCGACGTGACTAAAACTGAGCAGATTTTCGATCTCTTACTCACGGAGAAGCATATAAAGGTACCCGAAGGCCACAAAGTTCCTACGGTGCAGGAGCTGAACGGAAAGCCATACTGCAAGTGGCATAACACGTACACCCATACCACTAACGACTGCAGGGTGTGGCGTCAGCAGATCCAGATGGCGATAGAAAATGGACGACTAATTTTCAACCAGTACGCCATGAAGGTCGACACACATCCCTTCCCCGCCGTTAACATGGTGGAGTTGCTTACCATGGAGGTTGCCAGCCAGGGTCTTCGTTCAGCATCAACATGATAGGATCTGGACACCACGCTGGCAAGGATGAAGATGAGGGTAGCTGCTCTCATAGCAAAGACACAGAGGAAGCCGCTCCACGCGACCGGCTCCGCCAAGATGGCAAGCGCTACGTCACAGAGGGAGAAGTGAAGAACATAAGATATCAACGACCTCTCTCTGATCACCTCCTCAACAAGTATGTGAGTCGGTATGACCAACGCCGACGATCCGGCGATGATGATGAAGGAGCTCGTCCGGCTAGAGAAGCGTAAGACATCGTCGGCACAACCACGATGAGGAGGAGCACGAGCCTTGTGCCAAGGAAACGGCAAGGGAGCAAGACGACGAGGGCAGGCACTGGGATTGCCCCTTCTTCAGACACTGCTGGGATTCAGGAATGAGCCGATTGCCGACGATCGGCAATTGCCCAGAATGCAACCGGAAGAAGAAGGAGGCAGCCAACGTGTCTGTGTTCCAACGCTTAGGGCCTCTCCCGCCTCAAAGCAAGCGTGCTGAGTCCCCTCGATGGAAAGATCTCGAGGACTTAGAAGACGAGGGGGAAGATGAAGAAGACAGGTACCACCGTCCAAGGTGGTGCCCTGATGGTCTCAGCCGCTCCCAAAAGCGAAGGGTTCAGCGACTACGTGCATTAGAAGAAGCCGAAAGGTTGTACTTGCACACGTTGAGGAAGGCACGGCCTGACCTGGCCGCCAGAATTCAGCGAACCCTGGATGAAGAGGGTCGGCCACAAAGAAAAGAGTGGCGCCCCAAGCAAAGGAAAGCCGATGATGAAACATCGGCTGGCACAAACATGGTGCTCGTCCTTCCGACGAAGCCTAGAGCTCCACGGTTACACGATGCACTCAAGGTGGACGACAGCAAGTGCACCAACATGATAAGGTCAGAGATTGGGTTGGTTTTATCCACCGGCCTGACCGTGTAGCAAGAACGCCATCGATGGACGAGTGTGGCAAGGCTGATCCTTGTGATCGGCCCCAAAAATTATGAAGGAACATTGCAAAGCCTTCATTGAACCAGCAACGTGGAGGCCGATTCCAGCAATCGGCCAAAATTATCCCCACCATCCGTTCTGCCTGGGCTCAACGTTTGACCCAACAGGGACTACCTGAAGAGCCGATACCATCAATTCTCTTGACAGAATCGGCTCGGGGGGCACCTAGATGGATGGAACACGAGGATATGAGATAGGAGTATCAAGCATGGGGGCCGACACATAAAATTGGCCGTAAAAATTCAAATTTTTTTAATACAGCCAATGCAGCAGACATCGACTTAAGGATATGAAAGCCGATGCATGACCATCGACTCAAGAGGCGCAACTGTCAGGGGACCAATGGAGCTGGAGCTGCTGATCCTTCCTCCACTTTTATCCTCGCCCTGATTAAGGCTCGGGGGGCAGCAGACCTGGCAAGGCTTTGTTTAAGAGCCAATTGAGATGTCATCGGCTGATCTTCCGGTGCCACCTTCTTCACAAAATGATGAGCGATCACTAAAGAGGGTCGTTGAAACTGGCAGAAGAAATTTAAGGGCTCTCCTGAAGATTCCATATTATCTACCAGTAAATCATCAGTTGAAGGATACCGAAGGGTGAGTCGTAAAGGATCGATGCAGTGCTATCGGCTCATTGAGAAGCGGTTTGAAGAGATCGTCAAGATCAAATTGGGGAAGCTTCTTCATTAATAAACAGGATTTCTTACAAAGGAAGAACCGATTACTCAAAGAAAGAAGAACAAAAGAAGGGTCTATTGACCCATCTACTACTGCTAGGCCTATGCTAGTAGATCCTAATCTACGGGCCATCACTGCCCTCGTCATCGTCCTCGGAACCCTCATCGGCACTACTGCCGATGGGCTCCTCGTCGCTACTCCCGTAGCCCTCTACGGGAGCTTCATCCCCGTCTTCATCGTCGCTGCTGTCGTCATCCCACCACATGCGGAGGCGCTTCGCCGGTGGGTAGCCCTCGAGGGAGTCGTCGTCGTCGTCATCCACCTCTTCCTCCTCTTCAGAGGTAGGGCAGCCTTCCCAGAGGTCGTCCTCGCTTTCCGGCTCCAGTTCCTCGTCGACAAGGAACTGAAGATTTTCATCCCCGCTGGTCAGGGACTGGTCGTCTTCAGACCAGATGGAGGAGGCGTGGTCCTCCAGGTCCCATTCCTTCGGGGCACGGATGTCCGGCGGTGTCTCGCGGGAGGAGGAGGACCCATAGGAAAGCTCGGAGGAGGAAGAAGACATGGTGGTGCAGGAGGATTTTGTGGGCGCTAATGCGAGGAAGATGAAGGAGGAGCGAGCTGTTTAGAACGGCTAAATAGAAGGGATGTGAGGGAGATTTAATGCCACAGCAGTTTCCGAGGAGGTGATGTCTAGCAGGAAAATTTTTCGGACGTGTGGAGAAGTGGAAGGGGCAAGGCATCATGATGAGGATTCTGCGGTGATTTCTGCTCTGCCACGACATGACCCGACGAAAGAAGAATATAATGATTTTGGAAATATCAATTCCAAAACCAGGGGGGCATGTGTTATCACCAGAATTTGACCGAGTCAGAGGTGGGCCGCGATCAAAATGGACTTGAAGATATATACATGGAAGAAATACATGAATCGGCCTTATATACCAAGTTGGGCTAAATTGCCCGTGTATCTGTAAGATATTAGATCGCATCTTAGTTTAGAAGTTAGAGTTTTACCTGTGCACGGTTTAGTGCACGCCCACATTAGAAAGTCCCCTGGACTATAAATATGTATCTAGGGTTTATGGAATAAACAACAACCAACGTTCAACACAAACCAATCTCGGCGCATCGCCAACCCGCTTCGTCTCGAGGGTTTCTCCGGTAAGCACCATGCTGCCTAGATCGCATCTTGCGATCTAGGCAGCACGAGCCTGCCTACGTTGTTCATGCGTTGCTCGTACTGAAGCCTTTTTGATGGCGAGCAACGTAGTTATCATAGATGTGTTAGGGTTAGCATTGTTCTTAGTATCATATGTTGTTGTAGTGCAACCCTTGCGCATCTAGCCGTCCTTGCACCTCATCTTAGGTGTAGGGGCGGCACCCCGCTTGATCATTATTTAGTAGATCTGATCCGTTACGGTTGCTCCTTGATTCATCAAGGATTAGTTTAACATCCGCAATAGTTAGGCCTTACAAAGGGTTGGAGGATCCAGCGGCGTGTAGGGTGTAGTTTGCTCGGCCCTAGACGGGACGTTCGAGGATCAACCTCGTGTTGGTTTTTAGGCCTTGTCTAGGATTGGCTTACGATCACCGTGCGCGAGCGCGAGGCCCAATCGTGAGTAGGATGATCCGATTATGCGGTGAAAACCCTAAATCGTCGTAGATCTCATATGCTTTATCTTGATCAAGCGGGACCACCATATATTCGGCCACCTTGGACGAATCATGGGTGGATCGGCTCCTCGAGCCGATTCACGGGATAACCCGAGAGCCGATCGAGGCTCGTATTTAACGTGTACGTGTGTGCCTGCAGGAAACTAAGCGAGGCATCATCCACACCTTCCCGACCGGGTATAGGTCGGGTGGCACGCCCTTGCAATTTGCATCGGCGCGCGACCAGGAGGCTTTGCGGGCCGTCGCTCTGAGGGACTGGGGCCAGCCGCAGCCCTAGTTGTTCCCGGCTCTACGGTGTTGACCAGTCGCTGCCCGCCGGTGGGTTTCTGACGTCAACAATGAATAAGAACAAATCCACCACCTTTCGACCGACATCCTCGCTCCAGAGCATCAACCTCATCTTGGTCCCTAACGCGTCGTGGATAATGACGAACGATGGTGACGCACCGAGAAACAGATCTCGCCAGATCCAAAGAAAGACGAGAAGACCAAGACACCGATTTGAATGATCCACAAGCACACGATGTCATCAAATTCAAGACACCACTGTAAAGATCACCATCGGTATGGGAGTGAAGTTGAGGTAGATTTATTTACTCGAACGCCGCTCCCACCATCCAACGACGTGCCACATCACACAAGTCTTAACTACAAACCGAAAGAACGGGCCACCTTCCCCTCCTGCCGCAGAGCGGCAAGCGGATGGAGAGAGGGCCAACGCCCACGCCGGTCGTGATTTGGGATCTGGATCGTCGCCGCCTATCGCCAGACGAGAGACGAGCTAAGCGGTTCCAGAGTTCTGAATTTTGTTGTGGCCTGCCATTCTACCCCTGGCACCGGTCACAGTCCAAAAAGGTAGAAGTTACGCACCATTGGTGGATTGGCGGTGCTCATTGTAGCCCATCCACGGCCGATCTGTTCTTCAGTTATGAACGGGCGTTTCTCCGGAGCCCAATGGCGCGAAACGGCACGGCGGTTGGACGCATCCCCAATCTCCAGCATAACCGCTTCCCCTGCACATTTCAAACCACGCGCCATTGCTCTTCCCCGTTCCATTTCATCCTCTCCAACCCACGACGAATCCAATCCATTCCATCCGGAAGGAGATAGATCCATAAGGTAATGATCGTCACATACTCACAGGCAACCCACATATGTTTGCTGCCTATTCGTCGATACAATCGAGCTCCGGCGAAGCACATTCAGGGTTTCAGATTTCACCGCCTTCTTCCTTCGTTCACGATTGAGACATATTGCTCTTGATTATTCCGTATGATCCGGCTCGGTTCAGTGCCATGGATAGATGACCATTCTCTGGGCCTGCACATTGGCCTCTTTTTCTCTAACAACCGTGAACTTCTAAACATTATTATCTTGCATTACAGAGTTTTGGGATTCCCGGTTATAGAAGATGGCGGTGTCGTTCATCACTAGGCTACTGACGTGAGAAGCTGTGCACAATTCTGTCCAAACCAAGTCTTTCGATTCAGCATGAATTCTGTCTAATTCTTTTTACTCCTGCACGCAGCCTGGCCCTCGGGTACGCGTACCCGGCGTACGGCTGCTACAAGACGCTGGTGTTAGATGTATATACCTGTATATTGTAGTTTCCCCATATGTTAGGGGGCTTTCTGCATATGTGCGCGCATGCGTATGCATTATATATTGTGCGCTTCAGTCGCAGTATACTGACAAGCATATTAACATGGTATCAGAGCAAAATTGATCCTCTAGTTCCCGGGACGACGTTGCTTGTTCCTCTCCATCCGTCGCCCGTCCGTCCCCATCCTCGATCTGGCTCGATTCTTCTCCGCGCGGCTCGATCTCCTCCGCGCTTGATACGTCCGCCCCGCCCGCCCCGCCTCGACTGGGCTGCTCTTCCCCGCCCGGGGTCTTCTCCCTGACGACCTCCGTCTGCCCCCGATCCGATCCGATCCCGCGCAAGCTGCTCCCGGTCCGATCCCCGCGCAAGCTGTTGCCGCGAGCTGCTCCCTGTTGACGCGAGCTCGATCCCTGCTAATCTCTCCTGCTCCTCCATGCTAGACAAGGCTGCTGGATCCTGTTGACGCGAGAATCGATCTCCGCGTGGCCGTGCAGTTGCCTTTCAGCTGAGTAAAAAAAAAAAAAAAAAAAAAGAGCAAAAAAAAAGAGAAAAAAAAAGAAAAAAAAAAGAAAAAAAAGAGCAAAAAAAAAAGAGCTATGTCTTCCGCTGATCCCGCCCTTTCTTTGGGCCCACCTTCGGTACTTGGTATTTGTCCGCTGTCTTCGTGTATGACGGCTAGTCATTCTTCGTCGCCGTTTGCGGCCCTCTTCCCGCGGCTCGCCGCGCTTCACCGACTCCGTCTACGTCGGCTCACTGCTCTATACCGACTTTTGCGGTCTCTTCATGCGGCTCTGCCCGCGCTTCGCCGACTTTGTCTCCCTCGACCTGCCGTTCTACATCGACTTTTGCGGCCTCTTCCCGCGGCTCTGCCCGCGCTTCGCCGACTTCGTCTACGTCGGCCCGCCGCTCTACATCGACTTTTGCGGCCTCTTCCTGCGGTTATGGCCGCGCTTCGTCGACTCCGTCTGCGTCGGCCTGCCGCTCTACACCGACTTTCGCGGCCTCTTCACGTGGTTATGACCGCGCTTTGCCGAATCTGTCTTCATCGGCATGTTGCTCTCCGCCGCCCCCTTTGGTGGCCTCTGTGCGTGTGGCTGATAGCTCCTCGTCGGCACTCGATTATACGTCGACCTCTCCGGTCGCGCCTCTCTGCGCATGAGATAGCGCGGCTTCACCGCTTGCTTGATGCTTGTGATTCCACTTTACGTCAGCAGCCTCGCGGTCCGAGTCTCCGCCCTCGTCCTTATTGCACCTACTGTGGCAAGGTTGGCCACACTTCCTCCACCTGTTGGACGCGGGATCCCTGTTTACGTCAGCAGTTCCGGGATCGTCAGCACGCTGGCTCTTCAGGATCTTCTGCAGTTGCACTCTCTGATCAGGACATTCTCAGCCGTCTTCGTGGTCTGCTCGCTACTACAGACTCTTCCTCGCCGGGCGCTGCTGGTTACTGTGGTCGGCTCTTCGGCACTGCGCGACCATCGGTTTCTACACGGTCGAGTACGTCCCCATGGTATCTGGATTCTGGAGCTTCCTTTCATATGACCTCTGAGTCTTCTATTCTATCTGCTCTTCGGTCTCTTATTTCTCCTGTCCGTGTTGTCACGGCTGATGGTACCTCTATTCCTGTTTCTAGTAGAGGCGCCCTTTCTACTCCCTCTTTCTCTGTCCCTGATGTTTCTCATGTTCCCCGCCTTCAGATGAACCTTTTCTCTGCTAGCCAGCTCACCGATTCTGGTTGTCGCGTCATTCTTGACGGCCGAGTCTTGTGCGGTTCGGGATCGTCGCACACGAGCCCTGGTTGGAGCTGGCCCTCGTAGCCGTCGGTCTCCGGGGCTTTGGGAGTTAGGCGGCTTCGTGTTCCTTCCGCTGCCACTCCATCCGCTAGTTCTCCTCCGGTTGTTGCCTCTGTCACCGGCTCTTTTCAGCGGTGGCATCATCGTCTTGGTCACCTTTGTGACTCTCGCCTGTCGTCTTTGGTTCATCGTGGCCTTCGGGGTCCGTCTGCTGGAGATGGGTCGTTACACTTGTCGAGGCTGTAGGTTAGGCAAACAGATTCAGCTTCCTTATCCTACTAGTGTGTCTGTCTCTCAGCGACCGTTCGATTTAGTCCATTCAGATGTTTGGGGTCCGGCTCCCTTTGCTTCGAAAGGGGGTCATCGATACTATATCTTATTCATTGATGATTTTTCCCGGTACACACGGGTGTTTTTCATGCACTCTCGCGGTGAGGTGCTCTCTATTTATCGGCGTTTTGCGGCCATGGTCCGCACTCGGTATTCCTCCCCCATTCGCGTGTTCCGTGCTGGTTCTCGCTGGTGAGTATATCTCCCGGCACCTTCGTGGTGTCCTTGGCGAGGAGGGCACCCTCGCTCGATTTTCTTGTCCGGCGCGCATGCTCAAAATGGCGTCGCCGAGCGTAAGCATCGTCATCTTCTTGAGACCACCCGTGCTATGATGATTGCTTCTTCTCTTCCGCCACATTTCTGGGCTGAGGCTGTTGCTACGTCGGCCCACCTCATTAACATTCAGCCTTCCGCTGCTCTACAGGGTGGCATTCCTCTCGAGCGTCTCTCTGGTGTTTCTCCAGACTACTCGCCTCTCCGCTCTTTTGGTTGCGTCTGCTATGTCCTTCTGCCTCCTCGCGAACGCACCAAACTGACCGCTCAGTCTGTTGAGTGTGTTTTTCTCGGATACAGTGATGAGCATAAGGGCTATCGCTGTTGGGACCCCGTTGGTCGTCGGATGCGCATCTCTCGTGACGTCACGTTTGATGAGACGCGTCCCTTCTATCCTCGCCCCACCTCGGGTACTTACCCGGTGGATGATATCTCTTTTCTTCTTTTTCCGGATGCACCCCCTGCTGTCCCTCCTCCCCTCCCTCCTACTTCTGATGTGCCCCCTTCGGCGCCATCTTCTCGTTCGTCTAGTCCACCTAGTACTCCTTGTTCTCCGGCTTCGGCTCCTTCCGATGATGTCCCTTCTTCCTCTTCTTCTGATGACTTGTCTTCGCGAGATGAGCTTCCCCTTCACGGCCTGTTCGTCGGCGTCGTGCTCCGGCTCGTTACTCTCCTAGTCGGTATGGTCTCTCTGTCGTTTCCGAGCCGACTTCTTATCGGGATGCCGAGCGTCATCCCGAATGGCAGCTTGCCATGGCTGAGGAGATCGCTGCGCTTGAGCGCACCGGCACTTGGGATCTTGTTTCTCCCCCTTCGGTGTTCGTCCCATCACGTGTAAGTGGGTCTATAAAATTAAGACTCGCTCGATGGATCTCTTGAGCGCTATAAAGCGCGTCTAGTGGCTCGTGGTTTTCAGCGGGAGCACGGCCGTGACTATGATGAGACTTTTGCCCTCGTGGCTCATATGACTACTTGTGCGTACCCTTCTTGCTGTTGCTTACGTTCGCCGCTGGTCCGTCTCTCGGCTTGATGTTCGGAATGCTTTTCTTAATGGCGAGTTGAGTGAGGAGGTTTACATGCAGCCTCCTCACGGGTATTCTGTTCCCGATGGGATGGTTTGTCGTCTTCGACGTTCTCTCTATGGTCTCAAACGGGCCCCTCGTGCTCGGTTTGAGCGCTTCGCCTCTGTGGTGACTGCTGCTGGTTTCTCTCCTAGTCTTCATGATCCAGCACTTTTCGTTCATACTTCTCCTCGTGGACGTACCCTTCTTCTTCTCTATGTTGATGATATGATCATTACTGGTGATGATCCTGAGTATATTGCCTTCGTCAAGGCTCGTCTTCGGGATCAGTTTCTTATGACTGATCTTGGTCCTCTTCGCTATTTTCTTGGCATTGAGGTTTCATCCACTTCGATGGCTTTTCTATCTCTCGGGAAAAGTACATTCAGGATCTTCTTGCTCGTGCTTGCTCTTGGGGATGAGCGCACGGTTGATACTCCTATGGAGCTTAATGTTAAACTTCGTCCTACCGATGGTGATCCTCTTCCCGATCCCACCCGTTATCGCCATCTTGTTGGGAGTCTTGTTTATCTTGCTTGTCACTCGTCCCGATATTTCTTATCCTGTTCATATTCCGAGTCGGTTTGTCTCAGCTCCTACCACTTGTTCACTATAGTCATCTCCTCCGTGTTCTTCGTTACCTTCGTGGCACGATCACTCGTCGCCTCTTCTTTCCCCGTTCCGGCTCTCTCCGAGCTCCAGTGTTATTCGGATGCTACGTGGGCAAGTGATCCTACGGATCGTCGTTCACTTTCTGCTTACTGTGTGTTTCTTGGTGGTTCGCTTGTTGCTTGGAAGACGAAGAAACAGGTCGCAGTTTCCCGTTCGAGTGTTGAGGCTGAGTTGCGGGCTATGGCTTTGTTGATTGCTGAGGTGACTTGGTTACGGTGGTTGCTTGCGGATTTTGGGGTCTCTGTTACGACACCCACTCCACTTTTGTCCGACGATACAGGTGCCATCGGTATTGCACGTGATCCGGTCAAGCATGAGCTGACCAAGCATATTGGTGTTGATGCTTTTTACACACGTGCTCGAGGTACGGGATGATGTTGTTGCGGTTCATTATGTGCCTTCAGATTTGCGGTTGGCGGATTTCTTTACGAAGGCACGGACTCGAGCGCAGCATGATTTCTTACTCTCCAAACTCGGTGTTGTGGATCCACCATGAGTTTGAGGGGGGGTGTTAGATGTATATACCTGTATATTGTAGTTTCCCCATATGTTAGGGGGCTTTCTGCATATGTGCACCTGTACATGTACTATATATTGTGGCCTTTGGCCCCCTGGTAATACAACAAGCATATTAACAGCTGGAACGGCACCCGCGTGAGATAGAGCAGCTGCTTTTCTGGTGCCAGTACTGGTAAATCACATTGGCGTTTTCTTCTCATCGTTCCTCTGCAAAATGTCATGCTTCTGAACCTCTGTTGGTGATGCAGGATTCTGGTCGCCTCGCTGACGGTCGTCGAGAGATTCGCAGACGGCGCGGTGTCGTGGCTTCCCATGTACGGTGAGGCGAAGCTGGTGCTCGTCGTCTACCTCTGGCACCCCAGCACGCGAGTAAGCATTGCAGCCGATCGGCCACCCCACAAGAAGATCAACGTTCTGAAACCACCGGTTCAGTTCAGTATGTGACTAACTCTGAATTGTGGAATTGGATGGTGTTCCAGGGCGCGGGGCATGTCTACGAAGGCTACCTCCGGCCGCTGCTGGCGAGGCATGAGGCGGACATCGACCGTGGCCTGCTGGAGATGCGGGCCAGAGCAAGGGACCTGACGGCGTCGCAGCTAAAGGCGGCTGCCGCCGTCGGGCAGAGGTGGCTCGTCGAGATTATCGGTCGTGTCACCTCGCAGCTACAGGCGGCAACATCAGGCCGAGGCCAGGCAGGCGATTTACATTGATTAGGATCTTGGCGAATCAGAAAACTCACTTTCCACTTCTATCAATCTTTGGGATCTTAAGTAGTAGTGGTAAATTGTTCAATTGTTATCACCTGACCGTCTCCTGCGCATGGATGAACCAAAAACGTGACAGCAATTAATTGCTCCTAGCATGTTCAATACCCCCTTTGATCAACACTAAGGATCTAAACAAGGACAGGACAGCAGTTCAATACAATTCCCGTTGACAGAAAAGTTAAGCATCATCTGAAGAGGAAATAAACTAAAAAGCAGTCGACTTTGAAAGTTTTTTTTTAAGCTCTACACTAGGTTTCCCATTGCGTATTTTTTCTTTAAATTTACAAATAAAATAGTATATAAATCTAGAGCAAAAGTTTGGTTACATAATTCCTCACAGAATTTGGTGCTGATAAAACTAGTCCAGAATCCAACTAATCAGGGAAGGCAAATTCAGCTATAACACCAGGTACATCTGGAAAACACCCAAAATCTACTTTCAGCCAAAATTTGTATTTTCTCATCAGGCTTCCAACAAATGGAGATTGTTTCTTTTTGCACAATATTATGATGACATTAAGAAAGAAGGAAACACTTTCAGCGGGAAAAAAACTAAACGGAAGAAGCTAACACAATGAAATGTAAATATCCATACAAAAGGTTAAATAGCAGGAAGGCCTGCCAGAGATTAGCCTAAATCCGTTTAGAGCAGCCCTCACAATTATTGGATCAAGTCGTGGCTACAACAAAAAACCAACAGGATACATGCTCAGTCAGCAAAGCCAGATTGCTACCCAATGTCAACGTTTCAGGGGTTATTTTCATGATACTACGACTGTGACAAAATGGGGAGAAGCAATGGCAGTTTCCATCTTGGTGCTAATTTCAGGCTGACAGGTGGATGGGGAAGCTTTGTTGTTGCATCAGGACTTAGCATCTTCTCACATAGTCGGCATGTCAAGCGCTTGAAGTACATCTTTGAACTCAAAATCCTGTGTTTCTTTGTTGAATCGCTCAACAAGCTTGTACCGCACATCATTCAAGTAAAACGAGTGAGCAGTCTCTAAAAGACACTTCGCCTCTAAATCAGTTAGCTTACTGGTGAAGACAACATCTCCTCGGACAAGAACTGTATCCTTGGTTTCTGCAAACTCTGTGTAATGAGTGACTGTGTAGTATGGACTTGCTTGAGTTCCTCTAGCTTTGTAGTCTTCAAGTCCTGTGAAGATCATGTGTGGCAGCTGGACTGCGATGTTGAACGACAAAGCATAACAAAATCAGCTTAAAATAAAACAAAACGCAGAGAACGCCTACAGATGGATTTGAACAAACAAATGGCCACGCTGACAATGACATGTTTTTTTTTCAGATCTATAACTCCATAACTTTCAAAATGAAATTCAGCAATAATGCTAACGAAATTTTAGTTGCCGCTGCCTTGCTGTCTTGCATTTGTAGAGACTAAACTAAATACAAATATGAACAGCATCAGACATAGAGACTAACTGTAACCTAGCAGACCTATACATTTGGATGGGTGTTTAGTTGTGATATATTTAGTATTTACTGCAGCTCAGCATAAACGAGTATCCATTGGTGATAAGCCCCAAGGTTGGCACCATGATACAACATGAATACTAAGTTGAATTTTCATGTTCAAATACACTTCATGTTTATCAAGTTTCATTTGGCGTGAGGGCATAAATTTACCATACTTGATAGGGAAAATCGGCTTCATGACACTACAAATTCATGCCATGTCCTCTGTCAGGCTGTCACGTGAAGGCTTTAGCTGGTGCAGCCAGCAGCAAATATTAGGGAATCAATCTGCATCATTTTAATTTAATGGGATCTTATCTCTAGAGTTAGTTTCAAAATTGTTTAGTCCTTTCCAAGTTTGTTAGGATTCTGGCGATAGGCCCCAAGTAATGTACGTGGGCTATATAATGCCTGCCTCTAGACCCTTAAGGGCAATCAATAAAGGATCAGATATATTATCATCCTTCCCATGTTAATTCTCCCCTGCCTCTTTGTGCAACAACACCTCCATGGCTGGAGTTGCGCAGTAGAGTACCAGGGGTTCAGTCTTCAGTGTAATATCCAACTACGTGACACAGACTCGGAATTCTAACTTTGCTAAAGCAATCTAAAATGGTGGCTTTTGTCCGAATAGACCATGACATTATAATAGCACTATCTGGCTCAGGATAAGAGAGGCTGTGAGAAAAGTCTGTTGTATCCGTTGTGTTTGACCTTGTGAACACGCTCATGAATGTTCATTAGTCTAGAGACTTAATTGTTTGTGAAACGTTATGCCATCCATTCAATCAAATACGCATCATTTAGTCTATGTGCAAAATGTGTGTTGTCATACTTGCATATAATGTTGCCTGTGTACTGTGTCCATCTATTAATTTGTCAAAAATTGTACACATAAGGGTAAGACTGAATTTTCACACATTCAATCTCCCCTCCCGAGCCATATAATGCTATTATACTATGTGCAGTGTGTTATGGCAAACTGACGCAAGTAAATACATGTATTTAGAGGTTGCTTAGCTATGGAAAGGAAAAACAGCCACTAAGGCTTATGACAATCCAGTATTGCAAAAGAGTTGAGTAATAACCTTGCATAAACATGGTGGTATATCCACTTCCTCTCCACAAAGGAATAACAAAATATCGGCTACAAACAAAATGAAATTAGTTAACAAATAAATAACCATGATGATACAAGAAAAGCTCTAATAAAAAATACCATGTCGCCGATCTTTGTTCCAAGAGATGGTAAAGCTTTGATTTCATAGATGCACCTATATGACCTCTTCCCAGGTGGTACTAATGTTCCAGGAAAAGAACAATGACATAAACGTTATGTCAGGGAGGATACAAGTTAACAATAAACGTCCAGTTATCAGCATGTACATATAAAAAGAATGATTTAATGTCAACAATATGCGACAAAAGACTTTTAGTGAATGGATAGCAATCAGGCGAAATCAAAACTTGTTTTTGCTGCTTTTCTGGATTAACACTTTAACAGGACAATATGTGAGAGACAGTGGTAATCATGTTAGCTTAAACACACAAGTTCCTAAAGAAGACATAACTACCTCCCCATCCCTAATGCAAATCATATATGGCGTTTCATATGATATCAGACAGGAAGGTCAAAGAATATCCTACTTATTCTGCTATTTTCTAACCAATTATTTGCCCAAAAACAATCTTAAAGCTAAATTTAGGGTCGTATGAGATATATACCATTCTATATACCAGCTAGCAAAGTACACACCTACAACCCATAAATATCCATCCCCCTTCCCCTTTTACTACCTTCTAGACCTATCTGCACACATAACACATCTTATTCATCAAAACCCTTAACATCTATGGCTAATCTATTTTCACCTTGAAAACCTCAATTGAGATACAAGTGTACACCCAATGCGGCAATATGTGAAGCATTGAGCTGTAATTGTGGTCCGGGCACTTTGAGGGTGCAAGGCACTGAGAGTATCTCCCATGGCCCGAGATTTACAAATAGTTTTTTTAATTAGTTCCTTGCATTGATGGCATTTAGGAGCCCATATTTGGTGTCTGCCGCGATTATGATGCCAGTGGGACAAGTTTGCCATACTGCTAATATCTTATAACTAAAGTCTGCTTCTCCTCTGGATAAAAACATGTGCAAAAGCTTTTTGTAGGTTCTTTCATAAAACATCCTGCTTTATGCATGATATCTCTCTTCAGGTTGATCATTGGTTCCTAGGAAAGATGTAGAAAAGTGCAACAATTATTTATCTACTGAAACTTTAGTTCTTTAATTCGGCAGTTTTTTTATTGAGTATGCTATGACATCACAGTGACTATATGGCTAGCAGTCTTGGCCAGCTCACTGCTGCTCCGTAGATCATTGCCAAATGATCTAGGAGTAGCAAATATCCTAGAGAGCTAACACATTAGAATAGATTTGGTTTAAGAGAAATATTACCCCAAGACAAAACAACAAATTTGCATGCTTATCGACGACAGCAATCAGACCGGATTTCCTCAATGGTAGTAAAGGGGAAAAAAATGTGCGTCTAAAGAGGAAATTGAGAGGGGGAGAGGGCACTGACGTCATCCCAGGCGGCGACGAGGTGTTCAGGGGAGAGGCCCTTGGCGCGCTCGACGTCGAGGATGGATCCCAGAGTCTTAGGTTCTAAGGGGGTGAAGCCGCTGGCGAACTGGGAGTACCCTCTACGGGCAAGGTCGGCCGGCGCGGCGCCCGCCTCCGCCGGCAGCCGCGGCGCGGTAGGGACGGACCAGCCGCCACGGGAGGGTGCGGGGATCCGGAGTGGTCCGGCGGCCGCGGAGCGCAGGAGCCGCAGGGGTAGCCGCCGCCACATGGCCGGAGACGGAGAGCAGGGAGGCTGGTGGTGGTCGAGGGTTACACTGCGGATTCAGATGCTGCTACTGCTGTCTATTCCGACGGGTGCCTCTTCAGTTAAGGGACGGCTACGACTGATCGACTATTGAACCTTGTTTTTTTCTTTCTTCCAAGAACAGACTTGAGGTTCAGAGTTGACAACAGACAGTGGAAGCTTTCTAGATTCATCCCATTGTCTCAGTGCTTGCATTCAGATGGCTCTGATACTTTCTATAAGAAACAATCTGCGAGCATTTGGTGTGCAGTTCATTAGTGCTTCCTCTGCCTCTGAATCTTTGTAGCCACGATCGGCGGCGAAGTGAATACACGAATCGCACACTCAGACATAACCAAAATACTATGTCTCCCAAAATTCACAGATTTTCGTCGAATACAAATAGCGAATCTGAATACCTTGGCTTCTAAAGCGCAAAATGCTAACACTAATGAACAAGCAAGTATTATCCTCTTCAAGACACGCATGTTTTAGGACTACTGATGCATTCTAGAAAAAAAGAAGAAGGAATCAACACATACAAATGCTACTTCCAGGACAATGAAACCAACTTACAGTAGTAAACTAGACCACACAAGTACTCTCAGCGTTCATAGACACTGCCAATCATACCGACACTTCTCTCTGACAAAATCTGAAGTTCCAATGCATCTGCAGGCCATACGATGCGTCTAGAAGGTGGATCCATTCTATACGAAGTCCGGGCGCTGCAATATCATCAGAAGGGATTCAGAATTCATATAATTACCATCTCGGCAAAGGAAGTGACAGCGGACGCTAACACTATGACAACCATAAATTCAGACCAAGTTTGAGAAAATCTCTAGAATAGGTACCATGTTTTTACAAAATCTCTAGCAGTGAGTAACAATACTTTCACAGCCAACAGCAGTTACGCACGCCTTCGAATAGCACCAGTGAGATGGCACAACCTGAAAGTATGTAGCTCTAGCTCGAAAGTAGCAAAGTTTGAACCAAGCAGTTGTGGCCAACACCACGCGCGTTGCCCAAGGTAACAGGCCAAGCGTATGGCAAAATGCAGCCACAGATATACAACTGGGCAATTATCTCGTAGGAAAATATGTTGGCCAAGCATTACTTGGTTTGCAGAAATACACAAACAAACAAAAACCTTGGCAGGCTCAATAAAACATTTATATCACACTTATTCCAACGACATCCTTATTTCGCTGCTCAAGAAATACTCCAGTGTTGATTCGTGCTACTTTAAAAAAAAAAGATGTGGAAAACAAAAAGAAGGCATGGTGGAATATGTCATGGTATACAAAGATCGGGAAACCTTGGACAGTGCCATGTGAATGCCAACAACAGTTCAGGAGCAGTGGGGAATTTATACTTTAACAGCTGTCAGCATAAGTTGAGGGGAGTTCTGCCTTACAAAAGTAACAGCACCTAATAGTGTAACATCAAGAGATGAGAAATGACACGTATATAAACGGACAAATCACAATCCGAAAAGGTTGATCATCAGAAATAATCAAACTGAACATGCTATACAACCTAATGATGATCCAGATGTAAAAGTAAGGAGGTTTCTCCCAAGCCAGTGAAGTTTGAAGGAAACAACAGGGCAAGATACATACTAATAAACCGGTATGCAGTCATAGTTTGGAAGTTGCCACACCAGAAGCATAAGTTGTCCAAAAAAAAAACAGGTCAAGTTCTAGCTTGTATGGCCAAATGCAGCCCCAGATAAACAACTGGGCAATTATCTCATATAAGATAATGTATCCAGAAAGCTTTACTCAGTATACAGAAATACAAGTCATGGTTCCAATATTTCTTTAGAACATCATCAAGCGCAAGGAATTGATTTAAAAAATTGTACCGAGTAATGATGCATGAATATCACCTATTTACAGTCCTACGTTGTTGTTCGGAGCAGTTAATATTGTTAAAACGCCAGTAATATGTCACTAATCCGAATCCAGAGCAGCCATGCAGAATATAACTTAAGGTTGTCTTCCAATCATGTCTACTTCTAACTCTAAGAATCATTGCCCAGTCCCAGTTCATCAGAACCAAACAAACAGCTAACGCATGATTCGTGTACACGAGATTAAATAGCTTTCTCTTAGCCTCCCTCTTGACGAAGAACACAGGAAAAGAGCGCCCCATGGTGTCAAAGAATCGCACTACAGCTTTTCTGGAACCCAATGGTCACGATGTCATTCTCCAGCTCTGTGAGCAATGTGATGATGGCAGAGCAGGGTGCAACTATTCAGCTCATGTACAACTGTCAAATCACTAACATACAACCAAAAAAAATAAACATCTTGTGGAACAACACATTTCAATACCTTCAACAATCACCTAACAAATGCAATCAGTTGTACCTCTGATCATCCTACAAAAACAAAAAACAATATACAAGAAAATGATGTTCTTACTAATTCATCAATAATTCACATTCCATAATTTCAACACATTGGAATATGAGAATAAAGAATCAGGTACTAACTTTGTACCCGCAGCAGCCTGCATTTCTTGTACCAGCAGAAATGACTCATTGCAATGAAAATCTTAAGCATGCCTTTCAAGGGTTTAAGTTCATGTCAACTGTGGATGTCTCCTTCAAAAAACTGATACCTTGCTGGGAGCAAATATTTGTGCTTATGGTATATCCCTTGCCTTGAAAAGAGAGATATCAATTGGGAAGTAGTTGAAGCTTCAAGCAACATGCTCTTCCCATCAAGTATGGACATATAACTGATGGCCCTGACTATTTCACCCTTTTTCAGTAACTTTCTGATAATAACATTTAACAGACGAGAGTCAGGAGGACAACCACTCGTCTCCATTGATGAAAATATATTGTCAGCTTCTTCTACCAATCCTTTTTCTATAAGGTTTGACATCATCGTAGCGTAGGTTATAACATTAGGTACCAATCCCTTGGCTGGTATTGCAACAAACAAATTCTTAGCTTGCTCTATTCTCCCAACATTAAACATTGCATCAATTATAGTAGTGAGAGTTATAATATCAAACTTAAGGTTCATTGCTTGCAACTTGTCGAACAGCATGACTGCTTCATCTGCACAACCATTTTTGCAAAGCCCACTGAGAATTACATTGTATGTATCAATGGACAATCTCAATCCACTTTTGACCATCTCATGGTACTTTTCCTTCGCAGCAACAATTTTACCAGCCTTAAATAATCCATCCATTATGATGTTATAAGTAAGAGTATCCGGTTTAGCTGCCATACCTAACATTTCTCTGAATAGAGTCAATGCAGCATCCACCATTCCTGCTTTAAAGTATCCATCAATAAGTGTATTGTACGTAATGGCATTAGGCTGAATGCCAACCGATACCATATCATCATGTACCCTGCATGCTTTCTGCATCTTGCCAACTAAGCAGTATCCACCAATCAGTGAAGTGAACATGATAACATCGGGCTTCTCACCTATATGTATCATAAAGTCAAAGATATCTTGTGCATCTGTCACCCTTCCTTCATTGCATAGGCTGTTTATTATTGAGTGGAAGAACATAATGCTAGGATAAAGGATGCCTTTTTCCTTCATTTCATGAACCAATTCTTTAGCTCTCACTAAATCACCATGTGTACAATAACCCCGAAACAGGTAGCTATAAGTCCTTATATTCGGGGGTACCCCCATGTTAATCATCCGGTTGAATTGTTCCATAGCATCATTCATCCTACCATTTCTGCAAAACGCATCTATCATGGTTGAATAGGTTACAACATCCGGCTGCACTCCCTGCTTGTGCATGTTTTCAAAGATAAGAAGGGCCTCATCCACCGATCCACACTTAGCATGTGCATAAATCAATATGCTGAACACATATTGGTTAGGTACAATACCTTGTCCTATCATCAAGTTGTAGAGATTATTCATATCAACAAGGCGTCCTTCTGTAGCGTACCCATGAAGCATAGTAGTGTATGCAACGATATCAGGTTTGAGGCCCTTGAGAATCCCACAATCGAGAATTTGTCTTGCTTCTTTGCTCCTTCCACGCTTGCATAACGCACCAATAATCGAGCTATATGTCACGGCATCAGGAACAACGCCCTGCTGTACCATTTCATTGAATAGGTTGCTTGTTGTGCTGAATTTGCCCTCCTTTAAGAATCCATGGATGACCGTGTTATATGACACCACGTCAGGGGAGCAGGCAGCTTCTTGTTTTGCCATCATCCTGAGCAGGTCGAGTGCATGCTGGCTCCTACTATCATCACATAAGCCTTTGATAACTGTGGTGTATGAGATGGCATCAGGCACGCAGCCCAGATGCGGCATCCTGTGAAGCAGCACGTCCACAGCCTCGTCTGTCCGCTTTGCGTGGCAGAGGACCTTGAGGAGGGTGTTGACGATAACGTTATTTGCCTTGAGGCCCGCTCTGAGGAAGCGGCCGAAGAATGCGAGCGCTAGGTCTGGCTGCCGCGCGCGGCAGCAAGAGTCGAGCAGGATGCCGTACGTGTAGATTGTGGGCGGCGCCACCGGCGTGCCATCGCATCGGGGCATGCGGTTGAATAGGGCGACGAGGAGGGAGAGACCGTCCCTGCAAGTTTGCGCGCGGGTGACGGCGGCGAGGAAGGCAGTCAGGGCGCGCTCCGGGACTGGAGTGGCCTGCAGCAGCAATTCGTCGAACATGTCGTGTGCGTCCTCAGGGCTGAGCGTCCCGGAGCGGGCGCGCTCCGTGGCGGCGGAAAGGGCGACGTGAGAAGCTTGGCGTGAGGGCCGCGAGGTGGAGGTGGAGGTGGAGGAGAAGCGGCGGCGGAGGAGGGACGTCGGAGCGGTCGAGTAGAGGCGAGACATGGGGCTCCTGCTTGTTGGCCGTGCGAGACGGGGAAATTCAGCGGGGCGGCGTGAGAGCTGCTTCGGCCAACCGCTCACAACCAAGAATGGTGTCACCAGAAAAATGTATCCTTTATGGACGAGTGGTATCGGCGGCGGCGTGCGTGGGCCGGTGACGGGGAAGATGGCGGCGATTCGCCGGAACCGCGCGTCGTCGGGGCGAGTGGTACGAGGGAGAGCGGGAGGGGACGAGGTGGAGGCGGAGGCGAGCGGGAGAGGTCGTCGAGAGAGGGAGGGGAGTCGCGACGGCGACGAACCTCACGACGGCGATGGTCTCTCAGTTTGCTTCGTTTTTTTTTTTTTTTTTGAGAAAATAGCTTCGGTTTGATCGACGGATATACTGCCTGCCTGCGCTGATGGGCTGCTGCTGCCTTCGTGGCTCAATAGGTGATGTAAAATAAGTGGCCACCGGTCATGCCAATGCCATACATGAACAATTCCAAACTTCTCAAAAAATACATGAACAATTGCATACACATATAAAACAAATAAGTACTACTCAACATCATCTAAAATAAATCAAAACAAATAGATCTAGATTATAACATTGCAATATAAATAGTTCATCAAATGGGGCCCGCGCCACACCTTTTGGCTACTACTCCATTGGGTCGGTCTAGAGTGGGTAACTCATGAGCGCGTGGCAGAAGTGGACTCGGCGGTCTCATGGGAAGCTACAGTCCATGACGACCCTCCTACAGATCTAGGTCGTTGGTTCCTGCCCAGGAACAAGCAGCGTGGCATGAGCTGAAGTAATCCTGATGGATGATGCTAAGCGTATTTCGGGGGCTAGAAATAAAATATTCTCCTGCTTTGCACCGCTTGAAAGCAGTTCTTTCTCTACACCCACGTGCAACTCCCCACGTCCATAGGAAAAAACACGCAGAGAAAACCCACTCATCGACCCCGACCGATGAATGTGCTTGTGACATGGTTCACGAACCGCCCTGTCAGTCAGAGCTTCGCTGAGAGACATAGCCAGCTCGCAGCATTGACTACCATGGATGGCAGCTCCATCCCCTCCCCCTACCACTGGCCATGTTGGAAGCATTGCCACTGGTGGCTTGTAGCACCTCCCACTACGGCTCACAACACCATCACCGGCTGCTCGTAGCACCTATGGCCATGGCTCGCAACACCACCAGTGGTTGCTCATAGCACCTATGACCGTAGCATCTCTGCCAAGCCGCTAGCAGTACCTTCATCTATCGCTTTCAAAATTGCTCGATACGGTTAGTAGTAACATCGGCGGCTGTTGGAAGCGCATCCGGCCATGGGTCGTAGCAGTGTCACCTAATGTTGGCAGCATCGCCGTCTCTCGCTGGCAGCACCACCGCCTGCCCCTGGCAACACCATCCAGTGACGTCCTCAACATGGTCGACACGTTTGTCAACACCACCGCCTCGCACACTCGGAGCATTTGACTCCGGATAGCGGTAGCGCCTCTCCTCGCAGCACCGACACAACGTCCTCATGCCGGAGCCCGATCTCATATCTGCAGTGGTCGCCCCCTCGAAAAGCAGCACCATTGTCCTTGCAACATCGTCACCGTCATGGAGTCCCACATCTAAGCAGTTCAGGGTAGCAAGATTGGAGATGAGGAGGGCGCCGTCCGGGAGAGAGAGGAATTGGAAGTGCGTGGGTGGCAGACTAGCGAGGCATGCCGGTGCTGGAATGGTGCAGTGGTCGAAGCCATTGCCGCTTAGGTGAGAGAGGGCCGAGAAGAAGAAAAGAAAACTAGAGGAGGAGAGAAGTCGGTTCGTTTCTCACGAACTGGACGGCGTGTCGCACCTAGGACCATGAGAAATCCCCCACATGTACAATACTCCGCCTATTTTAATAAATAAGGCGCCCTCATTTTTTATTTTTTATCTTTGACCAAAGTTAATCTATGTATATGAAAAATATTTAATATAAAATTAACAAGTAGTTATCAAATACAATTGTAATAATATCAGTTATATACTGCATAATTAAGATTCATTTAATTTTTGACGAATCTTAAATAATCTTCACGTGAGGGAGCGAGTACTAGCATTTTCCAATCGTGATTCGTTTGTTCGACGGGCACCTCGGGATCAAAATACTCCTGCTCTCCTCGGGTCCGTTTCAGGTGTTCAGAGTTCAGACTCGAGTCGGAAATCCAAGGCGGCCAGTCAAAATACTCCTGCGGGCCTCTCAAAATAAACACTCCTGCGTCAGGTTGCAATTGGGGCGGGTTGTCCCGCCACGCCGCTGGGCCGCCCCGCAAAACGCGCTCGTGCGGTGCCGCTTGGCCGACCGCGTCGTGCGTAGCGGGATGAAGCGAGCACACCGCGTGGCCCGCTAAGAGCCCGCAGAGTCCGCATGGCCCGCGAAGTGATTCCACCCTAGTGAAACTCATTCGGCCCCGACTCCCGGAGACCCTAACCAGCAACCCCTCTGTCGCCGACGGGCGACGGCGCCGCCGCCGCCACACCTGATGCCCCGGACCCCTCCCTCTCCCATCCTTATTGGTATCGGAGAACCTGCTCACAGTTGTTGATGTTGGGGTCGACAGCGGCGGCGCTGCCATCTCCACATGGAGAAGATCTTCCTCCACCTCTTGATTTCCTCCGTCGCCAAGTGCAGCCGGCGTTTCGTCGCCGGCAACTTCCGCAAGATCCGTCGCTGCAGCTGCAAATGATCCAACCCAAGGTATGTGACCCAAAATCCTCTCCTTTGGTATGTCTCTTGTCGATCCGCCCAATCTGCTCGCATGCTTGATCCGTCGCCGGCTTATTTTGTGTGTGGATTTTCGTTGGCGTATTAGAGAAAGGTACTAATCGATCTAGTCAATTGCTACTGCAGGGAGGCTAGATCTATCAACCAACTAGCTTTCTATGTAGCAAACAACATCGCCTAGTTTCATGTTGCTTCCTCTGTAGACAATATCGCCTAGTTTTATACATGCTTGCATACAGTCTGCCTGTGATGCCTTTTATTCATCTACGCCTTACAATATTTCTTGTCGATTGTACTACACATACACATCTCACGTCTAGTACCCTTCACATGCAGCCATTGTTTCACTTGCAGTCTAGTTGATAGCAATAATTTGTAATCTTAGGTAATTCTTGTTTTACTTCTGCTCACAGATCAACATGAAAGACCTGCAAAATCCCTGCCAAAGAAAGTTGTAGCTGCACCTACAAATGGAAAATCCCAAGATCCAAGCCAAGGTACATGCTTGGTTCTTTATTTTCTAGCACACATGGGAGTAGTTGGATGGAATTCAGTTGACCTATAGGGAGTTATCCAGATCTCAGATGTAGACAAAAATAGTATGTTCAGATACTGTTTCTATGTATCATATAGGGAGTTACAATTGCTTGTTCAGATACTGTTAATAAAAGCCATTGTTTTACTTGCAGTCTAGTTGATAGCAATAATTTGCAATAGGTGATTCTTGACTTCTTGTTTTATTTCTGCTCACAGATCAACAAAAAATACCTGCAAAAACACTGTCAAAGAAGAGGGTGAAGACACCGCCTATACTGCCTGTAGTGAGATCTCCGGGGGTTAATCTGATTCTATCTCAAGGATCGCCGAGTACAATAGGTGTAAAACGGTCCTCGCCAATACCGTCACAGTTTTCTGGTGTGTTCACATGTCCTCTCGATACATTTTTCTTTTTCTTGAGCTGGATGCTTGTGTTCATGCTTGTTATATGCTTGGACTGTAAGTGAGGGCTTACTCTCGAGTTACTCTTTACACATTATTTTTGAGGGCTTACTCTTTACACATTTCTTTGCTGTTTAGACTGTAAGTGATGTTAGCAGTTAACACAGTTGAGATATTCCAGGAGTGAGGTCTTCAGCGGTGGACGAGCACAGCAGGTTCATCACTGCAGCCATGGTCACCTCCATCGACAACTACCCGTGGCGCCTGCTGCCGTCTCAGACCTCTGCATTTTCAATCTTGAGCTACCTCTGTGTTTTGCCTGCGGCCTTAGTGGGCCTATATCCGGCCTGATTTCCGGTTCCGAGTTCCGACTGGAATAGGGAAAGTAAAGAGCGGAGTATATAGGTAGTCCGTGGCGCTACTCTACGGCAGAAGAGAACACGCACGCAGCTATTGATCATCAAGGCTTTTCGATAGAATCATGGTGGAGGAGGCAGCGATGATGATGAGCGAGGAGGATGACTTCAGGGCCATGGCGGAGGAAGGCGTGGATCGATCGTTCGACGAGAACCTACCTAACTTCCGTTCAGAGACGACACGGTTGCTAGGCGAGATGGAATCTCCCTCCGTTGATCAGGAGCTTCATTACGTCTTCTCCCGGCTTGAATGGGCACAAGGCCTCGAGGACAAAACCGTCAACGTCATCAAGTACCTGGCCGCGGACAGGGACTGCTGCCACCGCGGAGCTGCTCACTTCGCCGCAAAGGAGCCGGCGCTCGCGCACACCCTGCGCGGCAAGGCGGCGTGGTCGGACGCCACGCGCGCGGAGGTCATGGAGATCGCCACCGGCGCGCACCGCCTGCGGGGCATGTGCCTGAAGATTCTGGCGGCGGCGGAGGAGGACAACATCGTCTGCATGGCCGCGGCGGAGTACCTGGCGCACGTGGCCGAGGAGTTGGACACGCCCCAGTCCCACGACGGGGACTCGATCCCAGTGTTCCCGTATGAGGCTGTTGTCGGCCAGTTGGACGCAACCGTGGCGGCGGGTAGCAGGGATCCCGACGTCATGCTGTTCATGGAGGGGTTCGCTATGAGGGCCGGGAAGCTCAGGCGAGGTGCGGCGGAGTTCGGTGGCGAGGACAGGGACGCCGTGAAGTTAAGGGAGCACGCGGCTACGGTAGAGGCGCTGTGCGCCGACACCGAGACGTTCCTGCAGAAGATCATGTCTTCACCTTATTTGGAGATGTGTAGGCTTCTCATCCACCAGGAAGTAGCTACCGGAGCCCAGACGCCGATGGACACGACGCCGTTGGAGACGACGCCGATGGATGACACAACGCCTCTTCTTTCCACCTCAGAAAGATCCCATCAACCAGAACATTACGTATAATCTGTCACGTTCTTTTTTAGATCCTTAGTTTTAATCACAAGGTTGTACTCCGGCCGGAGCTCGGACGCCGATGGACAACACGGCGCCTCTTCTTTCCACCTCAAAGATCCGATCAACGAGAGAGTTGTAGTAGCATTGGACATTTTGTATGATATGTCATGTTTTTTTTTTCAGAACCTTAGTTTTGATCCAAGGTTGTATTAAACATGCTATGAGCTGCAGTCAGCAGGCGATAAGTGAACGTGCCCCGCGCATGTTTGTGAACCTGTCAAATTAAGTTTCAGGTCAAAAAAAAAAAAAAACTACGTGCCTCTTCTTTCCACCTCAAAAAGATCCGATCAATGAGGGACTTGTAGCATTTTGTACGATCTGTCATGTACTTTTTTAGATCCTTAGTTTTGATCCAAGGTTGTATTGAACATGCTATGCGCTGCAGTCAGGCGATATCTTCTTGGTGATCCATCAGCATTACCATTTTTATCTTGTCAGAAAAAATGTGTGTTTCTAAACGTGTCAAATTAAAGTAGGTGGACGCTAGGGATGAGCTGGCGGTAGCTGAGCACTCCCGCATACTGGGTGGGGTTGTCTCCCTCCCCGCGTAATTTTTCGGAGAACCGCATGGAGAAAAAACTAAAGAGATATAATTTTCTAATTAATTGTATATTTTCCTCCCTCCACCTGTCTACTATATATAGGGGAATTGCGGTGATAAGGGCCCTTAGCTTGGCAATGCAGGACAAAAGGAGGGGTTGAAGTGGTGGTGCGGCCGGCCTGCCCCCCCCCCCCCCCCCGGAGCTCGGACGCCGATGGACAACACTGCGCCTCTTCTTTCCACCTCAAAACGATCCGATCAATGAGGGACTTGTAGCATTTTGTACGATCTGTCATGTACTTTTTTAGATCCTTAGTTTTGATCCAAGGTTGTATTGAACAAGCTATGCGCTGCAGTTAGGGGATATCTTCTTGGTGATCCATCAGCATTACTATTTTTATCTGGTCAGAAAAAATGTGTGTTTCTAAACGTGTCAAATTAAAGTAGGTGGATGCTAGGGATGAGCTGGCGGTAGCTGAGCACTCCCGCATACTGGGTGGGGTTGTCTCCCTCCCCGCGTAATTTTTCGGAGAACCGCATGGAGAAAAAACTAAAGAGATATAATTTTCTAATTAATTGTGTATTTTCCTCCCTCCACCTGTCTACTATATATAGGGGGATTGTGGTGATAAGGGCCCTTAGCTTGGCAATGCAGGACAAAAGGAGGGGATGAAGTGGTGGTGCGGCCGGCCTGCCCCACCTCCCCCCCGCCCCAATTGTCCCGGCCAACCCCTTTGGCCCATGGGGTGGCCAGCCACTCTCCCCTCATGGGCCACCCTTTTGGGTAACCGGATATGCTTAGACCCCTTGAAAAAATACCAATGCCTCAAAATCTTGGTCATAATGCACGTTTTTTTTTAGAAATGGGGGAACTCCCCGGCCTCTGCATCCAAAGGATGCACACAGCCTTTTATTGCATCATCCAAAAAAAAGGAAATAGTTGTGAATGCACGTGGTGCTCTTTCTTTGCTTATTTTAACTTTGAAGAACAATTTAATCTATATACATTTCATTTTTACTTTTTTTAATTTTCAAATTGATGGTTAAACCTTGAAAAAAGTTTATGCCACTAAATGGGAAAGGATGGAATACATCTAGAATTACCGGTTTAAGTACATAAAAAGCGTACTCTGTCGCCATGTTTCAAGATATTTTACACTCCTCCATTCCAAAATAAGTTATTCTGGCAAAAATGTCCTATATTTTACACAAGAGGTGACTGTATGCTCTCAAACTCCCAAAGAAAATATTGTTTACTAAATTAAATGCAAGCATATATATAAACACTTGATAATAACCTATAGAACAATATGTTACGTCTCTTTTTAGCTTTCCATATATTAGACTTAAAAACAAGATTTATTTATTTATAGGACAAAAAAATATAACACACAATCACATATGATTATAAAAGAAGAATTATTTTAACAATTATCAACCCAGTTATGTGGCTTAATTTCCTATGTATAAAAGAAATACATCAGCCAGAATTAATAGTTATAATGTAAAGGTTGTATCAACAAAAATGTATTTGTATTTAGTAAAAATGTGTTGAACCGAAAATGTTAAAATGTTTAGTATAAAAGGGATCTTCCTGTCAATACAACATGTCTCTCCCTCTTATTCCCCCCTCACGCCCACACCGCAAAAACCTCATAGATGCGGCCGTCAAATTTCTGACTTGTCAGCCTACGAGTCGAGGCTTTCTCCATCAGTGAGTATCCCACTTTTGTCCGCACCACCAGCTTAAGAAAATGGCTATGTCAAAATAAGTTGTGCACAAGTTAGTGACATGGTTGATTTTCCCGGCGAACTCTCCATGGGGCGAGGCATGGTCACAAAAGTCTCTTGTGCAGTTACACATTTCTTGATTTTCCGGCGAGGTTCTATTTGAGACGCGGCCTTTGTTTTGGTTTTCCATCCAAGCAAAAAAAAGGCAGTTGGGGTCAACACCAACAAGTAGTACTAATTTGTGCCCTGGACAAACATCGCTAACAATCCCCTCACCTTTCTAAAATATGCTGCACATAATTCTTAGCCAAATTCAAACTTTATAAAATTTGATCAATTGTATTATAAAAAATATCAATATTTAAATATGAATATTTATAATATTTGTAAAATATGTACAATTTGAAAATATATTTCATGATCAATCTTATAGTTCTGATTTGATATTATATAAGTTAATGTTTTTTGCTATATAATTGGTTAAGTTACAAGGTTTGACTTTAATCAAAAAATAAATGTGGCATATTTTCTAAAGGAGGAAGTAGAGCTCAAATGCGTTCATATTACTCCCAGCGTTTCATATTACTTCATATATAAGGTTTGGTCAAAGTAAACCTTTGTAATATTTGACCAATTATCCATGAAAAAATCTCTATATATACATAATTAAGTGTGAATGATATGATCCTATGTTCCATTTTGGTACTAATGATATTATTTTAAGTTTTAAATAATAATCTTTTTACATATAATTGGTTAAATCTGGCAAAATTTACTTTGACTAAACCTTATATGCGGAGTAATATGAAATATGAGAAGTAACTAACATGTCCATAATTTAACTTTTAGGAAACTCACAGGATTAACGGTGATTGCAACATTAAAGCGGGAAATTTTGTTTTCGCCTTCCCTTAATACTGAATTTTTGTTTTAGGCTTCCATGGTTCGACCCTTACTCTCACTAGTAGAAAACATGCCTTTAGTCAGGCACCTTTGGTCCGTGTCCTGGGCCGGGATCCAAGGCCTGGTCACGTCGCTTTGTAAACGCACCCATAGATCCCGACTCGTAAAGACCAAAGATCCCGGCTCATCTCCCAAACCAGGACTAAAGGGTTTTGCACCACGCGGCGCCTACGGTACCCCCTTTAATCCCGGCGTGTGTCCCAATCCGGGACCTAAAGTCAAACGGTTCGTTTCCCGCGGAGGCCGATCACGTGTCGCCATTACTGGTCGCGTCGAAATCGAGCGTCGGCGTGGAATCCAAGCCGCCGGCGCCGGCGCAGCCAGCCACTGTTCATCTTCCTCTTCCAATTTCTTTATAAGCTCCACCATTCTTCACCATTGCCACACACACACACTCTCTCCATCCGACCTCCTCTCCTCATCCACCATTGCAAAAGCTATAGCTCTCTCTCCCCTCTTCATCGATGGAGCACCTCGTGCGCAACCCGGCTCGTCGGACACGAGTGTACTACCTCAAGGCCAAAGGGATGGCGACGTTCAAGGTCACGGTCACGCTCCGTGCAAGAATGGTGGAGAAGTGGATCCGGGGTGTGAAGAGGAACTTTCTCGACACCGCAACGACCAAGTGCGCCGGGTTGGACTTCGAGTTCACCGAACCTCGCATGTGTAACAATCAGCGCGCCGCCATCCTTCAACTCTCGGTGGCATCTGGGACGTTGGTGTTCCAGATTATTCATGTCAATAAAGTGTCACAAGTGCTCAAGGATTTCTTGTAGGATGGGAACATCAGATTCTGCGACGCCGCTATCAGTAATGATCTAAAAAGCTAAGTCCCTACGGCATTCACATCACTTCTGCGTACGACCTCCAGAAGGTAGTTCCAAACCCCACCACCAAGCCCACTCCAAGTCTATATAATTTGGTAAACTATAGCATTGGGATAAACCTTGAGCAGAAGAAGAAGTACAACACAAGAAGCTCATTTTTGGATGGGCCAATTATCCATTGAGCTACGAGCAAGTGCACTATGCAGCACTAGACGCTCACCTACGCTTCGAGATTGCTAGGAAGCATTGGATGCTAGTTGACTACTATCCATGCTGATCATCTCAATATTTAGAGATGATGAGTAGTGGTGGTCTTCTATATTTGTATGAACTATGAATCGATATGTATAAACTATGTGTCTTTCGTATATATGAACTATGTGTCTTTCGTATATATCAACTATGTGTCTTTCAATATCTTAACTATTAAACTGAAACCGATTGGTTGTACGCGTACCTCCTGGGTTCTTAACTATTAAATTGAAAACGGTTGTCCGCTGGCGCCGCTCCGAGCACTAGAACTAAGGCCGCATGGCGGATGGGGAGATGGCATGGACGTGACTCAACGTATCGGTTTCGTTCAAGTATCGTCCGCTCTGCTTGCTGGAGGAGTCAGCTCGAACAGGCGTGCCTTCAAGAGTTCGGGGGACGGGCGGCTCCATGCCTCCATAACAACTTCCTAGCTCTCTCTCTCTATTCAATCGATAGACCAGGGCACCAGATTGAATCGAGGCCGCTGGAGCGACCTAAGAACCGCGCCGCCACCGTCTCCTGTAGTCGCTCACTGCCGCCTGAAATCGGCTCGCCGACGCGTATGCAGTCGCCCTTCCCTCTGTCTAGAGTCGACTCGATCGGGCACTGCCAGCAAGGTGACTTCCTTCCCGGTCCCTGCATGCTCTACTCCAGTACTACTTTGTTTGTTGTTACCAGCAGTGGCGGAGCCACACTAGAGCTGTGTAGTCTATTGACTACACAGTTTTTTAGGTGCATAGCCAGAAATTATGCAAAAAAATTAAAAAAAATCATATAGATACATATGTTTGACTACACAGTTTTGAACTGACTACGCACGATTATTGTTGTGGCTCCGCCACTGGTTACCAGTCGTGGGTTATGAACTTCATGGGCGCTGTGTTGGGCATTTGTTGTGCTGTGTTCGTGCTTGCTTGCAGCACAGGGTGCCTACTTGCTTGCTGCTGAGCGCAGTCCTTTTACCATGTGGGAATTAGCCAAATATATTCACTAAACCAAGTCCAATTTAACCGTCATGATAATTATACAGTGAAGATGGTGATCTTTATGCAAAGGAACTAACTACATCATCCAAATTTGAGGAAACTGCACCTGTAAATAATTGACTTAAATTAGGTACTACACTATTTTCAGAGAAAAATACGGTTTCAGTATTTAGAAAAACAAAATGTATGTAAACCTATCAAGTGAGCAAGAAAGAAAAGGGCTTTAATTTATGTTTTATCCGGTCGTTCATATTTGGACCAGCACTCTACAGAAAATAATTTTGACAACAAATCCAATTGTTTCATTCCCAAATGTAGTTCCTTCAAAGTGTATGCGATCAATTCTGATGTGTCATGGAATGTGGTATAAAGAGATAAAGAAAATTATTCTTTTAATGTATGCCGTGACTGCTGCAACGAGCATGTGTCATACCTCCGACACCTTGTCGCCCGAGTTCCACTCTCGTGCCAACCCCTTTCTTTACGTGTCTCGCAAAACCCTAATCCCACATGTCGGTATGGGTTCTCTATGAGTGAGGGTTCTCCGTCCCCCTAAACCCAGACAATGCTGCCCTGGACGCCGCCACGGCCACGCTAGCTCGTCATACCACCTATGTATTCGTGCATGTGATGTTTTTTGACGATTTCGTAGCAACGCACGGGAAGATTTGCTAGTATATGAACTATATATGTGTATTTCAATATATATGAACTATGTGTCTTTCAATATATATATCACTCACATTTTTCTAATAATAAATCATATATTATTTGTCAAATTCCGGTTTACATATATCAAGATATTAATTATTTGGCCATATTATATGAATAATGCATATATTATTTGATAAAAATAATAATAAATAAATAAATACTTAATTATTCCATATTCAAATTACTCATATTTTTCTAATAATAAATCATATATTATTTGTCCAATTCCGGTTTACAGATTTCAAGATATTAATTATTTGGCCATATTACATGAATAATACATATATTATTTGATAATAATAATAATAAATGAATAAATACATAATTATTTTATATTCAAATCACTCACATTTTTTTAATAATAAATCATATATTATTTGTCCAATTCCGATTTACAGATGTTTTTGGTTTCAAAAAATACAGAAATGTGCCACAATTGTATAAGAATTAATAGGATTGATATGGTAGTATTTACAACAAGGTATAATCATATTCGCGGGACCACACCAGGAAAGAACCAAGGAATTAAGCGTGTTGAGGGTGGAGTAGTGTGCGGATGGGTGACCAACCGAGAAGTGATGACCAAGTCTACAAGTTGACTGCATATTAAGTGTAATTAGTATTAAAAATGGTCCAAATGAGAGAGTAACAAGTCAAACAAAAAGAAATTAGGAAAATGAAAAACATAATCATTGAAAATAATATCTAGTCATGGTTGGTATTAAGGGTCGGGACTAAAGGTTCTCCATCCCAAACCCTCTATCGTGGCCACATGAAGGGCCATGGACTGAATACCCTATCTCAACTAGTGTCTATTCCCCAGTTGTCGTGCTATAGGGATTAGATTTGTTAGTTTCTTGTGTTGCTCTATATTTTTTTTCATGATTCAAGCGGTCTTTTGGTTCGCAGAAATATCCGCTTTGTGTTTGCACCATATTTGGTCAGCATCTGTTTCTGACAACAATAATCCTAGACCTACGGAAACTATCCTACGAAATGGGCTTACGGGCTGACGTGGTGGCTGATGTTTGGTTCTGGTTTTTTCCATCCCTTAAATTGTGGAGCTCGTACTGATGTGCCTGGAGGTGGTTGTCCGTAAGAATTTTTTGTAGGTGCCGTTCGTAGATGTAGCATTGCTGTTCTGACAATATTTATTTCCATATTTATTTCTGCTCTCTGTAGTTATTTTCGCGTCCGCAAATAATGCTGCACCACTCAGTTGCGTTCGGTTCTAAAAAAAAAAAGTTGCGTTCGGTTCTCTCTGCTCAGGGCGGTAGTCCATCACCGGTGCTTGCTCATCCATCATTCAGAGTAGAAGCCGGCTCTGTCTCCGCTAGTCGCCACCGGCCTAAGCTCGCCGCCATGGAGGAAGCTGGCGTACCACCTCGCAGAGCTCCGGGCATACCTCGTCCGCTGCTCGTCCCCGAAGTCGACGCCGTAGAGGCCGAAGCGGAACCTGTAGGCGAACAGAATCTCGAAGACGTCGAGGAACGACCACACGAAGTAGCCGCGCACGTCGGAGCCGTTCCTCATGGAAGACAGCGCCGCTTCGATGTACACCTGCAGGAAATGCGCCCTGAACTCGTCCTCGTACATGAACTCGCCTGAAGGGTCTGGCTCGTGCCCAACTCCTGCCCAAGAACACCGTATCAGATGAAATTATCAAGAAACTGGGCAGATAGCTGGGTGGAGTTGAGATCGGCCTTACCGTTTTCGTAGATGACCACCGGAGGGTTCTCGTACTTGGTCCGCAGGTGCTCCAGCATTTTGCTCAGCCCCCATGGAGCCTCACGGCTTCTCAGCTGGTTCCTTGTTGAGCTCTGAAATGGTGCTGCATAATTGTACGACGGAACAGAAGGAAGTAAAGTCAGGCGATTGCCCATTCAAGTAGGCACTAGTTTTTCATTCATAACTTTTGATTATTTTTTGTTGCCATGCTTACGTGTGACAAATTTGGCGGCCGTGTCACCGTAATAATCTCTGAGCTTGCGTTTCAGCTGGCTCAGGTCCGCCTCAACGAGGATGGCACCGTACTGGTTGATCCCCACAAAATCGAATGAGCCGCGCACCCTTGCCGACTCATCTGGCGTCAACTCCGGCAGCCTGGACCCGACGTTCCTCCTCATCACCGGTGGATAGTCGCCGTACACCAAAGGATGCATGAACCTATGAATTGTCCATTGTGTCACCACCTCAAATGCAAATTCTCGCCACCCACCCATCATGTATAATTACTCATTTTGAACGGGTGATTCAAAAATTACGTTACCATCCAATTGAGAAGTCATTTGCCCTTGCAGCTGCTTCTCGATCCTCAGGTTTCTCCGTCTCCGACTCGTACCAATAGGCCAGCAATGTGAGTCCAATCTGCCCTCTTTGCTCAGCCTGGACAGTATGAAGCAGAGTACCTTGAGATTAATGACCATGGGGGACAATTTTCTCTTTCCCAGGAATGTGGGAGGGCACGAGTGGGCAAAGACCCTCGGGGCGTGGCGGCGGCGGGGGCCCTTCCTCGTCGACCCCTGGTGGACGGCGGCCGGATCCCCTTCCTCGACGCATGGCGGGCGCGCGGATGGGTTGGGCGGCGGCGGCCTGCGCTGCGCCCCCTTCTCCCGTCGGCTCTCCCTCGGCCGGCGCGGTTGGGATGGGCGGCGGCGGCCAGCGCTGCGGCCTCCCTCCTCCCGTCGGCTCTCCGCAGCACTCCGACAGGGGCTGGTGGTGGGCGGCGGCCAGGCTCATGGCCTGCGCCAATTTCCCCCCGCCTCTCGCCGGTGAGTGGAGGCGATCTTGGGCTTCACCCGCGACACGAGGTCGCCCGGGCAGCAGCCTTGGGTAAGACGGTGGAGGTGGCCCTCTTCTTCGCCGGAGAGGGTTGGCCTGCGGTTGGTGGTGGTGGATCTATCGATCTATCACCGCGTTCCGGCGGCAAGATGGAGATGCTTGGAAGCCGGCGACGGAGTCACCGGTGGAGGGTTGGAGTGGCCAGCCCGGGATGGTCGCCGACGTGGGGGTCCGACCTGAATAAAGGCGGTGGTCCTAGGGTCTCTCTTGCGTGAAGAGGAAGACCTACCGGAGGCCTCGGACTCGTGATCTAGCCGGAGTGTTGAGTTCCGAAGGCTCTGCCGGCGAATGTAACGGTGCTTTTTGCCCGGAGTTTGCTGGATTGGTGGTACTCGGTCGTGCGCACCCATGCTTTTATTCCGACCGATTGGTTCCGGAGGGAGCGGCGCGAAGCTCTTTTTCTCGTGTTGACATCAAGTGACTATGGATCCATGATGAAAGTCGGAAGAAGAGAAGTTCATGAAGGCCGGAGGGAGGACTAGCTAAGGGAGGTTCAGGTCTCCGCGTTGTTGAGGGACTTGCTTGGTGTTCCGGGCTTCACGGCAGCGGTATGAAAGTGGGGGCGACAACACGAGTGAAGTTCGAGTCCTACCTTTCGGGTGAAAACCCAAGGTCCGGCCTTAACTGGTTGTGCCCGGCAATGACCTTGTTGGAGGCATTGTTTTGAGAGCGGGGACTATCTTCGGTGGTGAAAACCTAAGATCGTTGATCGGGCGACGATGGTGTTCGCGCACTGTTCCCTTCTTGGAGGCGTCGTTTTTGGAGATTCTGTATTTCAGGTGTTGTCTTGGCGGTGGATGTATTGCTGTTGTTAGGCCCAAGATACTGTAGCGGGACTTTTGTTTCTTAGTTTTTTTTTCTTTTTTTTGGCTGTGTGCATCCGTAATGCCATTAGGGTGGTGCGTTGGTGCAGAGGCTGGGTGTAATTGGTATGGTTTTGATATTAATATATTCCCTTTATCGAAAAAAAGGGAAAATGACCATATATTAATCCTTATATGCATTGGTAGTACAATGTACTACCAATATATTGTTTTTTCAAGGAATATGTAGCAAAAGATTAACCTGGTATTTGCGTCTGTAGAGGGACACAGCGGAGGTGTGGGCGAGCAGAAGGTGGTGAGCAACGATGTACGGCTCCGTCGTGGAATTGCCACCGGTGCAGGGGACGGCGTCGAACCCAAACGGGTAGGAGCACCGCCGCGGCGGGAGGTATCCCTGGTCGTACCCGCCGATGGGCTCGATGTTTGGCTCGTTGACGGTGGTCCAGTGCTGCACCCTGTCGCCGAAGCTGCTGAAGCACACGTCTGCGTACGCCGTGAAATCGTCGCTGCAATGCATTCATCACTCCCAGAATTGATCAGCTGATCAAAGGTCATGCTTTTATTTCATAAATGACCATCTCCGCAGACTGCGGTGGTGGAAGAATAGTGAGTAGTAGTACATGATTCTTGGACTGAGCAAGCCATTGTATTCATCTTGAAGAGCTTGGGGAAGGTCGAAGTGATAGATCGTTGCGTGAGGCTGTATACCTGCCATTTCAGAATCAGGAAGCAGCACTCAAGCAGAGAGCCTAGATTGATTTTGATGGAAGGAAAGCAAAGTACCATAGCTTAAGAGTTCATTGATCAGATTGTTGTAGTACTCCAACCCCTTGGGATTCACAGCTCCTCGCCCATCTACAACACAATCAAGGACACACGTATAAGCAGCACTTTCCCAAAACGGGATATGGAAAAGGAGACATGAATCATGTGTGCAATTACCTGGAATAAGCCTTGACCAGGCAATGGAGAACCTGTAGGCGTCCAGACCCATGTCATGCATTAGTTTCACATCTTCCTGCAATGAACCCACCATAAGTAGCAGTATGCGTGTACACAGATTACAGCATCTTGAGAAGATCAGAAACATGCCTTGTACTTGTGATACTGGTCCGCAGCCACATCTCCAGTCGCATGGTCGATGGAATAGCCTACAGAACCACCCAAAAGAACCTGTTAGGAAGAGAGGCAAGCAGTTCTTGGATTCGCCCATAAAGCCACAGAGAATGCAAACCGTCGTGCGTGAATGTGTCCCAGACGCTCGCCTTCTTGCCATCCTCTGCCCACGCGCCTTCAACCTGAATGAACAAGATGAATTTCAACAGCGCCGTGGTGCGTTACTGTATGTCTGTATCTACGAATTACTGTATTCACACTGAACTACAAAGTGTTACGCGATTGGTACCTGGTAAGCCGATGTGCCGGCGCCGAAGACGAACCCCTCCGGAAAGTCCGCCCGGGTAGCCGCAGCTGAGACGACCTCGGACAAGACGGTGGAGGCAAGAATGAGAGAGACGGCCCGGAGCACACGCCGGAGAGAATCGCCATGGGTGAGCTCCATCGCCGGTGTTCAATGACCGTTTGGTCTCCCTGATTCCGACTGTCAAAAAGTGGCCCGAAATTACCACGGCAGTGGGCGCCGGCGCTGCTCTGCTTCCTCTGCAAAGATTCTGCTGCGTGGGAGCTAGAAGTGTCGCCGCAGGTGACTGTGACTCACCGGCGGGCCGACACGTTTCGCTGTCATGTTGATGTTGCCACCTCCGCATCCGAACGTCGTCACTGCAGGCGTCACCGCGCACGTTCGAAACTCTCCTATCAGTATCGTGGCTTTTGAAATACCACCCACACCTTTCAGAAGAGGTAGTTGCAATGACACCGGTCTCCTAGCTTGACTAGTCTACGTATTTGATATGCAGTTCAGGAGATTAGACTATCCAAAGAGATGGTCTCCGTGTTATATTAATACGGGTAAATAAATGTACAATTTACAGAATTCTAACTTTGCCAGTTAGAATACAAAACCTACAATTACCTTCTCTGATAGCATCCCTCGATCTTAACCATTTTCTGAAATATCAAGGAGGTTAAGATTGTGTATTATTTCAGAATTTGAGGCTAGAAATAAAAGAGAAAACATATGTGTGCATTATATTCATGGATAAAAAATCTGAATAATTTTCGCAATTTTAGATGAAACATAACAAAGTGATTGAAGTTTCACTTAAGTTGATGAAATCGAAGTAGATCATCAAGTTGAGCGTTTTAAATTTTAATATGATCTTAATTAAAACCTTGTTTTATGTAAAAAGGTGATTTGATCTAGGAGTTAGATCAAATGGAACTAGAACCAATCAAACAACACATTATTAGAGGATCAAATATCAGATCTTCCAAAGATCGTAATATGAAATACTTTTGTAAGAAACCATTGCTACAAATTAAGTGCAAAACAAATAAAAAAGACATAGAAAAAGCAAAACCTCATCCATATGTTTTCCATGCCTTATGTTCAACATATATTCTTGCCATGATACTAATAGTATTTTTTCAACTCAATTCTTGACCTTATGATAAAGAAATCAGTACACAAGTTATATTACCAAACGAAATCGCTAGCATGAGCGCGCATGCAATCTCGTCCCGCGTCAGCACGTGGTGGGTAACGCTGGGCTTTTCCTCTTTTTTTCTTTCTAGATTCGAGTATGAAAAATAAAATAGCTTTCAAACTGAGATCCCAAATTGTAATCCATTTTCATAGCTGTCTTAGTCACATCGAGGTCTTTAAAACTAGATCCCAAGTTCATAGATTTTGATGAATATTTTTGGGCACTGCCTAGGGTGGCTAGATTGCATTGCCTTCGGTCTCACACGCCGTAGTGTCCTGGTAGCATGCAGCCCGTGAGCTGTTTTTTCTACTATATGTGGCACTGCAGGAGTAGTGCTGCTCATGAACTGTCTCTTTTTAGTGCGCTGCACTACCGTGCGGTCGTAGTGCACGGCGCGTTATTCTGGTACTGTACTGCCCCTTTCTTACTGCATTGCATTGCCCTGCAGTTGTAGTGCATGGTGTGGTGTCCTGGTAGTGTATTGCCAACTGCATTTTTACTATGTTGCATTGCGATGCGGTCATAGTGCATGTCGCGGTGTCGTGGTAGCGTACTGCCAACTGTCTTTTTTATAACGGTGTACTGCCCTGCAGTCCTAGTACATGACGCGGTATCCTCAGAGTGCACAGTGCGATGTTCTTGCAGTGCACTACTTGTACTACATTGCCCTGCCTCCCGACCTAGTGCACGGGAGGGTGCACTAGCAGTATATTGTCTTCTTTTTCTGCGATGAACTGCCTTCTTTTTTCGCGGTGCATTGACTATTTTTTACGCGGTGTACTTCCTTATATTTTCCATGGTGTAGTACTATTTTTGTGGTGCAAGTTTGCAGGACACCTGCTAGTTAAACAACAACTAGTGCATGCTAGTTATACAGCAACAACTAGTGCATATATAGCATGCATGCAACTTTCTTGTCCATGTGCCGATGTGCGACCCTACCATATACACACATGCATGCAAGCTCAAGGCATGCGTGGCCATGTGCGACATTGTCAATGTCTGGGGACGATCGAGTATGTGCCACGCATCAGCGGCTGCCGCTCACATCCGCGCCATTCGATGATGAAACTTTGATTTATTTGTCCCAATTCATTTTTCCCAAACCTCAGAGAAGGGAGGGAAATATTAATTCATCTATATAGATGATCACCTCATCTTCTCTTGAGTTAGAATCCGTAAATATAATCCAAGTCAGTTATTAGTTAGTGAAGTAACCGTAATCTCAAATTAACTAGAGTAGTTATCTTGACTTTAAGAAGTAAAGGAAAAAACCATATTCATGCCTATAAAAGAGAGTCCAAGCTAAAATGTAACACTTAAGTTATTTGAGCAAGCACTTGCTCAGTTGCTCTTAGGTAAGAGTCATATTTCATTAGTGATATCCTAGGTAAGCCAAAACCATGATCCTCACAAGTGGGTGTTGATCATAGAACTCTAAACAAAAGTATGAAAGAAGTAAGTACAAAACCTAATGAACTATGAGCCATCAATATTAACTTGAGAAACAATTGAATAGCTATAGTAGTGGATAAAGACCTTAATGGCAAATCTCCAATAATTAAAAGAGAATAAGGAAGATGAACTAATGAGAAGTAAAATGATCATGTCAAGTACATGATTATACTTCAATATACATAAGTGAAAAATGTTAATTAGGAAACCCTAGTGTTATAAGCAGATATCGTCCTTCACAAAAATTAATAGGGGGCTACTAGTAAGAAACCCTAGTCCATATTCAACATTTTTAGTAAAGAAGCAAGTGTTGGATACCAAAACTTTGCTTATCTAAGAACCTAGCTAGGTCAATAATATTTCGAAGCAACCATCATATTATTGTGAGGTAGAGCAATCCCTAGTCAACTCACACTTGGAACCTTGGACCCACATCTCAATCCTAACTTGTGCATCAATTGGTGATTATTAGTAAACCCTAGTATAATACCCTATATTCCAATCCAAGGTCACTGATCTATTGCCCATCCTCAGAGTCAAAGACAAGTCAATGAACCAAGTAACCAACTCAACTCAAACCTTAACGCTAGATAAATGAATGATTATTTCTAATTAAGTAAATGAAGTACACCTAAGTATCCAAAGCCACTGTTTAAGAAGATTATTAATGATACTAGAACCACTTTAGGTAAATTTTCCGGCAATGAGAAAATATATGCATACAATCCTTTGAACATATATTCAAAACAACAAACCAAGTGTTATTAAACTTAGTAAATTCATATATGACCATCACTACAAAAAAAAATCCTAAATATCATTATGGATATATCCAAGTCAATAGAAAAAAATATGGTGAACATCAAATAATATGACCAAGGGTATATTTTCAATAAAGAGACCAAGAAATAATATTAAACCTAGCCGTTTGTTTCTTTACAAATTCGTACTAAACTAAGCCTTTACCTATCACTAGGTAGTTAAATAAGTTCTTCGAAAAATAATTTGAACACTCCCAAGTTGATATTTGAAATTGTGCTTATTAAGATGACTAATCCAAAATTCCAATAATGTTTAATCAAAATATGTGTCAGTGCAAATATATAATTCCTCAATACACAAGCAAAATCCAAACATTATTTTGGAGGAATTCCAGAAGGATTCATATGTATAAAATCCTCTAAGACAAAACTGAATTCAACTGGAATTCAAATAAGAAATTGAAACAGAAAAAAAAAGAGAAGAAAAAAAGAAAAAAGAGTTAGAGAATCGGGCCGAACCGGTCTGACCAGCCCATTAGCACAGCCCAACAACCAGCCCACCAGAACCTAAAACTTGTATTTTTTGTAATGAGATGGAAACTATCAGTTAATTTTCTTTATCACTGTAGTAGCACACAAAATCTGTAAGTTGTTGGTCCGAGTGTTTAGGACCAGATGCGGGCGTGAGTTGTGCGGGAAGCGGACCATGACACTGTAGGTGACCGAGCGCGCCCGCGCCCAAGCTGCGAGGGCGAACAGGAGAAGGGCGGCTGCGGAGGAATGCCGAAGGAAGGCCGCCGTCGGGCCACCCAGGTAAGCTGGAGTGGAACCCTCACATGTAGAGGCCGCCAGCGTCGAGTGAAATCCACGACTGTAGCAGTGAGTAGAGTCGGCAACAAAGCCTGGGTAGATAGGCTAATAGTATGTAGTACTGAAACTGTAATATATTTAATTTAAAGTAAAAATGGTGTTATGTTCCTATGACATGCGGGAGCCAGGATAGGGGAGGACGCGAGTGGCAATCGCTTAGCCCGACGCTATCAGAGCTTGTTGAGACCATAAATCGCTTTGCATAAAGGACGGACAAAAGAAGAAGTCAGAAGGGCGGGTTCTCTTTCATCCGTCTTTTCTAGGTGCACATCTCCATCTACTAAAAGTAGAGGTGGTTGCCATAGATAGATTGGGTCCACGCAAACGAGACTCAGATTTGAATCATTCCGAACACCGTGGTCATCGGTCTTGGGATACGTCCGCGGGCTGGGCCATGTTTTCATCCGACTTAACCCATCCAACGGACGCAGAATGGGTTGCCCGTTGGAGATGGCCTAATGGAATCTGTCCACGTCTAACGTCCTCCCCGCGCCACCTTGATCGATCACCTTCTCGTACGGCCACAAACTCTGTCCCGTCCCTCTCCTATCGATCTGGAATTTTGTGACGATAGATTGGTATGTCTCGCCAAACAGGTTCATCGCATTCAGACCTAGTGTTTCAGACGGAGTAGCTCTCCGTTTTAATAAATAAGGCATATTTTTTCCTGTATTTTCTAAAACTTAATCTACATATGTTAAAATTGTTGGTATAAAATTAGCATTATTAAAAAGTATTTTTCAATACGAATTTAAAGATATTTATTACGTATAATATAACTAAAATTTTATTTCTTAAATTTTTGAACATAGTTTATTTTAAAATACGCATGTGACTTATTCATGGATAGTACCGTATAATGCAAGGCGTGGGCGATCTCTATCCAGGTACAAGAAAAGTCATTAATTGCCACCCCGCCGTCCCATCAAAACCGCATGAGTTTTCCAGAGCTTTAGAGCAGCCGCGTCCTCTAAAGCGGCCTTTAAAAAGATTTAGAGTGCGTTAGATAAAATTTCGTTTTTAGCCGCGAGCATCAAAGTATCCTTCCGTTCGGCGCGACCTAATATGGTGTCCGACTTCACGAGTTCGTCCCCGCTCCACAGGAGACGCTCTAGGCATATCGGACACAACAAAATGCGAGGCGAGGAGACGTGGGCCCGACGCGTCAGCGACACGGAAGCCTAAAACTCTATCGCCTACCTCTGGTCAAGCGATGTTAATAGCGCCATGCTTACTCAGGCGATGTAGTGATGCGTCTCGTCGTGCATGGTACCGGGAGGGGTGACCTCGACTTGGCGGTCGCAGTGTCTGTGACACCGGGAAGCCACTCGTCGACCTCACCGATGACGGCGAGGCTGGACCAAGCGGGACGGTGAAGGACGAGTCCGTCGACGAGCCCAACGAGCACGGCAAACATGACGTCATCATCGATGACATGTACAACTTCCATCAGTACTACGACGCATCTGGCCGCCGCAAGTACTACTAGATTAGGGTTTAGTTTAAATTTTATCGAAATTCGTTCAAATCTATGTAATATATAGCAAGTTTGAATGAATTCAGTTGTTTTCGCTGAAATTTTAAAAATCTAATATTTTGTTTGGGGGACGCGGCTGGGAGCGACGTCCCCAAACGACAAATCAGGCGCCGTTTTGGGGACGTTCTGGAGGACGCGGCTGGAGATGCTCTTACTCTTAGCTTGTTTGCGTCCGTGGGGTTCAGAAATGCATCGTGTCCCTGCTCTAGCGGGGCGACGAATAGTGACTGGATTGTCCGCGGCGACGCAAACCTGGCCCAAATATGCGCCTCGGATGCATATCTGCGGACGCTGCGTGGACGCGCAAAATGTCCGCTCGCGTCTGGTGGACGTTTTGTCAGGCCCGCCTAGCAGCGACCTTGGCTCAATGCGTCTTCTCAGGTGCGCCAGCGACTGGCGCCGCTGCATCACTTCGGGAGTCCGTGCCACGTTAATGGTGACGCCTCGCGTGCCGCGCGACCGTCGTCTACCTCTGCGCATGAAGTAATTGAGATGTCACGCGTGCCGCGGCCGTCGCCTGCCTCTGGCCTATATAAACAGGGGCTCGCGCATCTCATCTCCTCCCACACTAAACCCTAGCCGCCACACAACCTCCACCGTAGCACCGTTGTCGCTCTACCTCCACCTTGGCCACCATGAGCAACGCCGACCACAGCCAGGCTACCGCACCTCCACCTCCACCTCCGACTCCACCTCCCCCCACCTCGAGCCCCGACGAGGAGTTGGACGACAACAACAACAACACATACGACCTCCTTGACCCGGCCAGGGACACCAAGTTCCTGCCTGACGGGGAGAACAAAGCAGAGAAGGAACAGACGGGCCACGCGGCGTTCGATGCCGAGATGGAACGCCGCAGGGTGGCCGCCACCGCAGAGGACGACGACTTCGACATCTCATGGTCATCTGATGACCCTGATGCGCCTACCCCGGAGGAGAAGGCGGCAGAGCAGATAGCTCTCGTTGACTCCTTCGAGACGCTCAAGAAGGCCGAGGATGCCGCGAACGAGACGCTACGCCTGCGCCTGCTAGAGGACGTGGCGGCACACCAAGCTCTAGCGGCCGCACGGCACCGAGCTCTAGCAATCGCACGGCAGGCGGCGGAGAAGCATACGAGGGAGGGACGCAACGACGGGGCTGGGCCATCGGGTATCAAGTAGTCTAGGCTTCTACAAATAAAGTTTGTATAGTTTTTAAATATTTTGCAAAAAATAAAATGAATCACCCCGCTGAAAGCAGACGCAAACGGACGTGCGGTCAAAATATATCCACGGAGCAAGACAAACAACACGCATAACCACTTTTGGCGTCCGATATACGTCGCCCCGTTAGAGATGCTCCTAGCCACATCAGGAGGCAACAAACAGCTAGCACATAAGCTTACAAATGCAAGTTAAACCGCTCGAAGCTCGCCCTGACGACATCGAAGTGATCCAACATGAGACCGGGATGAAAATTATGAGCTTTGGTACGCTGTTAGAGTATCTCCACCGGCCTCGGCCTCGGCCTTCTTCTCCTACCATTTCTTCTTGCCGGCGGAAGCGCTGGCGAGGCCGCGGCATCCTCCTCCTTGAGGCGGCGGCGGTGGCCCGACTCGTGCCCAAGGGGTTGGCACGGGGTTGCCGACGTTTTTATTGGGCTCGAAAATTAACCGGCGCCATTTGAAATGCACCGGGTAAGCCCAAAAACCACACCGACTCTTAAATCGCTATCGGGCCCCAACCCGGGGCGCCTGTGGAGATGCTCTTAAAGCTTCACTTGTCGCGGCAAGAGATTTGTTCTTCCAACGTGTCACAGTGTCACGTCCCTCTCTTGTCGACCTGGAACTTCCCCGAGATCGGTACGTGGTGCCGATCGAGCACGTTGGACGCAATTAATCGAACGTGGTGTTCATACCGTGGACGCTTGCACGCAAAGGGCTTAAGGATCATTTCATTAATCTTGTGCATGCTTGTATTTCCTCACCAACTTTCTCGGTGATCATTAATGGCCAAACTTTTGCAAAGTTTAGTAGTACCAGAGGCATCAGGCAGGGATGTCCGTTGTCTCCGTATCTTTTTGTCTTTGCGGTGAATGAACTATCTCTGGCACTTCAAGATGCCCTGCAAGCCAATCAACTCAGAGGTATTTTACTTGGACCAAATTGCCCACCTATACACTCTTTAATGTTTGCAGACGACCTAATTATTTGTGGCAAAGCTAACGTTCAGGAGGCTCAAACTATATCCCAAATTATTGATCATTTTTGTCAGCACTCCGGTCAAACTCCAAACTGGAGTAAATCAGGAATTCTTTTCAGTAAGAATGTTACTATGCAGGTTAAAGAAGATATACGAAGGTTCTTCCCAGCTCCAGACATAGACAATTCCTTCACTCATCTAGGCCATCCTCTCATCCTTCCCTCCAAAGAAAGATCAGCTGCATATGCCTTTGTTTATGACAAATTCAAATCCAAGCTCTCCACCTATAAAGCTAATCGCCTTTCGCATGCAGCCAGATTAACACTCATAAAATCCGTGTTCTCCTCTATCCCTGTCTACTACATGTCGAACCTTCTTTTCTCAAAAAAATTTCTAGCTAAACTGACAACGATTATCAGAAACTTTTGGTGGACAGGTGTACAAGAAGATCAAACAACTAGAAGTCTTTGCCTACGGGCATGGGCTGATGTTTGTATTGACAAAAATATTGGTGGTCTTGGTATTAGAAATTTGCAGGCAATGAACCAAGGACTCATCCTCTCGACGGCGTGGAGATTGGCGAAGGAACCACATGGCCAGCTAGCTCAGATCCTCAAGGCCAAGTATCATCCAGATACTTCAATTTGGAGAGCAAAACCAAATAAGCCTAAATCAGCCTTCTGGTCTGCAATTCTTAAGGTAAAACCCCTTTTAGTTTCCACATCTTTATATCAGATTGTTGATGGGAATAGTTCCATATGGAGTTCTCCTTGGTTTACTGGTTGGGAAAGCATTTATGATAATCTTATATTACAACAGCAACCTTTTGTTTATCCCGCACAAGTAAAAGACCTTTGGATTCATGGGCATAAAACTTGGAACACAAACTTGATTAACTCTCTATTTAGTACTGAAACTGCAAATGCTATTCTCCAAACACCCATCATTAATGCCAATGGAGAGGATACTTTGATTTGGAAACTAACCCCGACAGGTCAGTTCTCCCCTAAAAGTGCTTATAAACAATGTTATAATAATCTTGAGCTCCCACCAAGAAAAAGACCAAAAATTGTGCCACCACAGGTTATATCTCTTCTTAAACAGGTATGGCGAGACAAACAGATGGCACCAAGAGTTCAAACATTTGCATGGAGACTTCTTAGGAAAGCGCTTCCTACTGGTAAGAGGGCGAGCAGGTGCTCAAAGCACATCAATGAAAACTGCTCTAGATGTGGCAACCTAGAAGATGAAATGCATATGTTGTTCTTATGCCCCTTTTCAAAGGCTGCATGGTACTGTCACCCTTGGTTTATTAAAATTGAATTTATTGCTAAGCATCATCCATCTGTCACTGATATGATTCAAACTTTACTAACTTCTCAACATCCACAAATAAACGTTACTACTCTTTACACATTCTTGTGGTGCCTATGGAAAGCACGAAACGATGCTTTATTTTACAGGAAAGTAGGCAGACCTTCTCAGATATATGGAGCAGCAAATGCAATAATCAAGGGAACCAATTTAGAAGACAGCAAATCCACACGCCAGCAAGGACACGAGAACACACAACAGTCAGACCAAAGACCTCCTCAAATTACTCAAGTTCAACATGATGACTACTTCACAGGAAATGTTATCTATTGCGACGCAGCTTGGAAAAGAAAAACAGGGGAAGACACCAGCCGAGCTGGACTAGGCGTCATCATACACATGCTTGACAATCAACACCTCCGGCAGCTGCATGTTTCAGCGCTCTCTCCACCAGCTTCCTCATCTCTACAGGCAGAGACTTTTGGTTTGCTTCTAGCAACAAAACTAGCAGATCTTCTGCAGATTCAAGACCCTTACTTTTACACCGACAGTTCAGTGTTAGCATTGACGGCATCATCTCCAAGTGTATTCAACGCTCCAGGACACTGGGAAAACAGGCCTCATCTTGCAGCAATTCAGGCATCTCCATCTTTTCACTGCAATAAAGTAGCCCATATTGACAGGAGCAGGAATATCAAAGCGGATCATCATGCTCGTCTAGCTCTTAAAATTCGCAATGCCTCTTTAGTTATTCGATGCTTATGCCCAGAAGCAGGTCAATGTCCTGGCAAGGACATCCTTTCTGTAACAAGTGTGGAACCTTTCACGCTTATCTCTGTAAAATGCACATAAGTTGAATAAATCTTTTATGTTCAAAAAAAAAAAAAAAAATTGCTACGAGTGGCTCGCTTTGTTTTGACAGCGCGCGCTACAGTGGTAGTTCTGTTCCAGAAAACCGCGGGAAAGTCCAGCAGAAGAATTGCCATGGTATCACTTGACTACTTGGCTCGTCGTTCCGTACCTAAACCGCGTGACTTCCATGTCAAGACAATGACCCGCCCGTGTGGTTTCTGTTCACCTGGCGTCTCGATTCACAGGCGTCACACCGCGCCAGCTCAGTCGTCGCCGTCGATCGCCGGCTCCTCCCTAAAAGCTTAGGGCATCTCCAGCGCCGATGTATTTCGGACGTCCGAAATATCCGTTTGCGTCGGTCCACGGACGCGATGTGGCTCAGGGCGACCGTTTGCGTCTGGGTATCTCCAGCGGTGCGGACGTATTTTTTAACCGGGGACAGCGTCAAGGTCGCTAATGGCGTTTTACGTCCCGTCAAGGACTGCCGCCGGCGATTAACTGTTCCCGCGCGACGACGATTGTTCCCGCGCGTGCCTAATACATTGGCAAGTTTCGCCGGCGACCTGCGCGCCAACGCCGTTTCCCGCCGCGCCGTGGCTATATGTGGTGGACACCGGCGGGGGCGTCGGGCACACCTCAAACCCTACCATCCATCCATGGCCGACCATATTAGTTGGGAGCAAGTTGTTCACGTGTGCCGGCACCTCCACCCAGAGGAGGAGGAGGAGGAGGAGGTAGTCGCCGCCGGCGTTGAGGCCCAGCAGCTGGACCTGGGGGCGGCAGTGGCAGAGGCGGAGGTTGCGCAGGCGGTGGCGGAGGCGGCAGAGCGCGCGGAAGGGCGCCTCGTGGCGACCAGGACGGAGATCGCCAACGCCATGGCCGAGCTCGCCGACGCTAGGGCCGAGTTCGCGGAGGCGCGGGCGGCCATCGCTCCCCCACCGGCGGACGCCGTCATCCACGACATTGCGGACGACGACCCCTCCCCCCCCCGTGCCCACCCGCTTCGAGTGCGCCCACGACCAGCGGATTCTGCTCGCGTCCTTCGAGTCCCTGGCTGGGGACGCCCAGCGCTGTCAGGCTTGGGTGGCGGAGGAGGAAGCCCACGGCTATGCGATGGACATGGCTCGGGAGTTAATGTGCTCCGACCTGGACTCGCTCCAGCGTAGGGGCCCTTCTCCCGCGCGGGTCGAGCAGGAGAACCGGGAGCTGGAGGTCGTCATTGCCACCTGGGACGAAGCGGTGGCGGAGGCGGCTAGGGACAGGGCCGCTTCATCGCCGACGTGGCGGCGATCCAGGCGGCCCAGGCGAACGAGGACGCGGCGGCGGTCCATGCGGCGGCGGAGGAGGAGGAGGCCCAGGCGGCGGCGGAGGCGGCGGCTAGCCAGGTGGCGTTGACCCAGGCGGAGGCCCTGTGGGACAGCTCCCTGGCCGAGGCCCTCGAACGCCGCAGGCGGCAGGACGAGATGTTCGTTCGCCGGCGTGCGTGGCGCGCGGAGTACGCGAAGCGCTCCCGCTTCGACGACGGCGCCGGCCCTTCCGGCGGCCAGTAGTAGGGCGCGCGACTGCGAGTAACCGAGGCCTGTGTAGGCCGTGCGACGGCGAGTAGGTACGGCTGTTGTAGTTTTAGGTTAACTCGACTAACCATCTCTGTAAAGATGGTCCTTTTGACCAATCAATAGTAATGAAAAAATCTTTTGCTTACCTACTCACTGCTGATCGGGCCCGGATGCACCCAACGCGGATAGATTCCGCGACCGCCGAGCGTCCGCGGAGACGCAAACCTGGCGCATATTTGGGCCAGGTTTGCGTCTCCACGGACGGCCCGGTCATTTTGTGTCGCCCCGCTGGAGGTGGTGGCAGACGCATTTCCGGTCACGGCGGATACAAACGATCGCTCAGCGTCCGTTTACGTCGCGCCGCTGGAGATGCTGTTACATGTAGCTGTGGGCAGAACCAACGTCGCCCGGTGCGTCCAACGGCCCAAGTGCCTTCCTCTGACCAATTTCCTAGCTTTGTCCCTTTCTATCACTGCACTATGAAAAGCACTCGTGATGTGGAATGCCAATAAGAGAGCTGCGAAGAATATCAAAGGAAAAGGAAAAGAGTGAATGAAAAAAATGTGCCTGTCCAGTTCAAAAACAAAGTGACTTTGCATTTTGGGAGCTCGGAATGCTACCGAGTGCTCATTTTCCCCTTCGCCTCTCTCTCTCTCTCTCTCTCTCTCTCTCTCTCTCCTCCCGCTCCTCGTTGAGAGTCATCTTGCCATCTCCGGTTCTCCCCTCTCTTGTCGTCGGCGGCTCAGACATTTGAGATTGGGAGGGGAGGTTGCCCCCGTGCATAGTAGTAGTACTAGAAGATCTAGGTTTAGCGAGGGGAGAGGTTGCCCTTTGCGAACCGGTCGGTGGATCCTCTCCAATGCAGCAATTTACATCCAACCATCGTAGCAACACGCCTCCTTGATTCCAACCTTCTTGCATGGATTTTCATGGGCCCACACATCAAAGATGCCCCTACAGGTTACAATTATGTACGCCCTCATGTTTTTACATATAAGGTTGTTAAGTATTAAAGCAAAAATTTACCTAATAATTTGATCCACAAAATATAAATTACATGAAATAAAATACATATTATTGAAAACATTTCTTAAATAAGAATACAATGGTTTACTTTTCGTGACATGCAACTCATATTTTGTTGGTTACATTATTAGTCAAAGCACTACCTCAAAATATGGGGTGGCTTTATATACAACAACGGAGTGAGTACTGTCGTTTGAATTTTCTACTCAACAATCACCATAGTCACCCTTCCACCTGGAGCTCAGGTTCCACGGATCCCTTGTTTTAAAAAATTCAAAAATAGCATCTTGAAGACTCAAGAAAATCTGAAAAACCCTAGATATACATAATATTGTACTTTACAAATGTGCAAAATCTCAACTCAAAATACCTATATTCATGGTTGCTTTAAAAGGTCAATTCTGACATCTAAGGTCATGGACAGTGTGAAGTTTTGAACCCTCAAATCTGTCAAATTTTATCACTTTTGTGTTGCCCCAAATATATTGTATTTTGATTTGAGATCTTGCACTTTAAATTAACAAATTTTCTACATATATGATTGTTTTTACAATTTTTAATATTTTGAAGAAATAGGCTTCATGGAGCACGGTCTCTATTTGGGTTTCCACCCTCCTAACATACCTGTTTGTTCTCCAATACAAAGGGCACGTCATATCTTTTGATACAAGCTGAAGAACAATTAATATTATTATTTTAAACATAAGGCCTCTAACTCGGTTTTATTGAGAAAACCACGAATGGGCAGCGCATATGCATAGTCTGTTACAAGCAAGCACACACTCATACACACAACACAGTTCTGTTCCATCCACCCAGGACCGGACTACTACAACGCGAAGGCGGGTAAGTTCGAAAATAACATGGCACATGTGGATAGTAAAAGAACATGTCAAGCTCTAGTCCATGTGTGAAGCGTCCTTACCGCGTCCACGGCGTCGTACAACAACGTATGGTCCCTCGGTATGACTAGAATCCTCCAGCCTTGCATATGAAGAGATATTTGGAAGAGAACATTAGCCGGATTTCAAATTGTAGAAGTGATTTGGTGCAACGATGATTTGATTGATCGTGCACGAGGCACATATATAGGTACAGGGGTGTGACCGGGTCTAGTCTCCACGTGAATACAAAGGGAGAGAGACGCTACAGGTGCAACATACAAAACCCAAACCTATACATATACATATTCGTTCAACACCCCCCCGCAGTCGAAGCGGCGCCAGTGACGCAAAGACTGGACCTGAAGCTCTCGAAAGTCGAGGTAGGAAGGCCTTTCGTCATCACAACGGCAAACTGCTGATCGGTGGGGACGTGTAGAACACGGACACGACCAAGGGCGACGTGCTCCCGAACGAAGTGAATGTCGAGCTCGATATGCTTCGTCCTGCGATGATGTACGGGATTAGCCGAGAGATACACCGCGGAGATATTGTCGCAGTAGAGAATCGTAGCCTTCGGAACCGGGCAGTGGAGCTCCTGTAAAAGCTGTTGTAGCCAGGAACACTCAGCAACGGCGTTAGCCACAGCCCTGTACTCAGCCTCGGCGCTCGAGCGTGAAACCGTGGGTTGTCGCTTAGACGACCACGATATCAGGGAGGGACCAAGGTAGACACAGTAGCCGGAGGTAGAGCGGCGCGTGTCAGGACACCCAGCCCAGTCGGCGTCGGAGTAGGCGACAAGGCTGGTATCGGAAGAGGCCGTCAGGGTGAGCCCCATGGACATGGTGCCACGGATGTAACGGAGGATCCGTTTTACCAGTGCCCAATGAGTGTCACGTGGAGCGTGCATGTGGAGGCACACCTGCTGAACAGCGTACTGAAGATCCGGCCTCGTCAAGGTGAGGTACTGAAGACCGCCAATGACGGAGCGATAGAAGGCATCATCGGACACCGGAGAGCCCTCAACGGCGGATACCTTGGCCTTCGTGTCGACAGGTGTGGAAGCGGGCTTGCAGTTAAGCATGCCGGCGCGCTCCAACTGCTCATGCGCATACTTCTGCTGATGCAAGAAGAACCCGGTGGCGGTGCGGACGACCTCGATGCCGAGGAAGTAGTGGAGGGCCCCCAAGTCCTTGAGGGCGAACTCAGCGCTGAGCTGCGCGGTGATCTGCTGCAGAAGAGCCGTCGAGGAAGCAGTCAGGATGATGTCGTCGACGTACAGAAGAAGGTATGCAGTGGCGGCGCCCTGGTGGTACACGAACAGGGAGGCGTCGGACCGTGTAGACTGAAACCCCTGCTGCTGAAGAAAACCCGCCATCCACTGGTACCAAGCTCGAGGAGCCTGCTTGAGCCCATATAGAGAACGGGAGAGCAGGCACACATGGTCCGGGAAGGCGGGATCGACGAAACCAGTAGGCTGCTGACAGAATACTTGCTCAGTGAGATGCCCGTGCAAGAATGCATTGGACACATCGAGCTGGTGAACCGGCCAAGCTCGAGAGGCCGCAAGCTGAAGAACGGCGCGAATCGTGCCCGGTTTGACAACCGGGGCGAAGGTGTCGGTGAAGTCCACGCCGGCACCGCTGATGAAAGCCGCGTACCACCCAGCGCGCCTTATGGCGCTCAAGAGAACCATCCGGGTGAGTCTTGTGCCGAAAGACCCATTTGCCAGAGATGACATTGGCATGAGGAGGTCGGGGCACAAGCTGCCATGTGCGGTTGCGTCGGAGAGCATCGAACTCTTCGCGCATAGCAGCAAGCCAGTGCGGATCACGAAGGGCGGCGCGGGCGGAGGAGGGCAGTGGAGACGGCACCGACGTAGAGGTAGCGTACGCATACGCGGGGTCGGTGTAGCGCGGGTTCGGACGACGAGTGCCGGTCCGAGCACGGGTGAGCACACCGTCGAGAGGTGCAGCTGCATGGGGCGCGGGCGCAGCCGGGGCCGCTGGGGGCGCGGGCGCAGCCGGGGCCGCAAGGGGCGCGGGCGCAGCAGGAGACGTGGGCGCAGCAGGAGACGCGGGCGCAGCCGGCGCTGCAGGGAGCGCGGGCGCAGCTGGCGCCGCAGGGGACGCGGGCGCAGCCGGCGCTGCAGGGGGAGCGGGCGCAGCCAGTGTCCCGACGCTGCCGTGAGGTGGAACCTGCTGAAACGGAAACACAAGCTCATCAAAGTAAACGTGTTGCGAGGTGTAAACCCGACGGGACACGGGATCATAGCACCGGTAACCTTTGGTGTTGGGAGGATAGCCAAGGAAGACACAGGGAACGGAACGTGGGGCGAGTTTATGAGGAGAAGTGGACGCGGTGCTAGGATAACAGAGACACCCGAAGGTCCGAAGACCATCGTAGGATGGTGGGACACCGAATAGGAGCTGATGAGGAGCATAGTTCCAGCGAGGGCGACAGGGTCGGATGTTGAGAAGGAGGGTAGCAGTGGAGAGAGTATCCGGCCAGAAGCGGGGCGGGACGTGAGAGTGGAACAGCAGTGTGCGGACGCAGTCATTGAGAGTGCGGATGACGCGTTCGGCGCGGCCATTCTGCTGAGACGTGTAAGGACAAGTGAGACGGAAGACAGTGCCGTGCGACGCGAGGAGATGGCGGACAGCAGCGTTGTCAAATTCCTTTCCGTTGTCAGTCTGAAGTGTGAGAATAGGGCGACTAAACTGAGTGGCGACATAGGAGTAGAAGGTAGTGAGAGTGGCGAAGACGTCAGACTTACGACGAAGGGGGAATGTCCATACGTAATGAGAGAAATCATCCAAAAGGACTAAATAATATAAGTAACCCGTGTTGCTGGCAACCGGGGATGTCCAAACGTCACTATGTAAAAGCTGAAACGGAAAAGTAGAAATAGTGGTAGACTCGCTAAAGGGAAGCCGTACGTGTTTGCCAAGACGATAGGCATTACAAGTATGATGTTCGGCCTTATTACATGAGAATGAAAAAGTTTGAAGAATTTGACGCAAGACGGTGGCGTTGGGATGACCAAGACGAGCATGCCAAAGGTCGACGCTGGTGGTGAGGGCGGCTGGGCGAGTGGCGGCTGTGGAAGAGGGGTGCACCGGGTAGAGCTCGTCGGCAGGGCTATCACATCGGTGCAGAACCGTCCGAGTGCGGGCGTCCTTCACGAAAAAACCAACGGCGTCAAATTTAACAGAGATAGGATTTTCACGAGTAAGTTGGCGAACAGAAACTAGACTTTTAACTAAGTTAGGACAGACAAGGACATTAGACATCTTAATGGGAGTGGACGTGGATGGCAAAGACATACTACTGATGGCGTGTATTTCACACGTTCGTTGGGGAACCCCAAGAGGAAGGTATGATGCGCACAGCAGCAAGTTTTCCCTCAGAAAGAAACCAAGGTTTATCGAACCAGGAGGAGCCAAGAAGCACGTTGAAGGTTGATGGCGGCGGGATGTAGTGCCGCGCAACACCAGAGATTCCGGCGCCAACGTGGAACCTGCACAACACAACCAAAGTACTTTTTCCCAACGAAACAGTGAGGTTGTCAATCTCACCGGCTTGTTGTAACAAAGGATTAACCGTATTGTGTGGAAGATGATTGTTTGCAAGAAAACAGTAAAACAAGTATTGCAAGCAGATTTGTATTTCAAGTATTAAAAGAATGGACCGGGGTCCACAGTTCACTAGAGGTGTCTCTCGATAAGATAAAAGCATGTTGGGTGAACAAATTACAGTCGGGCAATTGACAAATAGAGAGGGCATAACAATGCACATACATGTCATGAAAAGTACAGTAAGATTTAATTGGGCATTACGACAAAGTACATAGACCGCCATCCAACCGCATCTATGCCTAAAAAGTCCACCTTCGAGGTTATCGTCCGAACCCCTTCCAGGTATTAAGTTGCAAAGCAACAGACAATTGCATTAAGTATGGTGCGTAATGTAATCAACAACTACATCCTCGGACATAGCGCCAATGTTTTATCCCTAGTGGCAACAGCACAACACAACCTTAGAACTTTTTGTCACTCGTCCCGGTGTCAATGCGGGCATGAACCCACTATCGAGCATAAATACTCCCTCTTGGAGTTAAGAGCAAAAACTTGGCCGAGCCTCTACTAATAACGGAGAGCATGCAAGATCATAAACAACACATATGTAATAACTTGATAATTAACATAACATGGTATTCTCTATCCATCGGATCCCGACAAACACAACATAGAGTATTACGAGATAGATGATCTTGATCATGTTAGGCAGCTCACAAGATCCAACAATGAAGCACAATGAGGAGAAGACAACCATCTAGCTACTGCTATGGACCCATAGTCCGGGGGTGAACTACTCACTCATCACTCCGGAGGCGACCATGGCGGTGTAGAGTCCTCCGGGAGATGAATCCCCTCTCCGGCAGGGTGCCGGAGGAGATCTCCGGAATCCCCCGAGATGGGATTGGCGGCGGCGGCGTCTCTGGAAGGTTTTCCGTATCGTGGTTTTTCGCATCAGGGGTTTCGCGACGAAGGCTTTAAGTAGGCGAAAGGGCGGAGTCGGAGGGCTGACAAGGGGCCCACACCACAGGGCGGCGCGGGCCCCCCCTTGGCCGCGCCGCCTTGTGGTTTGGCCACCTCGTGGCCCCACTTCGTATGCTCTTCGGTCTTCTGGAAGGTTCGTGGCAAAATAGGACCCTGGGTCTTTGTTTCGTCCAATTCCGAGAATATTTCGTTACTAGGATTTCTGAAACCAAAAACAGCTAGAACAACAGAATCGGCACTTCGGCATCTTGTTAATAGGTTAGTTCCAGATAGTGCACGAATATGACATAAAGTGTGCATAAAACATGTAGGTATCATCAATAATATGGCATAGAACATAAGAAATTATCGATACGTCGGAGACGTATCAAGCATCCCCAAGCTTAGTTTCGCTCGTCCCGAGCAGGTAAAACGATAACAAAGATAATTTCTGAAGTGACATGCCATCATAACCTTGATCATACTATTTGTAAACATATGTAGTGGATGCAGCGATCAAAACAATGGTAATGACATGAGTAAACAAGTGAATCATAAAGCAAAGACTTTTCATGAATAGTACTTCAAGACAAGCATTAATAAGTCTTGCATAAGAGTTAACTCATAAAGCAATAAATCAAAGTAAAGGCATTGAAGCAACACAAAGGAAGATTAAGTTTCAGCGGTTGCTTTCAACTTGTAACATGTATATCTCATGGATAATTGTCAACATAGAGTAATATAACAAGTGCAATATGCAAGTATGTAGGAATCAATGCATAGTTCACACAAGTGTTTGCTTCTTGAGGTGGAGAGAGATAGGTGAACTGACTCAACATAAAAGTAAAGAGAATGGTCCTTCAAACAGGAAAGCATCGATTGCTATATTTGTGCTAGAGCTTTTATTTTGAAAACATGAAACAATTTTGTCAACGGTAGTAATAAAGCATATGAGTTATGTAAATTATATCTTACAAGTTGCAAGCCTCATGCATAGTATACTAATAGTGCCCGCACCTTGTCCTAATTAGACTACCGGATCTTTGCAGTGCACATGTTTTAACCAAGTGTCACAATGGGGTACCTCCATGCCGCCTGTACAAAGGTCTAAGGAGAAAGCTCGCATTTTGGATTTCTCGTTTTTGATTATTCTCAACTTAGACATCCATACCGGGACAACATGGACAACAGATAATGGACTCCTCTTTAATGCATAAGCATGTGGCAACAATTATTATTCTCATATGAGATTGAGGATATGTGTCCAAAACTGAAACTTCCACCATGAATCATGGCTTTAGTTAGCGGCCCAATGTTCTTCTCTAACAATATGCATGCTCCAACCATTAAGGTGGTAGATCTCTCTTACTTCATACAAGACGGACATGCATAGCAACTCACATGATATTCAACAAAGAATAGTTGATGGCGTCCCCGTAAAACATGGTTATCGCACAACAAGCAACTTAATAAGAGATAAAGTGCATAAGTACATATTCAATACCACAATAGTTTTTAAGCTATTTGTCCCATGAGCTATAGATTGCAAAGGTGAATGATGGAATTTTAAAGGTAGCACTCAAGCAATTTACTTTGGAATGGCGGAGAAATACCATGTAGTAGGTAGGTATGGTGGACACAAATGGCATAGTGGTTGGCTCAAGGATTTTGGATGCATGAGAAGTATTCCCTCTCGATACAAGGTTTAGGCTAGCAAGGTTATTTGAAACAAACACAAGGATGAACGGTGCAGCAAAACTCACATAAAATACATATTGTAAACATTATAAGACTCTACACCGTCTTCCTTGTTGTTCAAAACTCAATACTAGATGTTATCTAGACTCTAGAGAAACCAAATATGCAAACCAAATTAGCAAGCTCTAAGTGTTTCTTCATTAATGGGTGCAAAGTATATGATGCAAGAGCTTAAACATGAGCACAACAATTGCCAAGTATCAAATTATCCAAGACATTTTAGAATTACTACATGTAGCATTTTCCAATTCCAACCATATAACAATTTAACGAAGAAGAAATTTCGCCATGAATACTATGAGTAAAGCCTAAGGACATATTTGTCCATATGCTACAGCGGAGCGTGTCTCTCTCCCATACAGTGAATGCTAGGATCCATTTTATTCAAACAAAACAAAAACAAAAACAAACCGACGCTCCAAGCAAAGCACATAAGATGTGGCCGAATAAAAATATAGTTTCAGGGAGGAACCTGATAATGTTGTCGATGAAGAAGGGGATGCCTTGGGCATCCCCAAGCTTAGACGCTTGAGTCTTCTTATAATATGCAGGGGTGAACCACCGGGGCATCCCCAAGCTTAGAGCTTTCACTCTCCTTGATCATATTGTATCATACTCCTCTCTTGATCCTTGAAAACTTCCTCCACACCAAACTCGAAACAACTCATTAGAGGGTTAGTGCACAATAAAAATTAACATGTTCAGAGGTGACACAATCATTCTTAACACTTCTGGACATTGCATAAAGCTACTGGACATTAATGGATCAAAGAAATTCATCCAACATAGCAAAAGAGGCAATGCGAAATAAAAGACAGAATCTGTCAAAACAGAACAGTCCGTAAAGATGGATTTTATTAGGCCACCAGACTTGCTCAAATGAAAATGCTCAAATTGAATGAAAGTTGCGTACATATCTTAGGATCATGCACGTAAATTGGCTTAATTTTCTGAGCTACCTACAGGGAGGTAGACCCAGATTCGTTACAGCAAAGAAATCTGGAACTGCGCAGTAATCCAAATCTAGTACTTACTTTACTATCAAAGACTTTACTTGGCACAACAAAACATAAAACTAAGATAAGGAGAGGTTGCTACAGTAGTAAACAACTTCCAAGACTCAAATGTAAAACAAAAATATAGTAGTAAAAACATGGGTTGTCTCCCATAAGCGCTTTTCTTTAACGCCTTTCAGCTAGGCGCAGAAAGTGTATATCAAGTAACATCGAGAGATGAAGCATCAACATCATAATTTGTTCTAATAATAGAATCATAAGGTAACTTCATTCTCTTTCTAGGGAAGTGTTCCATACCTTTCTTGAGAGGAAATTGATATTTAATGTTACCTTCCTTCATATCAATAGTAGCACCAACGGTTCGAAGAAAAGGTCTTCCCAATATAATGGGGCAAGATGCATTGCATTCAATATCCAAGACAACAAAATCAACGGGGACAAGGTTATTGTTAACCATAATATGAACATTATCAACTCTCCCCAAAGGTTTCTTTTTAGCATTATCAACGAGATTAACATCCAGATAACAGTTTTTCAATGGTGGCAAGTCAAGCATATCATAGACTTTTTTAGGCATAACAGAAATACTTGCACCAAGATCACATAAAGCATTACAATCAAAATCTTTGACTCTCATTTTAATGATGGGCTCCCAACCATCCTCTAGCTTTCTGGGAATAGAAGTTTCAAGTTTTAGTTTCTCTTCTCTAGCTTTTATGAGAGCATTTGTAATATGTTTTGTGAAAGCCAAGTTTACAGCGCTAGCATTGGGACTTTTAGCAAGTTTTTGTAAGAACTTTATAACTTCAGAGATGTGGCAATCATCAAAATCTAAATCATTACAATCTAAAGCAATGGGATTATCATCCCCAAGGTTGGAAAAAATTTCAGCAGTTTTATCACAGGCAGTTTCAGCAGTTTTAGCGGTTTCGAGTAATTTTGCGCGCTTTGCACTAGGAGTAGAAGCATTGCCAACACCAATTATTTTACCATTGATAGTAGGAGGTGCAGCAACATATGAATCATTAGCATTGCTAGTGGTGGTGATAGTCCAAACTTTAGCTACATTTTTCTCTTTAGCTAGTTTTTCATTTTCTTCTCTATCCCACCTAGCACGCAGTTCAGCCATTAATCTTATATTCTCATTAATTCTAACTTGGATGGCATTTGCTGTAGTAAAATTTTTATTTTCAATATCCTCAGGTTTAGCAGCCATTTTATTAATTAAAGAAGATTGTGACGCAGACATGTATGAGATTCGGTCTTCAGCATTTGCAAGTTTAGTTTGCAACCCAGAAATCTCCATATTCAAATTTTCAAGTTGATTTCCTATTTTATTCAACAAGGTAGATTGTTCATTCATAGTTTTAGTAAACAATTTATTTTGCTCATATTGTGATTGCATAAAGCTCTTGGTGGATCTTTCAATTTCTAACATCTTTTCCTCATTAGGTGAAACATGTCTACCATAAGAATTACCATTAGCAGGATATGGCCTAGAATTTTGAGCAACCAATGAAGCCAACGGAACATTATTAGGATCAACATTAGTCCTACCATTCACAAGCATAGACATAATAGCATCAACCTTATCATTCAAGGAAGAGGATTCTTCAACAGAATTTACCTTCTTACCTTGTGGAGCTCTTTCCGTGTGCCATTCAAAGTAATTAACCATCATATTATCAAGGAGCTTTGTTGCTTCACCAAGAGTGATGGACATAAAGGTACCTCCAGCAGCTGAATCCAATAAATTCCGCGAAGAAAAATTTAGTCCTGCATAGAAGGTTTGGATGATCATCCAAGTAGTCGATCCATGGGTTGGACAATTTTTAACCAGAGATTTCATTCTTTCCCAAGCTTGAGCAACATGTTCATTATCTAATTGTTTAAAATTCATTATGCTACTCCTCAAAGATATAATTTTAGCAGGGGGATAATATCTACCAATAAAAGCATCCTTGCATTTAGTCCATGAATCAATACTATTCTTAGGCAGAGATAGCAACCAATCTTTAGCTCTTCCTCTTAATGAGAAAGGGAACAATTTTAATTTTATAATGTCACCATCTACATCTTTATACTTTTGCATTTCACATAGTTCAACAAAATTATTGAGATGGGCAGCAGCATCATCGGAACTAACACCAGAAAATTGCTCTCGCATAACAAGATTAAGTAAAGCAGGTTTAATTTCAAAGAATTCTGCAGTAGTAGCAGGTGGAGCAATAGGTGTGCATAAGAAATCATTATTATTTGTGCTAGTGAAGTCACACAACTTAGTATTTTCAGGGGTGGCCATTTTAGCAGTAGTAAATAAAGCAAACTAGATAAAATAAATGCAAATAACTAATTTTTTTGTGTTTTTGATATAGCAAACAAGACAGTAAATAAAGTAAAACTAGCAACTAATTTTTTTTGTGTTTTGATATAATGCAGCAAACAAAGTAGTAAATAAAATAAAGCAAGACAAAAACAAAGTAAAGAGATTGAGAAGTGGAGACTCCCCTTGCAGCGTGTCTTGATCTCCCCGCAACGGCGCCGAAAAAGAGCTTGATGGCGTGCATTTCACACGTTCGTTGGGGAACCCCAAGAGGAAGGTATGATGCGCACAAGCAGCAAGTTTTCCCTCGGAAAGAAACCAAGGTTTATCGAACCAGGAGGAGCCAAGAAGCACGTTGAAGGTTGATGGCGGCGGGATGTAGTGCCGCGCAACACCGGAGATTCCGGCGCCAACGTGGAACCCGCACAACACAACCAAAGTACTTTGCCCCAACGAAACAAGTGAGGTTGTCAATCTCACCGGCTTGCCGTAACAAAGGATTAACCGTATTGTGTGGAAGATGATTGTTTGCAAGAAAACAGTAAAACAAGTATTGCGAGCAGATTTGTATTTCAGTATTAAAAGAATGGACCGGGGTCCACAGTTCACTAGAGGTGTCTCTCCCATAAGATAAAAGCATGTTGGGTGAACAAATTACAGTCGGGCAATTGACAAATAGAGAGGGCATAACAATGCACATACATGTCATGAAAAGTACAGTGAGATTTAATTGGGCATTACGACAAAGTACATAGACCGCCATCCAACTGCATCTATGCCTAAAAAGTCCACCTTCGAGGTTATCGTCCGAACCCTTCCAAGTATTAAGTTGCAAAGCAACGTACAATTGCATTAAGTATGGTGCGTAATGTAATCAACAATTACATCCCTCGGACATAGCGCCAATGTTTTATCCCTAGTGGCAACAAGCACAACACAACCTTAGAACTTTCGTCACATCGTCCAGGTGTCAATGCAGGCATGAACCCACTATCGAGCATAAATACTCCCTCTTGGAGTTAAGAGCAAAAACTTGGCCAGAGCCTCTACTAATAACGGAGAGCATGCAAGATCATAAACAACACATATGTAATAACTTGATAATTAACATAACATGGTATTCTCTATCCATCGGATCCCGACAAACACAACATAGAGTATTACGGATAGATGATCTTGATCATGTTAGGCAGCTCACAAGATCCAACAATGAAGCACAATGAGGAGAAGACAACCATCTAGCTACCGCTATGGACCCATAGTCCAGGGGTGAACTACTCACTCATCACTCCGGAGGCGACCATGGCGGTGTAGAGTCCTCCGGGAGATGAATCCCCTCTCCGGCAGGGTGCCGGAGGAGATCTCCAGAATCCCCCGAGATGGGATTGGCGGCGGCGGCGTCTCTGGAAGGTTTTCCGTATCGTGGTTTTTCGCATCAGGGGTTTCGCGACGAAGGCTTTAAGTAGGTGGAAGGGCGGAGTCGGAGGGCTAACGAGGGGGCCACACCACAGGGTGGCGCGGGCCCCCCTTGGCCACGCCGCCTTGTGGTTTGGCCACCTCGTGGCCCCACTTCGTATGCTCTTCGGTCTTCTGGAAGGTTCGTGGCAAAATAGGACCCTTGGTCTTTGTTTCGTCCGATTCCGAGAATATTTCGTTACTAGGATTTCTGAAACCAAAAACAGCAGAAAACAGCAACTGACACTTCGGCATCTTGTTAATAGGTTAGTTCCAAAAAATGCACGAATTAAGAACAAGCAAGTGCGTGTGTGCTTGCCCTATGCCAGGGAGCTCCACGATAGACACCTCGCGCCCACGGATTGTGCACTGGCTTTGCTTCTGTGATTTTTAGTTGTCCACGTGTTAAGCCATAATAGGCCACCGACAGATGGAGCCTGGGTCAGTTAACACCTCCCCTCATCCATTGCACATCTCTCACGCAACCTCTCCTTCACGGACCATCTTCTCCCCCTTCCCGGTGGCATTCTTCCGCCGCTCCATGGCCTCCCTAGCGCAGCGGCCACTCCGTCATCTCTCCTCAGGCGCCTCCTCTTTCTATCTCCTCTCACTTCTCCACCGATTTCCACCCCAGCAGCCCCGCAACCTCGATCCAGGCCTCAAGGGATCTTGTTGCCCCTCATCCAACTAGGTTATTTCAACCGGGAAAGATGGAGACGGGTCGAGGCCATCAGCGCTGGACCTCTTGGTGCCATCATCGACTGGCCAGAGGCCTCCGGCCGAGGTGGAGGAGAACACTGCGGCGGAGGTGGCAAATCCTACCGCGGTAGGCGGCTGTGCGAAGGATTGAGGTTGATGATGGTGGTCGCAGAAGGTCATCAGATCTCCCTCTTCTCTCTACCACTGCCCCCATTACCATACCTCTCTCCTTCCTGCGTTCTTGCTCGTATTTAGCCTTGAGAACGAAGGCTCTCCATGGACATTCAAGACCGCAGAGTGACGCAGAGGTAGGGAACACGATGAATCTGACGTTATATATGTGTGACAAAAAACGTGGTGATCCTTGATCTTATTTTCTTGTTTTGCATTTGATGTCCTACAGCCCAACTCCTTGTCGTCTACACTACCTAGGCAAATGCTCTGATGAGGTGAGCCCACAATCCTTGTATGTGGCTGCCAGATCCATACATGCCTCTCTCCATTCTTTACTTCCCCCTGTTCTTGCTCAAATTCCATCTAGGTTTACTGAATTGTTGTGTGTTCTAACAAATATTAAATTTTTGATTGGCTTTGCAGGATGCTTAATTGGTATGGCAACCTTATCTTGCAAAATTTATAACTAGAGGAACATCTAGGATCAAGTACTTAAGGTTGTTTGTCTTCTAGGTGAGCTAAGTTCTGTGTGATTCATTTTTCTAGGTGCCAGTCATGCAAGTTTAGTGTTATTTTTGTTGCGCCCGAGTTTATTTTGGTCTAGGTTAATTTATTACTGATTTTTTGGTTCCCTTCATAATTTCCCAAGCTGCATGATTCACTATGCGTCTTAAGCATAGTTGATCAAACTGAGATGCTGAACTCCAAGTAAAGCGATGGAGAACATATGTAGGCAAAATTGCTAGCTCGATATTGGGCATAGCTGGTGCACCATAGGTTATATTCTGTTCGAACCATATATACTTGCATCTAGGATGGATACACACATTTTTCCACTTTTCTTTAACTAGGCCTGTTTTTCAGTAATCAAATCCCTCCGAGCTGATGCATTTAAAGAAATGGACATTGCTGCAATGCTATATGTTGGTGATCCCTGACACTTCTACAACCTTGAGAAGGTTGTGTAATGAGACATGAGAAATATATAGCCTCTTTATTCTTTTCAGGTATGCTTTGCTAAATTTGTTCATGGATTTTCTGTTTGCAGCATAAATGCTAGAATTTGGATAATTAGCATGGGTCATGTTTTTCGGTACATTTGTGTACCAAACAATGTTGATACAGAGTTATAGAAATTTATTTTAAATACTATACATGAGTATTTTCGTTTCATCTATACAAAAACATGTTCTTTTAAATGTTGTCCTCTATATTTTCTTTCTACACTTTTGGTCTATTGGATTGAAATATTATCACCTATATTTGTTTTTTATGTGATGGTTGAATGACAGAAGGTTTGTGTTTAGGTTGATGAAAGTTGCATTAAACATGATGTACATCGACCACAATGACATTTGCATGTGTGATGAACTTTCCATCTCATAACTGGGATAAGACCAGACAATTTGTCGGCGAGATGGGCGGCGAGATGGGCAATGCGATTCATGTAAATGAAGGGTGCAATGAACCATCTGGAAACATTCAGTTCTCAAGTGTAGCGACTAGAGAGTATTTACACTAACATAAGATTTTGTTTCAGATTCTGTACGACAACGGTGCAAGGAAGTTCTGATTACACATTACAGGTTTCCTTAGCTTCCTATGGGTGTTGGTGATGTGGGAGGAGGGAGAGCTCCACAGATATTGCTGCGTTGGGAAACCTCAACCGGTTGACGCATGCCTTGAAAAGAAACTTTCAGATTCAACTTTCAGAATTCAAGATACATCTGTCACAAAAGAAGGAAATTCAAGTAGCTCAGCTGAATATTGGTTCCGTTTTGCGTTGGGTAAGAAAATAGCAGCAAAGAGACTGTCGATGAGCTCAATACAACGAGAGGAGGAGCTGAAGAATGAGCCTTGGTTGCCAATCTTAAGCACAAGAACGTTGTCAAACTTCTCGGTGTCTGTTTGTACCAGCAGGAGCGGCTGCTCGTCTACGAGTACGTCCCAAACGCGTATTTCAGTTCGTATCTCCATTTTCTCTTCTGTGTTTGGTACTTTCTTTTGAACATCGTACAAACACCAAGAAACTTGATCAGGTACATTGGGGAAAGCGGTAATATCCTCCTTCGTTTGTTGCAAATTAATCATCCTGTATTCCTGTTATAGGCTCTGCATTTCGAATTTGTGTAACTGTTGATGTTTTATTGTGTAGTGATCTTTTCTCAGTTCAGCCTTTCTATGTATCGTGCTATGTGGTTGTATTCTGCTTATATTTTTCCAGTTCTCTCTGATGCCTGCCCTTGCAGTTTCATAATTAAGCACTCCGTGTGCATTTCTGAATGTCCCTTGTTAATATATAATTGTATCAGCCTAATGAAATCTGTAGAGGGATACATAGTACAAATTTAGATACACAACAATAGCTATACCTAGGATTGCCTATTGTGGTGCTTAATGTGGGTAAGTTGTTGATTTTATTGTTTATGCTAGCGGGCATGTATAAAATAGAAAAACTTGAAATTCCACGGTTAATATTTTCTTAATGCTCTTATTAAGGCGCATGGCTCATTAAATGGTTGCCAACTCATGTTGTGCAGCTAGGTATCAAATCCTTGTGGTTCCGCACTTTTGCTTCAAATCTATGACCAACAGTGTTCCTTTCACAAGTACTTGTTATCTCACCAGGGTGTCCACTTCCTATTGCAAATTTTGGTGAGTTAGTTGTCTGTTAATCTATAGATACAAGAGTATATACTTTCTTGTACAGATTTCATGTAATAGATATAGGGTAGACTTGGCTAATTAACTCAAGTTCATTTGATTTGCAGTTTTATAAACATATACTGTAGCTTGTAAATATTACCACTTATGAAAAATTTATTCCAATTAATGCAGGGGCTCTAAAAAATGTATAGGATTAATATATGTGAGTTAAATAGACCATGCCGTAAATTCGTGTTGTTAATTTAGATTGGCCAGCTAATATGTGTATCCTACACTAAGTCGCCCAGCCTGGGCAGGACCAGTCGTGATCCAGAATTGATTCACTACACCCTATTTAGTTAGTTGATTGGTTCATGCATGCATCCAGCCTAAAAGAGAAGCAAAGTTTCATCTCTAGAGTCCGAATAATGTCATAGGGCGAATTGTGATGGATCCAAACCAAAGTTTCCTACTCGTAATATGTTACCAGCTAACCTTCCTACCAGACATGAAGCAAATAAGAGTGCATGGCCTGATGATAAACACTATTGGAAATCCCATTATATTAAGAGACATTTATTTATTCATTTAAAGTACATAAGATTGTGAACCTTGACAATGCCAATGCTAAACATGACTCCTGAATTTACCATAATACTCAACCAATGGATCAGTTATCACTCATGTTCAGTATTGTACCTATGTTATGTTAAAATAGATAATGACCAATTATGCTTTCACATGTTGCATTGTGGTCCAACAGTTCATTTTTATTTTACGCTACACTGAAGTCACTGTCAATTCGTCGACTTAAACTTTGGTTCAGCAGAAGTGGTTTCACATAATTGATAATACATTGCCATGGATGTCATAATTATCTGGAAAATGATTGTCCATATACTGTTTCAGTTTTCCTATATGAATTGCTAAGTATAGTGTCATCCAAATGTCAACCATCATTCTTACCTATATTTGGAGCTATATAGTTCTTATCTGTTTCCAGTGCCCTTTAAATTATAGCATCATCTTCTTGTGATGCTGCTATTGTATTGTTTAGGCTGCTTATGGATATCTCCTGTAAGTGTAGATGTAGATGTAGTTGGAAGTGTAGATGTGGCTGGTCACCTAGAACGTCAGCGTTGTTGGCCTGGTTAGCCTGTGACGCCTAAAATAGGGGAGGAGTGGCATGAGCAATCAAAAATAGACTAACATGTACGACACATTTTTTCAAAACTGAACCTGTCAACTTGCATGTGCTCCTACATAGGAGTAGAGCTTGGTAATGAACTCAATCACCAGAAACTTGTCTGTCGAGTGCAGCAGCGCTGACAGCGCACAACCGCTAAGATGGAAGGTCACCATCCACATTGACACCACTACTTCACATATTTGAAATGTTTTTTTCTCATGTATCTCTACAGGCCTACTTCACTGCGGTGGCAACGCTCGGGTGACCCTGGACATGGCAGCATGGGGAAGGGCCAGATCTGGGTGAATGACACAACTCAGGGCGGTGGTCATATAGGGCGTCCGCCAGCTGCAACTACACATACAGAGAGACCAAGTGCCAAACTGATTGCGGTGACATCTCACAGCAATGGTACCATGGTGGTGGCTGAAGCCCAGCGCGAATCTGCTCGTAGTGCCCGAAGAGTTCAGCGGCGACCTGTCGGGTGTCACACTGATGAGGAGGCACATGAGAAACGAAGGAGATAAACCCAAATCTGTGAATAGTTTGTAGGGAAGTGGAGAAGTTTGTGGACATAAAGACATGAAGATATGTCAGTTCATCATATATTAACTGGTTTTGTAAGTTGTTAAACCCTGCAAGTACAATGCTCAAGCATTATGATTGGAGTGCACTTGACCGGCAAGGAGGCGCTTGTTAGACCTATTATGTACATGCTCGGACCTACTGCCAGATGGTCGATTATCTGTTTTTCACTAGGATGTCCACTACCACGACATGTTGCCATTTCATATTTGCTGATCTTTTATTTATATATAGGTTGTGCTTTAGAGGTGTCAGATTTTGTAAATAATGAACTATACTCCACTGAAGTTAAAAGAGTCTCTCTAGCAGAAAAGTTCAGGGTGGTGCTTGGATGTTATTTGGACGCAGAAGACCGGTAAGGAGGCGCCCCATGGGGCTCCCCAACCACTAGTATGACATAAAGTGTGCATAAAACATGTAGGTATCATCAATAATATGGCAAAGAACATAAGAAATTATCGATACGTCGGAGACGTATCAACTACCGACATGTGTAATGGGAAAAGAGGAACCGTCACCGACGGTGATGCGGGTGGAGGTATGGACGGGAGTGGAAGAAGTGAGGTTACCGGGATGATTTGTCATGTGAGCGGTAGCGCCCGTGTCCATGAAGTAATCACCGCCACCGCCGTAGTTGGCGGGAGAGGGCACCGAGTGCAGCGCGGCGAGGAGAGCAGGGTCCCATGGCGGCGGCACCTGTGGAGGGTACGCGGCGGGTGGCACGGCGACAGGCGGAGGCGCGTAGTAGCTCGGGTACGAAGCGGCGGGAGGCGTAGCGCCGAAGGCCGGGTAGGAGGCACCGTGGGGCGACGCAGCTGGCCCGGCGAAGTACGCCTGGTGAGTCGACGAAGCCAGTCCGAAGAGGCTCGGAGCGGGTGCCCGAGGCACCGGCATGGAGTATGCGTGGACCACGCCCGTCCAAGGATTGGTGCCGTACGTCCAGGGAGGGGAGGGCTGCATCGCGCGGGGAGCCTGGCCGCCCCCAGGGACCGGCGGCTGCGGCTGCTGCGGCTGCTTGCGGCCGCCACGCCGGTTGCCGCGACAACCGCCCTGCTGCGGTTGAGGGGCGGCAGGGGGGCGGGTACCGGGGCGGTGGGAGGAGCGCCGCGGAAGACGCCAGCGGCAAGAGCCTGGTGCTGCGCGCGAGTCTTCACACCCTTCATCTGACGTTCTTCAAGCTTGAGGTAGGACACAAACTTGGAAAAGAGGGGTCGGGCATCAGGGTGAGGTTGCTAGCCGCATTGCCGAAGTCCTCATGAAGATTGGCGATGAGGGTGCTGAGGATGAAATCATCATCGATCGGGGCTCCGATGTCGCGCAGCTCATCCGCCAACTGCTTGAGGCGACGAGTGTATTCGTCGATGGTCTGGTCGTCCTGGTGGCAGGATGTGAACTCTTGATGCAAGAAGACGCGGCGCTGAAGCTTGTTGTCGGTGAAGAAGCCATTGAGCTTGGTCCACACGGCGGCAGCGTCGTCACCTTCCTTGATGACGGTGAGGAACAGATCGCGCGAGATGGTGGTGAAGAACCACCGGATGAGCGTGGCGTCGATCGAGGTCCACTCGGGGTCAGCCGCCATGATGCGCGAGTCGATGGAGCCATCAACATGATCCAGCGAGGTTCTCCTCGCGGAAGAGAAGGGTGAAGTAGGTTTTCCATGGGTGGTAGGAGGAGGTGGTGGCGTCGAGGGTGACGGGGACGCGATCGCGGATGTTGATGAGGCGGATGGTGGCGGGGTCGGGGCCGGCGAAGGGGTTGGAGTAGGAGGAGGCCGACGACATGGCGTCGGGAGGCGGCGGCGCGAGGGGTAGGACGCGCGGCGGCCAGAGAGACCTGCGGCGACGGTGGCCTGAAGGCGGTGGCGGCGGCAGGGAGGCGGCGGCGGTAGGGAGGTAGCGGCGGCGGCGGCCAAGAGGTGGCGGCGGCGGCGGCTAGGAGAGGTGGCGGCGGCCGAGAGACGGCGGCGGCGGCTAGGAGAGGCGGAAGCTAGGGTTAGGGATCGGTGCGGTATCTGATACCATGTAGAAGTGATTTGGTGCAACGATGATTTGATTGATCGTGCACGAGGCACATATATAGGTACAGGGGTGTGACCGGGTCTAGTCTCCACGTGAATACAAAGGGAGAGAGACGCTACAGGTGCAACATACAAAACCCAAACCTATACATATACATATTCGTTCAACACAAATCAACTTCCCTTCTATGATTAATTTGTTGCAAATGTACCACAACGTCCAACACTATGCCACAAAAGTGAACCAAACTAATGTACAAAGGAGGCTCAATATTCCATTACTAATTGCAATGAAATTACAGTCCTGCTTGGTTCCAAAAACATTGCGATATCTCACTAGCTCCTGCTAAACAAATCGAGCGGTGGGTATGCAAAGAAGATGTCATTGCAATCTTCAAGATCCCTGGATATCGCACATGCCCCATTTGATGGGGCATGGAGTTTCACCACCTGCTCACACGATGGCAATCGACCCTGATAACTTGTCAAAAGAAAACCTTTATCTTGGGAGGAACCCTTGTGCACCACACCCCCTTGAAGTGTGTGACTGTACCGCCCTACAACAGACCAAGATAGATAGATCTAGTCGAGTAGACCCAGATGCTTCAAGCGTCCATGAGACTTCGTCATCCAAAGTATCATCAGGTAGCACCTGAATCTCTTTACACGGGTTATCCCATTCCACCGCTTGGAGGAGACCAAATTTTCTTTAGAATCTGATGTGCCACTCCCCGAGTGTCCCTTCTAAAACGTGGGTGCCCAGAACCGTGATAAAAGGGTTTGCGCAACAAATTTACAGTCGCGGAAACCAAGCTTGCAGAGGGGCATTCCCGAACCACTAGTCAAGCCAGAAGAAGGTTTGTTTCCTATTCCAAACCTTGTGTTTGGCACCTAATTTGAAGTACCATCTTCTTCCAAATGACATTCCAACACTGAAATGACGGTTACGAAAACCTAGCGTGTGGAAACCTAGCTTGCATAGACGCACAAATATAGACCGATAGTGTGGGTCTATTATAAAGAAAAGGGTGAAGCTATTAGATTCAAATTTTAAGCTGTTGTGCTGATAATGTACCCTATCCAAGTAGTGTTCTTATTTTAAAGCAACGTCAGTATATATCATGCCATCACATCAGCAACTACACTAAAATAGCTGACGTGAGTGATCCCTAAAAAAAATAGCTGACGTGGGTGATGATTTTTTTTAAGCTGACGTGAGTGATGATTTACTTGACGGCAAAACAGAATTACGGAATAGTATGATTTCAAGTACTCGGTATCATCGGACCATTTTCTAATCATGGGACCCACGGACCACAAAGTCGTGTTTCACTCCAATAGGTGTATCATATTTTATGGCTCCTGGTCTAACCTTTAGGCCGTTTTCTCATTACAAGTCAAACAGGCAACATATTTTGTGCGGATCTTTTTTAATCTTTCTCCACTTATTCCGTACTTCACGTCACCTCTCCACTCGTTATAGTCGTTTTCGGCACAGCTTATGAAAATTAATTTATCTATTTTAAAAAGCTCTTTAAATAATTCTTAATTTATAGACAGTACGTGCTAAATATTGAGTCCACCTACCTCATTTTCTTGCTTGCAAGTTTCAGATGTTACGTATAGGTGAGCATCCATGATTATAATGTGTTTTGCAACAAAAGAAAAACAATAGATGTTCCAACTGTACTTTAGGAGCATAAACTCAGGGGTTATATGTTAAAAAAATATGTTGATTATTTCAAGATATGATATGGTTATTAGATTGGTTGAAGATATGACATGGTTATTAGATTATTTCATGGGACGTAAGTTTGAGCCCTTCGAAAATGCAGGTCCATTGGTACGGCGATATAATAAACACTTGCTAAGACGTCATAACATGTCCATCTTACATGGGGTCCAAGGGGACAAAAAAATGTAGCTACAAAGGGACTTATTCATCGATTGTTATCATCACCTGGCTTACGATATTTTTTAAATAAAAGCAATATGTATTAATTATATTCAGCCTCAGCATCAATGTAATGATAAAAACTAGATGAGACATTAAGGATGCACCCAACTAAAAAGAAAAACAAAAAAAAAAATCAAAGCTCCCCCCCCCCACCCCCCACCCCCACACAAACACACTCGCAGTTGGACCCAAACTGTTACCAAATACAACATCCTGACTATAGAAGAGGTTCTCCGAAACGACGCCTCTATAAAGGGATCAGTGCACCGGTGTCCCCATCGCCCGACCAAAGATTGTAGGTTTTCATCTAACTCTCCAAACAATGGCTTTTCAACAGGTTTAGCCACTGTCAGTTACAACCAATAAATATGAGATCTTAGGTGTTTACTCTGGATATTGAGACGCAAGGGACATATCCACCAAAAATGAAGTTCCCAAGTGCTAATGCTCCCACTTGCCAAGGCAGCTGTCGTTGCAAAAAGCATCAATTAGTAGGTTCACAAGCACGTGTGCAATCCGAAAGGGAACAATATCTTGCAAAGTTGCAACCGTGACCACACACAACAACACACACTGGTGGAAAAACAGGCTTCCGGGAAGCCCCATAAGTCGCGTAGGTAAAGGAACCGCGACTAATGGGGTCTTTAGTCGCGGTTCGTGTGGCGAACCGCGACCAAAGGCCTGGGCCCGGGCGCACGGTGGCCAGCTGGTGCACGTGGGGCTTTAGTCGCGGTTGGCCAGCCCAACCGCGACTAGAAGTGCTCGAAGGCCTTTAGTCGCGGTTGGCTAGCGCCAACCGGGACTAAAGCCCTCCCCTATATATACCCATCCAGCAGCCAACACTTAGCCATTTGGAGCCATTCTCTTCACAAACTTCACAAGTGAGTGTTAGGTTTGCTTTTGGTTCCTCTTATGCACATAAGGTGTTTGATGAAATGCCCCAAGAGCATGAAACAAACATGATATGAAGTGTTGGAGTCACACTTGAGCTTTCTCATTTATTTTTTCCTCCTCGATCGCGGTTAGCAACTTGAACCTTTGATGTGTCATTGATAAAATATGCATGTGTGTGTAGTTCATTGTTTAATTTATATTGTTTGTAGCTAGTTAGTTTAACAAATGCATGATGGTTAATTATATATTTTATATTATAATAATGCAGATGAATCGGCAATGGATGTACGGTAACCGACTCTCCGGCGAGTTCAGTACGGGTTTGAAAGATTTCCTCGTAGTGGCTAATGCGAACAAGCAGGGGGGTTTTGTTATCCGTCCATGTGTTAAGTGTAAGAATCAGAAGGGTTACTCTTCCTCAAGAGATGTTCACATGCACCTGCTTCGGCACGGTTTCATGCCAAGCTATAATTGTTGGACCAAGCATGGAGAAAGAGGGGTTATAATGGAAGAAGATGAAGAAGGGGATGATTTCAATGATGAAAGCTATCTTTCTCATTTCGGTGATACTTTCATGGAGGATGCTGAAGGTGAAGGGGAAGGTGAAGGGGAAGGTGAAGAAGAGGCACGTGATGATCCCGTTGATGATCTTGGTCGGACCATTGCTGATGCACGGAGACGCTGCGAAACTGAAAAAGAGAGGGAGAATTTGGATCGCATGTTAGAGGATCACAGGAAGGCGCTGTACCTCGGATGCGATGATGGTCCGAAAAAGCTGGGCTGCACACTCGGATTTGCTGAGATGGAAGGCACATGACAGGTGTAGCCGACTCGGCATTTGAAAACTTGCTGAAAATGTTGAAGAATATGTTTCCAAAGAATAACGAGTTGCCCGCCACTACGTACGAAGCAAAGAAGGTTGTCCGCCCTCTAGGTTTAGAGGTTCCGAAGATACATGCATGCATCAACGACCGCATCCTCTACCGCGGTGAATACGAGAATTTGAATGAATGCCCGGTATGCACCGCATTGCGTTATAAGATCGTAGGCGATGACCCCGGTGACGATGTTGAGGGCCGAAACCCAGGAAGAGGGTTCCCGCCAAGGTGATGTGGTATGCTCCTATAATACCACAGTTGAAACGTCTGTTCAGGAACAAAGAGAATGCCAAGTTGTTGCAATGGCACAAAGAGGACCGTAAGTCGAACGGGGAGTTGAGACACCCTGCTGATGGAACGCAATGGAGAAAGATCGACAGAGAGTTCAAAGATTTTGCAGGTGACGCAAGGAACTTAAGATTTGGTCTAAGTACAGATGGCATGGATCCTTTTGGCGAGCAGAGCTCCAGTCATAGCACTGGCCCGTGACTCTATGCATCTACAACCTTCCTCCTTGGTTGTGCATGAAGCGGAAGTTCATTATGATGCCAGTGCTCATCCAAGGTCCGAAGCAACCCGACAACGACATCGATGTGTACCTAAGGCCATTAGTTGATGAACTTTTACAAGCTGTGGGGCAGACCTGGTGTCCGTGTGTGGGATGAGCACAAAGAAGAGGAATTTGACCTACGAGCGTTGCTTTTCGTAACCATCAACGATTGGCCTGCTCTTAGTAACCTTTCGGGACTCGTCAAATAAGGGATACAATGCATGCACGCACCTGCTTACATGAGACCGAAAGTGTACATTTGCCAAATTGTAAGAAGAACGTGTACCTTGGGCATCGTCGATTTCTTCGAAAGGTCATCCGAGTAAGAAAGAAAGGCAAGCATTACAACGGCAAGGCAGATCACCGGCCGAAGCCTGCGGAACACTACCGGTGCTGAGGTATTTGATATGGTCAAGGGTTTGAAAGTCATCTTTGGAAAGGGTCCCGGCGGACAATCGGTTCCGAAGGGAGCCGACGGGCACGTAGCCATGTGGAAGAAGAAATCTATATTCGGGAGCTAGAATATTGGAAAGTCCTAGAAGTCCGCTCCGCAATCGACGTGATGCACGTTACGAAGAATATTTGCGTGAACATCCTAAGCTTCTTGGGCGTGTATGGGAAGTCAAATGATACAAAGGAAGCACGGCAGGACCAGCAAAGTTTGAAAGACCTTGATGACCGGCATCCGGAACGGTTTCAAGGTCGTGCCAGCTACGCTCTGACCAAAGAAGAGAAGGTCATCTTTTTTGAATGCCTGAGCAGTATGAAGGTCCCGTCAGGATTCTCGTCCAATATAAAGGGAATAATAAACATGGCGGAGAAAAAGTTCCAAAACCTGAAGTCTCACGACCGCCACGTGATTATGACGCAATTGCTTCCGATTGCTTTGAGGGGCTCCCGCTGAAAATGTTCGAGTAGCCATTGTGAAGCTATGTGCATTCCTCAATGCAATCTCTCAGAAGGTAATCAATCCAGAAGTTCTACCACGGTTACAGAATGATGTGATCCAATGTCTTGTCAGTTTCGAGTTGGCATTCCCGCCATCCTTCTTCAATATTATGACGCACCTCCTGGTTCACCTAGTCGATGAGATTTCCATTCTCGGTCCTGTATTTCTACACAATATGTTCCCCTTCGAGAGGTTCATGGGAGTATTAAAGAAATATGTTCGTAACCGTGCTAGGCCGGAAGGAAGCATCGCCAAGGGCTATGGAAATGAGGAGGTAATTGAGTTTTGTGTTGACTTTGTTCCCGACCTTAAGCCGATTGGTCTTCCTCAATCGCGGCACGAGGGGAGACTAAGTGGAAAAGGCACGATCGGAAGGAAATCAATGATATGTATGGACGGCCATTCTCCGACTGAAGCACACCACACGGTTCCGACCAATTCCAGCTTGGTGGCTCCGTACTTTGAGAAACACAAGAATATTTTACGCTCGGACAACCCCGGGAAGCCTCGAATCCTGGATTAGGAAGGCCCACATGGAGACTTTCGGCAGTTGGTTGAGAAAACATTTAATGAGTGACAATAAGGTTGTAGATCAGTCAGTACATGTTGGCCAAGACACCATCTTCGACTATAACGACTTTCCAAGGGTACGAGATAAATGGGAATACATTTTACACGATCGCCCAAGATAAAAAGAGCACCAACCAAAACAGTGGTGTCCGCTTTGATGCAAGCAACCGAGAATGGGCAAAAGGTCACATATTATGGTTACATAGAGGAGATATGGGAACTTGACTATGGACCCTCCTTTAGGGTCCCTTTGTTCCGGTGCAAATGGTTCAAGCTAACGGAGGTGGGGTAAAGGTGGACCAGCAATACGGAATGACAATGGTGGATTTCAACAATCTTGGTTATCTTGACGAACCATTCGTCCTAGCGAAAGATGTCGCTCGGGTTTTCTATGTGAAGGACATGAGTAGCAAACCGAGGAAACGGAAAGATAAGAAAACGATCAGTACATCATGCGATGATCCAAAGCGCCACATTGTTCTTTCAGGGAAAAGAAACATCGTGGGAGTGGAGGACAAGACAGACATGTCAGAAGATTATAATATGTTTGCTGAAATTCCGCCCTTCAAAGTGAACACCGACCCAAGCATTAAGTTAAATGATGAGGATGCTCCATGGATACGGCACAATCGTAAGCAAGCAGGGACACAAGGGAAGAAATGATGTGTAATAATTTATTGTACCAAACTTTGTTGAATGAATCATGTGAATTATATTACCCGTGATGTGTTTGGTGTCCATTTTCGAATGATTCAATTGACTCGAGATAGCATTGATGATACATGAAATTTGGAGTGACTAAGTCATACTCCTGCATACATGAAATTTGGAGTGACTAAGTCATACTCCTGCATATAGGAAATTTGGAGTGACGACTAAGTCATACTCCTGCATACATGAAATTTGGAGTGATTTAGTCATACTCCTGCCTAGGCGTATAATATGCATACTCGTAGTCTTCATAGCCGCCGCCGTTGTACTGGTAGTCGTCGCCTTCTAAGTTGCCGGCGTCGTCGTCGCAGCTGCTGTCGTCGCTGTCGTCGGGCGGCGCTCGTGGCTCGAACCGAGGGTAGCGCGGGCGAGGGATATCGCCGGCCGTGATGTAGTCCATGACGCTCGCGCAGTCCGGCCGTACCACCATAGCCGACGGCCGGCCTCGTGGAAGTTTCCGGGAGGCGGACCGTCCTCCTCATACTCGGCGAGCGCCCTCTCACGCCGATTGATGAAGAAGGCGTCCCAAGTATGCTGGTTATCGGGATGCCGGCGGGATTCATCCGCTGCTCCGGCGTGAGGTCGAGGTAGTAGTGGTTCGTGATGGCCGCCCGGCGCGCAGTACCTCGAGGGACGGGAGGGACCGGCACGCCGCCGGCGCTCAGGCTCCGGCCGTGCAGGGACGCGGTAGCCCGGAGGGCAAGGGTAGTTCGAGGCGCAAAGCTCCTCCACCTGCCGGTAGGTTAGAGTGGGTGCGGTGGAAGCCATGAGAGAGTGATGAGAGATTGTAGAGATGTGATGTCGGCCAAGCCGGGCTACCTATATGTAGTGACAAATGGCGGGAAAAATGGGAGCGGGAAGACAGGAGGCGGGAAGAAAGAGGCGGGGAGAAAGTGGCGGGAAGAAATTGGCGGGAAAAAATTTGGCGGGAAGAAAGAGGCCGGAAGAAATTGGCGGGAAACAATTGGCGGGAAGAAAGAGGCGGGAAGACAGGGAAGAAATGGCGGGAAGACGAGGAGGGAAGAGGGGGTCGGCGGAAAGAGGCGGGAAGAGGGGGCCAACGAACTTTTGAATTGAATTAGTTCTATTTTTATGAATTTTTGATAATTTGTATTTTTAAATTTTTGAATTGAATTAGTTTTATTTTTATGAATTTTTTGATATATTATTTGTAGTTTTAAGATTTTGAATTGAATTAGTTTTATTTTTATGAATTTTTTGATATATTATTTGTATTTTTAAGATTTTGAATTGAATTAGTTTTATTTTTATGAATTTTTTGATATATTATATGTATTTTTAACATTTTGAATTGAATTAGTTTTATTTTTATGAATTTTTTGATATATAATTTGTATTTTTAACATATTGAAATGAATTAGTTTTATTTTTCTTAATTTTTTGATATATAATTTGTATTTTTAACATATTGAAATGAATTAGTTTTATTTTTCTAATTTTTTTGATATATAATTTGTATTTTTAAAATTTTGAATTGAATTAGTTTTATTTTTCTGATTTTTTTGATATATAATTTGTATTTTTCACATTTAGAAATGAATTAGTTTTATTTTTCTGAATTTGTTGATATATTATTTGTATTTTATGATTTTGAAAAACAAAAGCAATTTGAAAAAAGACCTTTAGTCGCGGTTGGCCTCGCCAACCGCGACTAAAGGTCTCGCGCGCGAGAACGGGAAAAACCCGTCGAAATACCTTTAGTCGCGGTTGGCGAGGCCAACCGCGACTAAAGGTACCCTTTAGTCGCGGGTCGCCTCCCCAACCGCGACTAAAGGGGGGACTATAAATTCCAGCGCTGAACCGCCGCCCGCCATCTTCTTCTCCGCGCGACGAGACGAAGTCCTCGACGCCGTGCCGAAGCCCTGCCCGCCGTCGCCGTCGCCTCCTCGTCCACGCCGCCGTCGCCGCCGTCGTCGTCACGCCGCCGTCGCCGCGCCCGAGCAGCCGCCGAACGCGCGCCGCCCCCGTCTTCGCGCCGCCGTACGTCGTCGATCTCGCCGTCCCCGGCCGTCGCGCGCCGATCGATTCACAAACCGCCGCCGCGCGCCCGCCGGTCTTCGCGCGCGCGTAGCCTAGCTGCCGGCGCCACCGCGCGCCGCCCCCACTCGCGGCGCCGCGCCGGCCGCTGTTGCCCTGCGCTTGCCCGCCGCCGCCGCCCGCTGCGCCCGGCCGGGAGAGAGAGAGAGATCGAGGGCGCGGGGAGAGAGAGAGAGAGACGGCCGGCGCCCCCTGCCTCTCTTTTTTTTGTTTTTTTAACTTAACTAAAAATTTAACTTAACTTAATTAACAATTGTTAACAATCGTAAACTTTAACAAAATTAACAAAATTTAACAAATTTAACAATTTTCAAATTTAACAAATTTATCAAATTTAACAATCGTAAACTTTGTTAAATTTTGTTAATTTTGTTTTTTAACTTAACTAAAAATTTAACTTAACTTAACAAAATTGTTTTTGTTGCTAATTAATACAAAAAAACTAATGTTGTAAACTTATAAATTTTACATTGTTAACGTTGTTATTTTTACTTACAGTAGTTCTCTTGCATACACAACAACATCATATGTAGTATTTTTTCCAAAATGTAGAACAACAAGGAATCAACATCAATTTTCAAGGTATGAACAACACCAATTTTCAGGGTATCATACACAACAATATTCAGTGTGCCCCTAACAACATTTGGTTTTGTTACTAACATAACAAATTAATGTTGTAAACTTATTGATTTTACATTGTTAACATTGTTAATTTACTCACAGTTATCTTGCATACACAACAATTAATCTCATACACAACAATTACACACATCATCTGTAGTGAATTTCGTCCAAAATGTAGAACAACACCGGTCTCTCGGTCACCGCCACACCGGTCTCTCGCGTCCCCCTTTCGCCACCGCCACCGGTCTCTCGATCACGCGGTCACTGCGTCCCCCCTTTCGCCACCGCCACCGTGCCGGTCTCTCTCTCACCGTCCGTGCTCCTTGCCGCCCTCCTCCTCTCCCCTTCCCGCGCGCCGCCGGCCGGCCCTCTCTCTCTCACCGCGCCGGCCGGCCGTACTTAACAAAATTTAGACTTAATGATCAAAATTTTACTTAAGAAAAATTAGACTTAATGATCAAAATTTTAACTTAAGAAAAATTAGACTTAATGATCAAAATTTTAACTTAACATTTTATTTGGTATCGAGAGGGGCGGCGAGGGTTATGTGTCCTCGGCACCGCCACCGCCCTCTCGGTCACCGCCACACCGGTCTCTCGGTCACGCGGTCGATCGTCCGCATATACACATCTAATACACGCGTCCCCCTCTCGCCTCCCTCGTCGCCCTCTCTCTTTATATGTAGAAGAGATGTGATAATGCCGGCATATACACAATTAATTTGTTTTGACTACATGTTTTCGGGACCGACATATGGCGGACGATAGAGCTGACCCGATTCCGGACAACTATGATCCGGACGCCGAAGACCATATGTTCGGCATCATAAATGGCGATATTCCATTTGTGCCGACCGGAGAAGAAGAAGATGATATCTCTTCTTATCCGAACCTTGAGGGTGAAGATGAAGGGCGCCGTCGGCAAGATGATGCCGAAGAAACGTCGATAAACGACGATCTTCAATTGGAAGTAGCAACCACCTCCGGCGCCGAGGTATATATATATACATATTGAGCGTCTGGTGATACAACTAACTGATTTGAATAAATGTGTGTGTACTAACACGCGCGACTCTCTTTCTTATTTTAGCCCTCGGCCGGATCGTCGAAAAAATCGAGTACGTCGTCAAAGCGTGGCGCAACCAAGACGATGAAAGCAGGAGAAACATGCACCATCGATGTTGTCGACGAAGCAATCGGCAGGCCGCTGGAGCCCAGCAAGAACGCCACCAAGTTTGTCAGCCAATGCGGAGCCGTTGTTAGAGACAACGTCTCGATCACCCGCCAGAGTGGAATGAGCCAAAGAAGGCACGTGTTGGTTTCACTTTGTCGATAAGAGAGAAAAAAGATTGCTTCAACAAGCTTATGGAACATTTCGTTCTACCTCCGGAATACCGCAAATACGATGAGGAGGGTAAAAAGATTGCGGAAAACAAGGAGAGGCGCAAGCTAGTCAAACAGTTCGCTCTTTCTAGGATGGCCAACGCATTCGGAAATACAAGCAAAATCTAGCCCATGACTTTGTCAACCAGGGCAAGACTCCGAATTTCAAAGGACAATATGAGAAACTGCAACATGATTGGCCAGAATTTGTGAAGCAAAAGAAATCGGAGCAGTTCCTTGAACTATCGAAAAAAATAAGGAAAATGCGGCCAAGAAGGAGTACAATCATAAAATGGGGCCAGGAGGGTATCGCTTTTGGCAGCCTAAGTGGGAGAAGATGGAGAACGAGCCGAGGGCGCGAGGAATCCGTCCGGGTACGGAGGGATGGGACCCAAGGGCCAAAAGCTGGTGGTACGGGCATGGGGGATCGCTGAACCCGGAGACAAGGGGAGTGTGTTTACCGGGGCAAAATAATTACACCCACCCAAAACCTTATTGAGGCAATGAGGGATGCTCAAGAGGGGAGGATCAGGTTCAACAGAGAGAACGACGCCCGACAAAAACCCTCGGGAATCCCGAACACCGGAGGACGTGTACGAGGCATGCCCGGGGACATTCCGTGGAAACTAGGGTTCCCCCAGAAAGATGACCCGTACGGTTACAGAAGCCGTAAGAGAAAGATGGATCGGGATGCAGATGTTGTGGCGAAGTTGGTAACGGAAATGGATGTGATGAAGAAAACCGTGAGTGTACTAGTCGCCGAAAGAGATGCAGCTCGGCGCAAGCATGAAGATCATCCAATGGATCTCGGAAGTCAGCGAGCGGAGAAGAAGCGAGCGTGGCTTCCACGGAGGCCTCACCGGCTGGTGCACCGACGATCGAAATTACTGCACCGGAGCCTCGGCTGGTGGTCGAGTTACCTGCACCGGAGCCTCCTCGCTACCCCGTGGACGATATAAAGGAGATGAAAGCATGTCATCCGTATTATCCTATCGGGAACATGTCCATGAAGGTAGCCATCGGCAGTGCTTTACCACCGGAGCACTCCACCACAACAACCCCATTCAAGATGGCTATGCTCGTGTGACGGTGGAGGAGATAGTCCAAGGGTTTGAGGACCCGGACATTGACATTGCTACACCCGAAGGGGTGAAAAGACTTGGAGATGTCAAGCGCCGGCTCATTCTATGGCGTAAGAAATTTATCAAGTTTCCGGGCGAGGCGCCAACAAGTCCACCCCGTACGGTGGTGGTGGTGGCGGTGGCGGTGACGGTGGCGGTGGCGGTGACGCGTGGCGGTGGCGGTGACGGTGGCGGTGGTGCTTCACCTAATACACCTCATTCACGTCGGCCCGACGCCGCCGCCCCCGGCTCCTCGTCCGGCGGGTGATCGGACACCGGTACCGCCCCCAATCCACCTCCGGCGAAGAAGCGAAGCGGTCCCGGGTTATTAACCCGGACCCTTACGTACCTAAGAAAACAAAGGTACCGGAGGTATCACTGAAGCCTCTCCCCACGAGGGCTTGGGAAAGTAGTGCCGAGGAAGTCGAGGCGGGCGCGGCTGCTGATTTAGAGAAATGGAAGGCGAGCGTCAAGAAGAAAATAGAGGGCGAGCCCAAGCCAGTATATTCCGACAAGGAAAAGCAGTGGGCTAAGTCATTTTTGAACACACCGTCCCAAGCCGCGAAGAATCTGCCTGACGACTATTTACGTGAACTTCGTAGGCAAGCACTCGCGTTCAAGAGGAACCAAGAGTCTGCGAAGAAGAAAGCCTTGGAGGACGAGGCCGAGACAAAATTAGAAAGGGGGAAAGAAGTTGCCCAGCTCGGGGAACAAAGTAAACAATCGATCGCCCCGCTCATAGTGCAAGCCGCCGGTCCGGATGCCCCCGATATCATAGCAGCTGCGGCAGCACATGGATTGACTGTAGAAAGTGCCAGAGAACAAGCGGCCGACTTAGGTATCACTCTTCGTGCACTCGTTAGGCCTTGATGAGGCGCCAATGAAGGACGTAGTATTTACATATGTGAAGAATGGCCCTCTCATCGAGCCTGCGCAGGAAGAGGATCTACCTCGACGAATGAAAGGTCGGCTAAATTGGTACAAGGGTTACATAAAACATAAAGACGCCAAAGACTATATCTATGCGGAAGTTAAATATGTGCATCACTTCAAACGTTACTGGGTACAAATTCCTCTGAGTGAATTGTTCCAGCTGTTCAATCTGCGCGACCTCGACAAATCTATCATCAGTTGCTACGTTCTGTAAGTGATTTATTAATTTCTACCCCATCTCGTTCATTGCCTGCACTATATATATATTGTCCTAACTATCTTGTTGTGTACGCTATATATTATGCAGAATGAAGAAGCGGGAAATGCGAATAAGGAACATCCATGATGTTGGGTTCATTGACCCACACATCGTTAATTCATATGTGTTAGAACACCACCCCGCCGACGTGGAGGAAGACTCGTGGCGGTTTATTAGAAAACAGCAAGAGAAAAGTGATATTCTATTTCCTTACCATTTTGGGTGAGTGTTTACGTCTTGAGCACATTCTCTTTTGTTTACTCCATGCATGGTATGTGGCTAATCGATGAGTTATGCATGATCGTGCATGTATCGTGTCCGCGGGTTCCACTGGATTCTTATGGTAATTAAAGTTCAGACCTCCTCGGTTCTCGTCCACGACTCTCCGAATATGGATCCGGCGCTTTGGGGCGACATGAGAAAAATGATGCAAAAGTAATTATTTTCATTCATTTGCGCTCTATATCGATCGGCCTATTTCGTTCATCATTTCCTAATATCAAGTAACTAATTAATAACTCTCTTGTTTATTTAATTTTCTTTGCCTCGTAGGGTTTGGAGACGGTTCGTAGATACCAAGGTCGGTGAATTCAAAAAAGAGCTACATTTTAAAATGGCAGGTGCGGACGGCCGGGGATACTCAGCCACCGGGGACCAATCTATGTGGATACTATGTTTGTGAGAGGATCCGGAGATACTGCAATGAGCGGGACCAGTACGTGTGAGAACAACATCCCGAGGAATAACCTCCGGAAGACGCTTAGTCCGAAGCTCGCTTCCGACCACTTCAAGAGGAACTAGCTGGATGGTTGGCGAGGGAAGTCATCGATCCTAGAGGAGAACACTATTACGATGACGTAGAACTTTATATGCACCAGAATTTGTAACTAACTTGTTCAAAATTGTATATGGTCATCCGATATTGAATATATATTGTATATGGTCATCCGATATTGAATATATATTGTATATTCCTCTTGAATTCTTTTTGGTTCTAATTTCAAATTTGTTTGAAATTGTACATTCATATGCATGTATGTATACAGATACAGTAGAATATGTGAAACTCCTTCGAATTAAAACCCAAAAGAAATAAAATAATACAAATTAAAAAGAAACCAGATTTAGGGGAGGGGGCTAAACCCTAAACCCTGCGGAGGCCTTTAGTCGCGGTTGGCCGAAGAACCGCGACTAAAGGGCCTCCGCCCGGCGCTCGCCTCGCGGCCCACGTGGACGGGCCTTTAGTCGCGGTTTGTAAGGAACCGCGACTAAAGGGGGGGGCCTTTAGTCGCGCTACTTTGGTCGCGGTTGCGCCACCGCGACTAATGGCAGTTGCCAACCGCGACCAAAGCCACTTTTTCCACCAGTGACATGAAGCAATATATTCATCCTATCCAAGAATCTGCTTCCGCCAAGATCTTCTGACCATCAAACGATAGTCATCTTGACATCCCCGCTTCTGTCAACACCACGAAAATCGCAAGCATCGATATGTCCCGTGGTGTCATGTGAATCCGAGCTTTGCGACAGGCCCGTTGAAGCCCCACGGCCTGAAAGTTGCGCACGTGCTGTAAGTCCAGGAGCACCATATTCCAATCCGCGAAACCCATCGGCGGAGTGATGTGGAACTCGTCGGTGGCCATATCTTGGATGATTGGTAACATGAGTATCGGTAGAATTGATCCTATGAAAAGCACTAATATCATCGCCTACCTCCTTTATTCGAGTCGCACTACCGGCGAGATTGTGCCCATCCCTGCCCTGCCAAATCGGGGCTTGCCAATTTTTTGGCGCAGGTTTTCCCCTCCGATGGCTATAGCCAAGATGTTGGCGGAAAACTGAACTAGATGACCAAATAATTGGCGAAGATCCAAAATTTTGGCCGTCATCCAAACAGACGCCCACGCCACACTCAATGCCAAAAAATCGGTGGGGCTGTACCCGGCTGCCATCCAAACATACCCTAAGCCTTGATGCGCAATGACCCCCGCGCTGTTGTCGCAGGTCACTGGCACCTTCTGCTTTGAGGGCCCCCTGGCACCCAATGTCCACCGCCAACGTCGTGCCACACCGACCATAGCATTTTTCAGTGCGGCCTCGGTGTCGTTGTAGATCAAGAGGCCTTGGCCCGCTAGGGCCCCTCCGTTGCGGCTTCGGAAAGAGAAATGTGATGGTTCTTTATAGGTTCACCGAGGCATTGGCCAACTGTACACTCCACTCATTTAGTATTAGAAAGCAAAGATCATAAACTACATCAATAGTTTAAGCACGTAAAATTTGACCAAACTTTTGGAAAAAGAATTGTCAACATCTATGATGTCAATTTGATCTTACTTTTCTGCGAAACACGGTACATACGCAGACACTCACAAATACATATACATACACTCACCCCTATGAATGCATGCACGCACGCACACATATCCCTGTGAGCACCTTCAAAAGACCGAGTGTAACAACTGATTTGGTGAGTCTTGAGATTGACGAAGTCACTACAGACGACTCACTATCAACGGGGAATGAAGTCTCCCACTGATAGAACATTTCGCTTTTAATGAGACACCAAAGTGAAACTTAGGGTTGAAGAACTCTGATGAGCCGCGGCGCTCCTACCATCTAACCGCAAGTTTGTTCTCAATTTTCGATCTTACTAGATGACATCGTTAAATGTAGTATTATCTTAGTCAACCTTTACATTATGTGATTCCAGAAGAATGTGTATAATACGGCTTTGTTTTCAAATAAGTATAATTCTCCCATACAAGTGTACACGTTTACTCCTTCCAGACCCGTCCCAATCTCCCCCTCGACACCGCGTCCTCCGCTGCGCCCCGTACGTCCCCTATGACAAGCAAGTGCGCCTCCCTCCCATCAATCCATCATCTTCCCCCAGCTTGCTTCACACCGCTCCACAACAAACCTTCGCTTTCCCCTCTCCACTGTCCTCTTGGCTCCTGCCCTCCTCCAGTTCACACTGCTCCCGCCCGCACGCGCGCACCTACCGACCTAGTACAAAGCCCCATCCGCCATAGCCCACACGCACGGCTAGCTCTCTCCCTATCCTCCCCCGACACGCACGGCACGCCAAACCAGTCCTTTCACTGCACGGTACGCCGGCGCGCCAACTGCGCCCGTCTTGTCGCCGGCACCTTGCTGCTGGGCGCCAAGAAACGCCGGATGGGCTGCCTGTTGTGGATCAAGAGCCGGAGCTCCCGCAGCGGCCGGCGAGGCTACTCGGCCCCGCCCACCACGATCACCACCACCACCACCACGACCACCTCAGCCGTCAGCACGAGCCGCTCCGACGACTCCTCGGGCCCGGCGGGGCGGCGGGCGAGCAAGTCCACGGGCTCCGCCTCGTCCCAGTCGCAGCCCAGCATCTCCTCGCTCTACGAGGAGCGGGGCCACGCCCAGCTGCGGGCCTTCGACTACGACGAGCTCCGCAGCGCCACCAGCGACTTCGGCCGCGCGCAGAAGCTCGGCGAGGGCGGGTTCGGCGGCGTCTACAAGGGCTTCGTCCGCCCGCTCGCCGACGGCAGTAAGCCCGACAGCCGCGTCGCCGTCGCCGTCAAGCGCCTCAACCAGCGCGGCCTCCAGGTACGCCCGCGTGCTCCCTCCCACCGTGCCTGTCCTCTCTCTGTCAATGAATTCTCCACCCTGTTCTGCTCCCCACTGTGATGGTGTGATTCAGCATCCATAGGTGTCGCTGTAGCCGGCCAGGTAAAAAGATGCTTTATTTCCTGAAGAAATACCACAAACAATCTCACAAACTGGCTGGCTATTGGCTATTGGTGAATGTGAGAAAGCATCCACTGAGCTCAGGACGAGACTCGAGAGTATACTAGAGTGTTGTAGTAGCCCTGCCAAATTTGACCGACTGTATTCTATAATTACCACAATTGAATCGGCCGTTGCAAGTGCGGAGAATTGTTTACTGCAAACGGCATGGAAGATCTCGGCCAGGTGTTTTGCGCTTCAACTTGACTCTGGAAAAGTTGTTCAAACTTTGTTGCAGCCACGTTGGTTAGTTACTCCTTTTTGAATTGGCAGGGAAAGGAGGAGACATTTCTGAGATGCAAAATGTGGAAATTGGTTCCTTTGATTGCTATATTTGGCCAAGTTTGACCTTATCTATGTTAGAAATGTCACTTACCAACATAAAGAATGGAAATGCAGGACTTTCAAGGATCACCGACTATTCTAGTTCTAGGCTTGCAATTGCGCCGTGTCTACTGTCATATAATTAGTGAAAGTTACTAAATTGCTAAATTTTGTCAGTAATCATTTCCAGGAGCAGCTGAGAGGAGATTGCCGTGATTAGTATCCATGAGAACATACACGTAATAGTATTTTACCCAAGAAAAGAAAGCAGCCAGACGGAGGGGGAATACATTTTGAACAATGACAACAGGATCCTCTTATATCGCTTTCCTTCAAAACATAATCAATTTTGAAGAGTTGAATAGACATTACAAGTAAACGCTGCCCCTCTAGCACGCAGGAGAAATATGGAGTCAAGAAAAGGATGTGTGTGTCCATTTCGAATAAAAGAAAACAATGTGTACCAGCCTTGCTTGCTTGTACATTCTGCAATGCAGTATGGACTATGGAGTTTGCCCAATGAGAGGAGACCAACTGCTAGAATTAAGTGTTTTTGTGGGCAAATCATCCTGCTGTTCTTAGTTGACTACTATTCACAACGAGACCAAATCTTGTTAGACTCCACTCTGCACTATAGTTTTAAGTTTCTTTAATTGGGTAAGATATTATTGCAGTGACTGGGCTACCACTTCTTCTTAGACCAGTTGGAAAGATGCTTGTTAAAATTACAAGGCATCATTTGAAGTTTCCTAGTCTTCTAGATATATTACTTCACTTTCTAAGACTGCTAGAAGATGTTATCGCCTTGACAGTTTCTTCATTTCCCATCAAATTAATAATCAGCTTTCTATGTTTTTGTATATTAATTTTTTTCTAATTTTCTGTTTCTAACATTTTCATGTTTTTCTTAATGTTCTCCCAGGGACATAAGCAATGGTTGGCTGAAGTACAGTTCCTTGGGGTTCTTGAGCACCCAAATCTTGTAAAGCTTCTTGGATATTGTGCTGTTGATGGTGAAAGGGGGCCCCAAAGATTATTGGTCTACGAATTTATGCCCAATAAAAGCTTGGAAGATCACTTGTTCAGCCGAATTCATACTCCTCTCTCATGGAATAGAAGGCTTCAGATAATCTTGGGTGCTGCGGAAGGATTGGCTTACCTGCATGAAGGATTAGAACTTCAGGTATACTTTAAACATCATTGTTCACCTGCTTTCAAGTTCCTTCCGAAAATTCATTTATCATTTTCGCAAGAAATTTCTGGAGTGTCACAACCCTAATATTATGCCGCTAAATCAAACCGATGGCCCCAAAAAAAATCTACAAAGAGGCGGCATGATTTGAATAATGTGCATACGTTGTTACGTAGTGTTCAGTCTACAGAAATTGTTTGCTGTGCCTGTGCATCCAAATCTGATCTATGGAAATTAGAGGAAACTTGGACTGCAAAGTCAGTCAGGAAACTTGGACTGCAAAGTCATGAAGATGGATAGGGTAAAGCATGCTAGCAAAAGTCATGTTCAGTTTCCACTTCCCACCAAATGCATGCAAGATTCCAGGCAGCGAACTTTGTTGGAACTTTCTGAAAGCAATTTTTTTTAACATCTGTGGCTTACACGTAGTGAATGTATCCGATTTCTCCTTCATTTGTATCAGTGCTGCTGCATCAAACATTTTAGTCTACTAAGCACTAAGTACTTAGTCAAGAAGGTTCATATGGTTGGTGAATACTAAAGTATACCAGCTGTCGAGGAAAGTAGGAATCATCACATTATTTTTCTCAGAGTACTCATTTTCTCAGGCGTTTCATTAGTGTTCAAGATGTGTCTGGACCGCAATAATTTCACAGTATTTAGTCCATATTCTGACGGAATATTAAAAAAAACTTGGCTTTCAAACAGTATTTAGTGGCTCTTGCCTCGCACTGCAGAACTTCCATTCTTCTACAGTATCAGTTTTTCCTCATTTTCAATCTAATAATGTGACCTCCTCAATTTCGCTAGGTAATCTACCGGGACTTCAAAGCGTCGAACGTTTTGCTGGACAAGGACTTCCAAGCAAAGCTATCAGACTTCGGGTTAGCGAGAGAGGGGCCAACAGAAGGCAACACCCATGTCTCAACTGCGGTATGTCGCCATCCTTCTGACCCTGAGATGAGACACTTCAAGTTTTCTGCAACGCATTGCCTGATCCACCTTGCATCCCAAGTTCCCAACTAGGCCTTTGGTTGGCTGACTACCGCCATTAATTGTTGCTGATTGTGTTCGTGATGGCAAGATTATACTCCATTTGTCAATGATGCCCCCTTCTTTTTTTTGCATTTGACTTTCTGAAACATGGTTGCATAAATTTATGTCAGCATGACATACAACATATGAATTATTACATCAAGCTTATTACTGCCAGGTATATATGGCCTGATTTTCTCTCTTCAATCATTTTTTTTCATTTGCTGTTCAGGTTGTGGGGACGCACGGGTATGCTGCGCCGGACTACATTGAGACAGGTCACCTGACGTCAAAGAGCGATGTATGGAGCTTTGGGGTGGTGTTATACGAGATCCTCACAGGGCGGCGGTCACTTGATAGGAACCGGCCGCAGGGTGAACAGAAGTTGCTGGAGTGGGTGGGACAGTTCCCGCCTGACAGCCGCAACTTCCGGATGATCATGGACCCCAAGCTCCGCGGCGAGTACTCCTCGAAGGCGGCCCGGGAGATCGCCAAGCTTGCCCAGAGCTGCCTCCTCAAGAACCCCAAGGAGCGACCCGCCATGAGTGAGGTTGTCGAGGTGCTCAGGCGAGCAGTGCAGGCTGAGCTAGCCTTAGGGGACAAGGCACCCAACACAGGCAACGGAAAGAGGATCGACGTGACACCTCCATCAAAGAGGTGACCGAGAAGTGAGTCGAGGAGAGCTCATGCTCCCTCCCTTTAGGTGAGGTTTACGTATAGTTGTGCGAACCACAATAGTTTAGATGATTTGACTTGGCGGATTGTTGATAGTGCATGTTTTTCCCCTTTCTTTGAGGCTCATTTTGAATGAAGAATCGGTTACCATCGAATCTAAATTTACAAGTCCATATATAAGTACTCTCTCCGTTTCATAGTAAGTGTAGTTTTATCTAGATAAGGATGTATAATGTGTCTACAATCTACATACATCCATGTTTAGTCAAAGCTGCGACACTTATTCTAGCACGGAGGTAATAGCAGGTACAAACATTACATGGAGGACTGATTTCGCAGATAGTTAGATATCCTGCTCTGAAGGTAGGTAAAATTGTATGCCCTTCCTGCGTCAAACGCGGCCACATCTCGCAGGGTCTTCTTCCTCACGTCGACGGCGAACATCCACGCCCTCCGGTCCGACCCCTTGGCCTTGGCCATGATGTAAACGACATCTTCTTCGTGCAAGCTCAGAGCAGGTTGTTCTCCATGGAACTTCCCCATGTCATGGAGGCAAGGGGGAAGTTCCGGATGAAACTTGTCCACCGGCACCTTAAAAATGTCGAGCCCGCAGTCTTTGCACCAGCTATGCCATGGGTCGTCTAGCATCTCCCATGCCGTGGCATTCCAGTATCTCGTAACTATGGTGGTGGTGCTGGTGATGGCGTGCTGCTTCACCTTGAATCGCATCTCGAAGAACTTGATGTTGCCTTGGACGACGGCGATGTCTCGGACGTCGGATGGACATCCCTCGCGCTTCGTGCTCGGCGACGGCGGCAACGGGATGTAGCGAAGCATGGCGTCATCGTCGTGCACGGCGAGGAGGTCGCAGAATAGCATGCCGTGCCACAGGTCGACCCACGCCATCGAGCCACGCTCGCCACCGATGGTGAGCACTTTCGTCGGGCGGAAGCATGCGCGCGCGTACCTCTGTGGCTTGTCCACACGCATCAGCCTGCTAGTCCACGTCCAGGTCCTCGAGTCGAACAGGTGGAGGTCGAACCGCTTACCGTCGGCACCCTCCACCACCTCGATTGAGGCGACCATGAACTCGCCGCCATCGTCGCCACCGCGTAAGCGCAGGATGCCGGCGCAGGAGAGGTGGCGGGGTACACCGAGCAGGCGAATCGTCGACGCGGCGCCGGCGGCCTGGTAGATGTAGTACTCCATGATGAAACGGGTGGGGAAGGTGTTTTGCGAAGGGTTTATGGGGACTCGGAGCAGGACCAGGTCGTCCACAGCCGCTAGGACCGTGGGGAAACCGCGGAACTGGTCGGGCTTCACGCCCTCGCAGTGGACGGTGAAGCAGGAGACACGCGGCGGGCGCGCCGCCCAGAAGGTCACGCGGATGGCACCGCGCCCCGTCGAGAGGCACGCGTTGGCGGTGCTCGCGTTGGTGCGGTCGTCGATGTAGCCCCGGATGTCCAGGAGGATCGACTCGGGAGGCGAGCCTAGGTCTTTGGCGAAGTGGATGGGCGGGCCGGCGTCCTTGGCATCGGCATCGTCGGCGTCCTCTTCTTCCTCCGTCAAGGACTCGCACTCGTCCTCGTCTGTGGAGGTGTCATACTCATCCTCGCTGCCATGCCCCATCCTGATCTCATCGTCCTCGACGACGGTAAGGGACGAGAGATCGAATTGACTATCTTCATCCTCCATCTGCACGGGGGACAAGTTCCTGATTTTGTTTATGGAGAGAATCTTTTGAGGGTTCTACGAGATGGAGCTTTTCCTTTTAAGATCGTGAAACTCCGAACAAAGGTCTGTCCGTGACCAACACGAATTAAGTGCTCGAGTAAATATGGTTCTGAACTTCTAATAATTAATCCAATCCAACTTTTCGGCAGATTGAGAACAATATGTCGGTCTGTTAAATAGTACTTCACGACGACTCTAAATAATATTGATTTGATACAATAGATAATCCATTAAGAAACCAATTTTTTTTTTGATAACACAGGACAACGCAGACGCTCACAAACACGCACGTACAAACACCACTATGAACGCACGCACACTCTACCCCTATGAGCACCTCCGAGGGACCGAGCCGACATATCTTGAGGTTGACGAAATCAGCACTGGCGCCTCGGAGTTGACGGACACGTCACCTACCACTGAAAGCATAGCGCCAATTAAATCCTGGAATAAATCCAGATAAATGCAAACACTCATGCTAAGTCTCCTGGTGGGCTGGAACCTAACCACCAGAGTCATACTCTGTTTGCATTAAATAACCAATTTTATAAAGTCTGATTTTAAGGTAAATAATTTAAAATTGTGTGAATACAAAAGTTTATATCGCGTCCAGTCGGACTCCCCCATACAAGTTCGTCCGGTTGGACCCCTCCCGAGCCCAAGACAGCGAGTTGGTCCAGGCGATCGATCCAGAGCAGCCCCGCGTTCCCAACTCCCGGAATCGGAGATGGAGGTGGAGGCGCTGCCCGACTGGCTGGCGGGGATGGAGCTGGCCAGCAGCGGCGAGGCGGCGGGGGCCGTCAGCTCGAGGGCGACCGGCCGAGGGAAGAAGAAGGCGCTCAGGAAGGCCCTCAACCGTGAGAAGAAGCCCTCGTCGTACAGGAACAATCGCCGGGAGCCAGAACGCGGGGAGTTCATCAAGTTCCTCAGGGAGGAGGTGCCCAAGGAGACGAGGGAGGAGGACTGCATCGTCGACTACCGTGACCTCTGGGACTGTCTCTTCTCCGACCGCTTCGGTTCCTTCGACGACCAAAGTGAGTGCGTCTCAAATCGCATCTCTGGCTGTTGTTTTCTCCACAGTAATGTCACGTAGGAACCACAAATTACAATCCATATATATTGATAACATGGACGAGAAACCATCAAGATTAAGAGTATTTACATCTAACTGACTGAATTATCAGCATGATTTTTCCATTCTGCAAGCAGGATTGTGTATGTATTGTTATGTAGTTTTATGCTGACAAGCTCCTAGTATTGCTATCTAATTGTGGTATGATCACAATTTTGCTTCGTGCAGCGGCTCTTGGCCCGATGCGCCATACCTTCGGACCAATCCCGCCGTACGCCGCTTCCGATTGTACCTTGCAGATCTTCTACATCCGAGTCGCGGAGATCAGCAAAGGTGGTCTCCAGTGGCCTCTGCATGTCCATGGCTTGGTTGCCGTCAGGGACTCTGTAGATCACAATCGCAACTTCCTCTTCAACCGGGCAAGGGATGACTGCCAAATTCTCACCCAAGAGGTGACCACCATTTATCTAACCTTACCTTGCTGTCTGTTTAGTTTGCCTCTTTTATTTTTCCCTTCATTCTCCTGCTACTATCTAGTAGACTGTCAATCAATATGGTCGATTAACTGATGATAATGATGCTTGCAGGATCCATTTTTGATATTAACTGGTCCATCTCGTGCGCTCCTGTTAATTGACCCGATTACTATTGAAGTTCAGCTCAAAGTAAAGAGCAAAGCAGAGCCTGAAAAGGATGAAGTACTGGGAGTGGTGTTTTGGAATGCATCTTACACATATTTTTAATTTCAAAAAAATTGGAACCAAAAATTCGCATGTAAATCTTCTCGTGCTACACGCTTACAAAGTTGTTTCATAAAAAATTGATTTATCATGTGACGTGTGTAAAAAAGACAAAACTCAGTGCTAAAAATAATACTTTTCACAAGATAAGTTTTCTCTTTTTTATATAGACCATAAAAAATATTGGTTTTTCGTGAAACTTGACGAACGAACATATATTATGAAGATGTACATGTAAAAAATTTTGTTAAATTTTTTCGATATTTCGAAATATGATTTTGTGGTAGAGGGTGCATATGCACCCGGGAGCTGAATTGAATTTCCGTGAAGTACTGGCTTTCAGAGTCTTCGACTACCACAAAGCTTACCATTCTGATGAGGTGGAATCTCCACGGATCCTCTGCAAGCGCTGCACGCTTGAGTTCGCATACGCGCCGCTGCTTCCTTCAGTTGAGGCCACCGTCACCCTCCAAGTTATCGATGGGTCATGGGACGATCGTTTCCAAGGAGTTGTCACCTGCCGTACTACCAGATTGAAAAAAGGGGAGATTGTGTTGCTTGACTCTCGGGATGGAAAAATGCCTGTCGATTCGGATGGTGTGATCGAGCTTTCGAGGCGTGTTGTTTCTGTAGAAGAAAGGGGACAACTGTTAGTTTCCGTGCTGGCCCGTCCGATGGGTAATGACCAAGGTTTGGTTGCAACGGAGGATACCGTTGTCTTTACACAGATGAACGCCGGCACAAGCTGTGGCACGTGCCATCTTGGTTTCTGTAAGATGCAAGTTACTGTTGCTTGGTCCCTTCTTTCTACCCTGGAAGACATGTGGCTTGCTGATGAACACGGTGTATCTTGAGGGTTTTGTGGATTGTTTCGACCAGTTTAGCCTTTTTAGTGGTGTATATCTGCTGAAACTTGTTGGTAATACAAGGACAGAATGCACGTGTCGGTGTATGTACTGCAGAAGATAAGGACAGAAAATCTCGATGAGGACCTGTCACATTTTGAACCTTGTTGAAACAGGTATAGTTGAGATTTTTGTGTTGCCGGTGGCTATTGTTTCCATATACTGCATGCTGCTAGCTAGGGACTAACAAGAAAAATCTGTTTTTCATAGACGACCGGAGCTGAGGGCTGGGAGCAGTTCATGTCCATCCAGAGCCAATTGCTCCACATACATTGCGGTGATTCAGAGTCTGATAATTCAGAGTGGGGATACAGGATGGCATCAAAAACTGGTTCAGGTTTTTGCGCAACTCTTGTTTGGAGAAACGCCCCCAATCCAAAACATGCACTGAGTTTCTCTCGTACCTGTGATGGAACTTCCCACCTCATATAGGACCACGGCAACAAGGAGGACTTTGTATGTTTATTACATCTACTATCTGTAACACTGTCATCTGGATCTGAATTTCTTGTCGCGTCGTGATTGTTGCCATGAACACATTAGTTTGTAGCTATGGTCTGTTTGAAGAATACTTAACCTAGATAGGCCTCAGTACCTGAACCAGTTCTTCTGAAATTCCTGAACATGGGAGTGTCTAATTCTTCAGTTATGATAGCTCAAAGTGACTCCGAGATACCTTGCCCATTTGTCAGCTCTAGTTTTTAGTGTTGATACATTTACTACATTGCCAGTAACTTTGATGTACTCCCTCCCTCTGTTCAGATCAAATTGACGCGAGGGAGTACCTACATATTTGTCCACGTGGCCACCACTGGGGTTGATTAAACGGACCCGAGGTAGCAATGAACAAAACAAAATTCACTTTTTGTGATGGTTAAGATTAAAAATTTCCGTAGTAGGGAAAGTAAATTTCTTATTTGAAATCCCCATGTTCCTCTGCTGGTGCTCTTAGATGAACTGATGAAGTGCATGCACTCACGAATCCCCAAAGCATCACTTCCCAAACATCGACTCCTCATAATATTCCCTGCGGCGAGGACTGATGTCTGGCCCTTGGAATTGCCACATCAGCTAATTATTACGAACAGTTTGAAAATGTGACCAGCATAGAGTACATCGCATTAACATTAATAATTGCATGCCAGTAAAGGGGAACGTGTTTAGACTAGTCACAATGGAAAGTATCATACACTAGTATCATGCACATGATACTAGTTTATGATACCACCCCCACAATGCATAGTATCATATGTTAGTATCATAGTGTTATCATATTTAATGTTCACTTTTCCTAATAAACAGCTGTCTGTTTTGTAATTGGTGCACAGACACATTTTTTCACCGTCCGATCTCTTTCACGAATCTCGGCGCCGTAAGCCTCTCTTTCTTTCATTTTCTCTTTGGTGTGGCCGTCCTGTGTCACCGTGTGGGCTGAGTCAACGAAACAGCCTTTGAGTTTTTTTTTCCAACTTCATTTCCTTCGTCTTTCTCGTTTCGCTCGGGAGAGGAGGTGGAAGCCATGGCGGAGAGGCCTGCGGCGACGCCGTAGCCTGCTCGGCCGGTGTAGGAGGCAGAGGGGATTGGCGAGCTAGGAAAACCGACCACGGGCAGAGCGCTGATCCCCCAGCAGCCGGAGCGAGAGCCGCGACTCGCATTCCTCCTCGAGCTACGCTGAATAGATCGCCGATTCATGAGCGTCAAAAGCATGTGCGCCGCCGGGTTATGGGTATGCATCGGACCTTCTTCCTCTGTTGCTTGAGTTATCTGATTTTGTTCTATTATCTGGTAGGTGTGATGGTTTTGCTTGGGCGTGGTATCGCCGTAGTGTTGTCGCCGTGAGATTTGAGAATTCAATTTGCTATTATTTGTGGTTGGGCCAAGTCGTATTTTTGTGGGAGCGCGGCAGATGTAGCTAGAGAGTTCGGATTTGGGCGTTACGGAGTTCTTCCTCATTTGGTCCACTCTATTTGTTCCTGATGCTAGTGGTTGAGCTCTCTGTTAGTTTAGGTTTCAGTTTTAGGTGTGCGAGCTTGTTGATTATACTACCTCTGTCCATAAATAGATACCAAAAATTTGTCTAAATTTGAATGTATCTAGCCACGATTTAGTGTATAGATACATTCGAATTTGGAGAAATCTTTGGCATCTATTTATGGACGGAGGGAGTATTAGGCTTTTAGTTGATTTCAGGTTAGATTGAAAGTGTGTGCACATGTTGGATTAGTTAGGGTTTACGTTTGTGTCTACTTTTGAGTACTTCTGATCAGCGGCGGAGCCAGCTCATGTTTAATGCGTGGGCAAGTTACAAGTGCAGCAGCTAAGCATTTTTGCCCCAAGCAAACCCTTAGCTGAATCAAGTTTCTCTGCTGTAGTGTCAAGGAAATAAACTAGTGGGAGCCTCGGCAGCCACCTGGGCACGCCAGGTGCCGGCGCTGCCACTGTTTCTGATGTATGGTACTGCTTTTTATATCATTGATGGATTTTTTTGATTGAGATAGGTTCTGTTGCAGTCTGAGATTGTTGTAATTTTGACATTTCTACTGTCCATCAGCTATTTGTTGCTTAGGTCATGTTATATCAGACAACCTGAAGCTTTTAGAATCACTCATATGTTATCATCCTCTATTGCGATAGTTGCTTTTGAGTTCAGCTGTCTACGAACCTGGATATCATTCATCATATTCTATTAGAGTTTATCGTTCATTGTAATATGAGTATGCAGTGGAGAAGCTGCAAACAAATACATGGGTGGGGCAAATTAAAGAAGAGGAAAAATATCACGTCTTAGCTAGTGTGCTGCTGCTGTTAAAGTGTTAAAGGCTAATTTGAAGATACAGGGGATTTTTTTTGAAAACTATCCAATCGCTAGCTAATAATCTGCCAATCTGACAACCTGACTCTGTCCTTGGAAGCCTACAAGTGAAGAACTCACTAATCTCGAGTCCACCATGGGAGAGCTCACTAATCTCAGTGTTCTTTAGTGTTTCATTCTCCAGTTACCTATTTGTTCTTTAGTATTAGTATTCAGATTTCTGTTATTCACTGTCAGTCATCTCACTCTTGTTCGTCTTCATTATCCCATTCTTTCTTTGTATTTATCCATCATTGATTTCAGTACTTCAACATTTTCGTGTTCTCATTCAATCTTGAGCCTTTCAGATTGTTTTTTACAGTCACTCAGTAACTTGTTTCTCAGTGTATTTCTAAAGCATCTGAATTCTCCAGTCTATTTTAGTTGACTTTCAGTATTTCACTTTTTCATTACTTCTTTCATTCTCTCTTTTTGAATTCTTTGTATTTATCAGAATTCTTAAGTATCTTGGTTCAGTTCTTATGTTTTTCACTACTTCAGTTCTTCATTCAGTTTAGTTTTCAAAAGTTGTTGATTTCAGAGTTCAGATGCTCTTCGTCAGTTTCTTTCTTCGTTCATTCGTTCATTCATTTATTCTTTCTTTCTTAATTCATTTGTTTGTTTTCTTCATTTCCTCAGGTGCTAGTCCTTCTTTCTTCATTCATTATCCATGGCATTAGTTCTTTAGTTATCTTTCTCTATGTCGTTAACGTTTCATTCATTTCTTTTTTTTATTAAATTATTCTTCAGTCCCTTAGTCTCTCAGTTTTCAGTGTATGTCATTCTTAGTTTATTCATTTTTTCAGTCTTTTCATGTAGTCCTTCATTTTTCAGATTTAGTCTCTCAGTAATTTAGTGGCTCAGTTACTTTCCTAAGTAACTCAGTGTATGCTCAGTTATTTTTCTGCATTTCAGTTTATCATTCATTTAGAGAAATGGGTATGTCATGGTCCCTCAGTTTTCAGTATATCTCATTCTTATTTTCTTAAGTTTTTATCTGGAAGTTCTGTTAAGTCTTTCATTTTTCTTTGTTTAGTTTTTAAGTCCTTCAGTATGTCAGTTTTCTTATTTCGTCAGCTTCTCAGTTTCTCTCCATCGCTGAGAATATCTCTCTATTTTTAAGATATGCATTCTTTTTAACCTCTGTATTCCTCTGTAATTTTGTAACCTGACCTAGTTTGCTAAACTCTGGATGTTTTTGTATCACATGCCAACATGAGCCAATGTCCTAGTCGAATAGATAAGGTATTCTAGTAGCCTAGTCTTATTCTGTTCCTACAGCCATATTTGTTCGTCTCCGTCAGTCCTTCAGTTTTTCAGTTATGTCTTTATGTAAGTTTCTCATATTACTGAAACAATCTCTCGATCCCTCAGCTTTCATTCAATGTGACAGGGAGATCACCAATGGGGAGAATCGCGACTTGCATTCTCCCTCGTCCAACGGGAAGAGGTAACTTGCAAGGTTAAATGTATTGTCAGGAAGTTACATGAAAATTTTGTTGAAATTTTGTTGTAATGAACAAGAAAATTTCAGCTTGAGCAAGTTTCTGAGTTTTACTAGATTTAGTGGACATAATGTCTTAACAATTTTTCTATTTAAACTGTGCTAAATGCATATGAGATTCTGTTTTTAATTTTTGCAAAGTTGAAAAACTTGTGAACTAAAAGGGTATATTCTCTATCTTGATTTTGTTCAGGAATTTTTTAGCAAGTTGAGTGACGAGTGGTTCACAGATGAAGACGAGTGGTTCATTTGTTTGTTTTCTTCATTTCCTCAGGTGCTAGTCCTTCTTTCTTCATTCATTATCCATGGCATTAGTTCTTTAGTTATCTTTCTCTATGTCGTTAACGTTTCATTCATTTCTTTTTTTTATTAAATTATTCTTCAGTCCCTTAGTCTCTCTTTCTTCATTATATAGCATATGTAAATGCATTTGAAGCATATTTTCTTGATTGCTTCATTCACTTGCATTTCTTACTTCATTCTCTCTGTCTATCTAACTTCTTATGGAAGCGTATTGATTTTTCTTTAGACCCCCAGTAATTAGTCATCAGTGTATGTTTCTTCATTCTTATTTTCTCTCTCTTCAGCCATTCAATTTTGAATTATTCAGTCACTTGTTTATTCAGCCTTCTTTAGTCTTCAATTGTTAAGTTTGTTGTTCAGTCCTGAAATCGGAAGACTTCATAGATTTGGTGAGCCTATACACATTGTATTGTCTTTCAGTCCTTCTATTCTTCAGTCTGTCATATTTCCTCGATCATCGGTTACTATCTCCAGTTTGTCCATCAGTATCTGTTATGTCCTCTTTCTTTTGGTCCTATGTTCAGCCATCCCTCCCTGCTTGGTGCCCTACTTATGTCCTCTGTGTTCCTATGGGTTTACATGCACTTCTAGTATGGGAACCATCAGCAAGTCCATCAAATTTTGTTGCCCTTCTAGTGGAAGTTCCCGGCTGAGCCTGATTCGCTAGGAAGTGGCTCCACCACTGGTGGCAATGAAGTGTGTGGTGCATACTAGACGATTTCTCTCAGGTAGTTTAGCCAGGATATTTGTGGTGCATACTTGATGCTCTTTGTCATGATTTTTTTATTAGTGTTTGCCTCAGTTTGGCATCTTAAGATTATTATTTAACAACAGGAAGTTACTTGCAAACCAATAGCGGCAGCTTGGCCCGCAACGGAAATTGCAGCAGCTCCCAAACCTGCAGCCACTACCAAACCTGGTAAGTGTAACTTGGTTCAGTATTATCAGTTTAATTTTCTGAACGAGTTTGTCCACACTCTTATCCTGTAGGTTTTATTTACCCACACACATGGTGTATTCTTCTCTCATTTTTAAGAAGATGAGGGAAGTTTGTTAATAAAGTGTGGCTCATAGGGGAACTTACATATGCAGGGCAAAAAAATTACATATGCAGGGCAAAAAATTAGATGAACTTGCTGATTGCTTCCATTCGTAAATGCTAGTTAGCTTGGTTTTTCATATTATTGTTGGGCTTTACTATCTGTGTTAGTCTCAAAGAGTGGGTTTCGTTTTGCTTTTAGTTCATATTTTGCACTTATTTTTTGTTGGATGCTGGTAGTAATTTGCATGTAGGTGTTCCAGGTATGTGCAGTTAAACAAGAGTATAGAAAAGCAGGTGTACTCCAGTCCTCAATCCAGTTTTGCAATCTGTCAACAAAATTCACGTTTTCGCATGACATGGAGTTTCAGGTGCACACCTTGGACTGACTAGAATCTCCAAATTGAAGTAAGTTTTATTGCAGAACCGCTTGTCCTTTTTCTTCTTTGGTTTTACTTCTAGATATGATTCTTCACCTGCTTTTCCCTGGATCTTTTCCTATGAGACTTTCTTGATCTTGATCTTATGGAAACGAAAAAAAGGCTATGGCAGCTGGAGCAGAAGGAAGAGGTGGTTGCGCTCATGTTTCAGTTTGCTTGATGGACAGGAAGGTCGATCAGGCTTTATGATATTTCGGTGTTTCCATGTGGTCTTTGCATGTTCTGGGCCTCAGGACACCCACCTTAGGGTTAAATCCATGAATACACGTGGGCTGAGAAATGGAGCCGTTGAGTTAGTTAAAAATGAGAGTCGCAGACTGAAAGAAAACGGAAGGAAATATGTCTGTTTCCCGCTACTGAAAACAGACACTTTTTTGGTTAACTGCTTCATTTTTCATTGAGATTTTTAGTTGTACAACTGTCATATTCTGATTGGTTGTAGAAAAGTGTCTGTTGGTGAATTGAAAAACAGACAGCTGCTATATAGTCACTCCCTTAATGTTTCGTAGAATCTCAATGCAAATGTGTGTACATGATGTATTTTTCATTAACTTTTTTAGTTTTATGTGTTATGATACAGTACCCTCCGGTTCATATTAATTGACTCTAATATGGATGTATCTAGACACATTTTAGTTCTAGATACATTCATATTGAAGTCAATTAATATGGATCGGAGGGAGTATCATATTATGATACCACTTTCATCTCTCACCTCATTAATTAGTATGCTACCTCAGATTTTTGCAACATGGCATGCATGATAGACTACTCATAGTGGGAGTAACTTCACTAGTAACTAAGTGTCCAACTCAGCAAATTTTCTTATGTGGCAGTGAGTTAATGATGAGAGAGGATGATGGAGTAACATAGCTAGTTAATGTAACATCACACTTCTCAAGATACAATGAGTCTATAAGCTAATTAATGAAGACATATATGATACTACTTTGATGTTACTAACCACTATGAAGGTAGTAGTAACATAGAGTAGTAACATGTGCATGTTACTACTCTATGTTACTTCCCACTATGACTAGTCTTAGACTACCCACAATGGGAGTATCATAGGTAGTATCATGCATGCAAAATGATGATGTGGCAGTGCTATTAAGGAGGAGAGAGAGGATACTAGTATCATAGGTAGATACCGTATCATAGCACATACTACTAGAAAAATTAATGTCAAGTAAATCTTGTACATCTATTTGCATTGAGATTCTACAAAACAATTAATATATGGAGACTATGATACTAGTATATACCATGCATTGTGGAGATAGTAACATGTAGTAGTACTACTATCATGCATGATACTTCTATATGATACCATAGAAACAGGAAAGGAATATCAAACCAACACATCAGTTCTAGCCATCAAGCAAAAATCCCGAAACCAGAGTAAGGTCTACAGGACGCGGATAAGAGGATGATATTCTTGATAAGTACCAAGAGGATCTCATGTTCACGAACTTTTTCCGCTTACAATGACCCTGAAGAGAAGGCAAGTCAAAACCAGTTCCAATCAGATTCTCAGCTTGACAATATCCGGAAAAAACACTAACACGGTAGAACAAATTATACATTTGAACCAAGCCAGAGTCAGTCAGCAGCATTCCCTTCGTACATGTCACCTGCTTGTGTAACTGAATGTCTGCTAGAATCAACCGCATTCGCTTTGTAGAAGTTACCTGCTTGTGTAAGCAGCAGTCCTTCTGAACTTGCGAAGTCAGGATGTTTGTTCCATCCCTTTGGAACTGCGAGAAGGGATAGCGCATGCTTTTAGTAAAACAATGTTAGGTGCAAAACTAATCACATTAACAAGAGGTACTGCCGATGAAGTTCATTTGCATATTGATCATAAAGGACTGTCATCTTTCCATGAGTTCTGGCTATAGAAAACAATTCCCATGACTCCTATATCCACCTAGGGCGTATTGACTTACTTGAGAGGAAATTCTACTGCCATACAAAACCCAGAGTTGATAGCACTTCGGAGTCCAAGTTCATTTCATAATATATTGATATACTCTTCTTGGTTATATACCAAATATACAATTTGGTTATAAGCATAATTTGCCTCATTATCACAGTCTAAGCTACATATAAGAAGTGACTTTTCCTAGCGTCATCCTAATAGTAGAAAAACATATTTTAAGGGAATTTAAAGTATGTCTGCAAAACTAGAACTTAAGTAGCCATAGTTGATGTCACTCTGGAGTCCAAGTTTATTTCATAATATATTGTCATTCTGTTCCTGGTTATACATCAAATATATAGAATGGTTATCAGCTTAACTTGCCTTATTTTCTCAGTCTAAGATAAATATTAGAAGTGTCTCCACCTAGCTGCATTCTACCAACAGAAGTATCATGTTTTACAGAAATCTAAAATAATTAAATCTGCGAAACTAGCACTTAAGTATCCACTCAGTAGTCACTTAAGCAGACCTATTTAAGGGTGACGGATTTCCCTGAGATCCGTACTGGTGTGCGCAGCAAGTAAAACAATTAGATGTGCAAAGGTTATACCATACCTGACAGAAGACTCAATGGTCATATAGTTGGAGATCTCACTTTGAAGGTAGGTGTAACTGAAGCCATATGATCTTTTCGCATCAAACTTAGCCACTCCTTGAAGGACCTTCTTCCTCAAATTCAAAGCAAGCACAACCGCCCTGCGATTCATCTCTTTGGTCTTGGCCATGATGTAAACAACATCATCCTCATGCAAGCTCAGAGCAGGGAGACCTTCCTCGAGTCCCTCCAAGGCTATCTGAGTATCCTGGCAATTCCGCAGTAGATTAGAAATCAATGCAGAATAACTCTTGTCTACTGGTATCTTGAATATATCGAGCGCGCGATCCTTCTGCCACTCTCGCCAAGGGTCGGTCATTGTCCATGTGGCGGCCACCAAAAATCTGGAAGTCAAAGTGGTGTTGTGGGCGATTTGGCGCTGCTTGACCTTTAGCCGCATCTCAAAGAACTTGATACGGCCTTCGACGACGGTGATGTCTCGAACATGCTCTGGAGGGCCTGTGCGCTCCTTGTTCAAAGCGGGCGGCAGCGGACGGTAGCGAAGAATGGTGTTATCTGTGAGCACCTCGCAGAACAGAATACCATTCCATAGGTCGACCCAGGCCACCAAACCACGTTTGCCTCCGATCACAAGCACCTTGCTGGTAAGAATACGAGTGAAGCTATCTGGCTTATCAACATGCATCAGCCTGGTAGTCCATGATGAGGTCTTGGAGTCGAACTGGTGGAGGTCGTACTGTCCGTGGGTGCCTGCCCAGTGGATCGCGGCGATGACGAACCCGCCGCCGTCTCCAAGGCGCAGGATGCCGGCCGAGCAGTCGGCAATCAAAAGGAGCTGGCGTCCGGGAGCAGGGTAAGAGATGGCTCCACGCCCGCCTTGTACACATAGTACTTGTTGACGTAGCGTCTGGGGCCGAGGCGGTCGTGAGGGCCAATGGTGACACGGAGGAGGACCAGGTCGTCCTGAGAGGCGACCACCATGGGCATCCTGGTGAACTCTTTGGCGTCCACGCCGCTGGAGTGGACCGTCAGCAGGGAGACGCGCGGCGGGTGGGCAATCCACAAGGTCAGCTGGATGCGGTGCTTCTTCAACAACGGGGCGGAGGCAGTGGTGCCGTTCGTGCGGTCGTCGAAGTAGGCCCGGACGTCGAGGAGGACCGACTTGGGAAGAGAGTTCATCAGATCGTAGGGGTGGGCATGCGACCGGACGACCTCGTCGTCTTCGTACTCCTCGTCCTCCTCCGACGACGATTGATAGATATGGTAGTGAGGGATCTTATAGATGCATAGCGTGGGCTTTTGGATCTCTACACTAGGCAATGAATTTTTTCTAAATGTCCATTCCGGATTAGTAGCATCAGCAACGTACTTTTTAAGAAGGTTGTTACCAATTCATGCTACATGGTTATCCATTGCCAATGTTGGCGGCCCGACAACGGCCTACCCCACGCACCCCCCTCTGGCACACGTATTTTTGTTTTGCCGTAGCTTGTATTGATGTTGTTGCTATAGTGGGGTGTCCTTAGGGACGCTTTGTACTAGTGTTAAACTTTTGTGAAGTTGATGCATCATTCTTCCTTTGATTATGACTATCGTTCTACCTTAGAGTTTGCCTCTTATTATATCTCAGATTCTCCCTCTGTTTTGTTTCAGGTTTAAGTTCTAGCTCTAACTAGTATTTTGTTTCAGATTGGAATTGTTCCTCCAGTTCCAACCCTTTCATGGATTATTATTGTCCTTGTGTAATCGCTCACATGCTCATATAGAACATGCAGGCACATGTACATAGACTCCAAGTCATCCAAATACTTGAAGTGTCCATTTCCACTCCATTCTTTATCCTTTTCGTAATTTTTTTTTGCATGAGTCGATCCAGTATCCCAACCGAGGAAGTTTTACCGGGAGCTAATGAATTATATTTTTGAACCGGGCAAGTGGATCAATCAAATCAAAGCAATTGAAATAGTTGTGTATGACACAAACCAATGCAGCCCTAATCGGAATCGGTTTGGCTCCCATGTGGTCGAGCACAAATTCATGGAAAGCCAAAGATTATGTTCATCTTCGCAAGATATGAAGAGGGGCGGTTAATAGTACCGTCTTGAACTCAACCATATGTGGTGGGCATGTACTAACCGATTTTGAAAAGCATGATGAAGGAATTAGAATAGGACTTGGAATCATTCTTGCATGTTTCAGCTCATTCTTTTGGGCCCAATATATGAATGACCAAAGGACCATTGATCACATGACTTTTACCATCATAAACCTCAATGTTCCCTATGCCAAACCTAGCATTGGAACTAAATCCCTGTAAGTGTTTGGAAGTCAGGTCATGGGGTGTAGTGATAATCTTCAAGTGCAGGGAATCACCGCAATACATTTCGATAAGCATTTGAGTGTCGAACCAACAAGGGACTGAAGGTAAACTATGTATTCTCTAAGACCTATAACCCACTTATATGGCCTTTTGTGCAAAGCAATGAACTATAGTGTGTAAGGTATGTTTTACTTCTATCTAGGAAACAGAAGATTGCTAAAAATGAATTGTACAAGAAAACTATTGCAAGCGGGTAAAATAGGAGCAGGTATCTCAAAAAAAGCAAGTGTTTAGGCAAATTATTATTTTATTTTTTGATTGTCACAATTAGTGAAGTACATGAATAGTCTTTTTGTTGTTTCTTCTAGAATGGTCGGTCGCCAAGGGGAAGAGGAGTCCCTTGGGAGTACAACTCCCCCAAAATCGGTTTGGGAGGAGTACATGGGAAACTGAACTCCCCCCAAGTTGGTTTGGGGAGGATCCATGGGCAGGGCTGCTCCCCGTAGGGGTTGACCAACCACCTATAAAAGGAGGGGTGGCACAAGGCCAACCCAGGCCCACGCGTCACCTGACTAGTCGATCGACGCCCTAGCCGATCACCGGCGCGGATCAGGACGTACTTGAGCTCACCATCTGGCAGCTGGCATCTGAAGCCCTGAATCAGTTTCTTGGGTAGGTCGTAAGGGATCCATAGGACCGCCACGGTCCATGGACCCGCCTCCCCCGCCGCCTCCTAAAATTTCGATGTAGCCTATATATGAAAGAAAAAAGAAACAAATATAATTAAATGGAAAATAACGTTGTTGGATCACCTGAAACATGTTGGGCTGGATCTACCGTTGGGCCGTAAGCTCAGAGATTCCATAGAGGCCCCACTGTTAGGCCTGTGCTACGGTAACTACAAAGAACAAGGCCCGTCATGTGCCAAGCCTGTTGCTACTATCGGGGAGGAGGGCAATTCCTATTTCACGCTTCACGTAAAAACCTATTTCCCGCCCATATGCGGGGCGGATTAACACCCGCCCGCATGCGGGGGCGAGCGGCCGTGGCCCACCTGGGTTGGTTTTCTGTTTTTTGCGTTTCTTCGGTTCCTTTTCTCTTTCGGTTGGTTTTCTATTGGTTTCGCTTTTTCTTTTTTCTGCCTTTTCTTTTCCTGTTTTGAATATATTTTTCAAATTCGGGCAAATTTTAAGTTGGAACAACTTTTGAATTTGAGAAAATTTAAACTGGAACAAATTTTAAATTTTTGTTCGGTTTTGAAATTTTCTTAGATTTATATTTTTTCCGAGTTTTGAAATTTGGTAAGATTTAATTTTTGCTCGTTCTTGGAAATTGCTTCGATTTTAAATTTTGCCTGGTTTCGAAATCCGCTTAGATTTATATTTTTCCGAGTTTTGAAATTTGGTAAGATTTAATTTTTGCTCGTTCTTGGAAATTGCTTAGATTTTAAATTTTGCCTGGTTTCGAAATCCGCTCAGATTTAAATTTTTCTCATTTTTCATATTTGTTTAAGTTCGAAAAAAGTATATGCATGATACGGGTATTTGATCCCTGGTCTCCACTAGAAGTGGAGGAGCTGACAACACTACGGTATATTTCATATGGTTTACACAAATGAAAGAAAACTATATAGTACCTAATTTGTTCACCGAAGGAACTAATGGGACGGCCCATTCGGCTTCCGCTTCAGGCGATGCGTGTTTTGGTGCGCTAAATGAGCGGGAAATAGGGAAACCCACGCTTAACGCAAAGCGAAAGGGTTTCCCTATACCCCACCTGTGTGCGCGCACATGGTTCTTGCCACGCGCCTCGTGTTGGGCCGGCCCAAGAAAGGTCTTCTCCATTTTTTCTATTGATTTATCTGAAAAGAATTTAGATATGCAAAAATTCAGATTATAAAAAATGTTCAAAGTTGAAAAATTTCAAATTTGAAGTAACTGTACAAATCTGAAATTTGCTCAAATTTAAAATTTGCTCAAAATTCGAAATTTGCTGAAATACGAAATTTTCTGAAACTTGAAATTTGCTCGAAATTTGAAATTTGCTCGAAGTTTGAAATTTGCTTCGAATTGAAATTTACACAAATTTATAATTTTCTCAAATTTTAAATGTGCTCAAGGTTAAAACATATTCAGATTTGAAATTTGCTCAGATTTGAAAATTGTTCAGATTTCAAAATTGTTTAAATTAAAAATGTTCAGACAATAAAAGAAATTGAAAAGGCGAAAAAACCGAAGAAAACGAACCAGAACCGAAGAACCAGAAAAAATCCAACCCAAAACCAGAAAACCGTGTGGACCAACTAACTAGGAAGGACGAACGGACAAACAAAATGGGCTGGTCCAATACACACCTGCGCGTGGGCGGCGCGTGGTAAGGGCATCTCCAACCGGGCGACCCAAACGGACGCGCTGGGCCGTCCGTTTTGGGCCGTTTGCGTGGCCGCCCGGACACGCGGACAGCGCCCCGCGTCCGCGTGTCCGTTTGGGTCGCACGCGGCGCCCAACGCGGCGACCCAAAGAGACGCCACGTGGTTCGTCTTCGCTGCGCGGCGCCGCGCCATGGCAGGCCTCGACGGACGAGCCATTGTGGGCGGTGGAACGCGCGGGAAGATCCCGCGCGCACCAAGGTTCCCGCGCGCGCAAACGCCATTGGCGCGCGCTCGCGCCCAAGTTTCCCGCCGGACCGCCGGCTATAAAGACGGCGGCGGTCTCACACGGACCGCATCACCGTTCTCTCCCTCCACCTTCTCCGCGCGCCATGCCGCGCACCCCTGCAGCCACATGGGCCAAGCCTCCTCGCCGCCCGGGCCGTGTTCCCGCGGACGGAGGAGGAGGAGCGCGCGGACTCGCGGCTGGGTCGCCGACGACGAGGCGCTCCGCGTCGGCCGCCGAGGCGGCGGCAAAGAAGGCCGGTGACGCGGAGATGGGGGAGGCGGCCGCGAGGGTCGGCACGAGACCGCGGACGGCCGGTACGAGGCCGCGGAGGAGGGCGGCCGCCGCGGAGGAGCCCGTCGCCGATGAGGACCTCGCGCCGGCGAACATCAACGCCGCCATCGAAGAGCCGTCTCGCCGACCTCACGCGCGTGACGAAGGAGCACGAGGGCATCCGCGGGCCGGCCGCCGCCGCGCAGGCGACCTCCTCGGCCGGAAGAACGAGCTGCTCGCTATGCGAGCAGCCCGTCACCTCATCCGGATGCCGTCGCCCGAGCGGCGCGCCCGGGAGGATGCTGAGTCGGCGGAGCGCGGCCGGCAAGAGCGCATGCGCCGGCGGCAGGAGAACCACGAGGCCCAGGCCCCCGCCCGCGTCCGCCTGAAGGCGCGCACCGCTGTGGAACGCGCCACTCTGCAGGAGGTGGAGCTATGCGGGAAGCGGATGATTCCGCCGCAGGAGACGGAGCGCGAGCGCGCCCGAGGTGCGCGGACGGAAAGGAGGAGGATGATGGCCTCCGTCCAAGCTGCCGACGCCCGCGCCGCCGCCGGACGCGCCACCCGGACCCGTGAGCCGGAGTGGAATCCTCACGCGTACAGGCCGCCCGCGTCGAGTGAAATCCACGGCCCCGACGGCGAGCCGGCGAGGTGTCGCCGGCGAGCCGCCGGCCCCGTACGTATTTAGGATAGAAGTAGTACCTACCAAAAAAAAATGTAATGAATCTCTTTAATGAAAAATATTGTTTATGCCTATGACATGTGGGCCAGGAGCGGACAAGGGGCGGACGCGAGCGACCAGCCTTTCGCGTCCGCGGCCACGCAAACCGGGCCGAGTTTGCGTCGATCCGGACGCCGCGGGCATCCGTTTTAGGGATGGGTCCGCGCGCTGGGCCCGGTTTTTGTCCGGCTGGACCCATCCGGACGCGCGGGCGCGGGATGGGTCGCCCGGTTGGAGATGCCCTAACACCCGCTAAGGAGCGAGAAATTGGTTTTTTCCATGCGAAACGAGTCAGACGCGTACCCCTTCTATCGCTCCAATTTCAAAACTGGCCGGCCCATTACATCCGGGGTGCTTCAGTTTTTTCTGGTTTCAGGAAGATTCTAGTATCTTCTGGTCGAGTTTTTTCCTCATGCTTGTCTGGTTCGGTTTTTGAATCTGAACTTTTTTCAACTTTTGAACATTTTTCAAATTTTGAACAGTTTTTGGATTTGATCATTTTTAAATTTAACATTTAAGCATTTGAACATTTTTATGGATTCGAACAATTTTTGTATATGATTTTTTCATGTTTGAACTTTTTTAGATTTGAAATTGTTTAGTTTGAATCTCAGCTGGTTAGGCTGCCCCGCACATGAACAGGACGACCGAAAAAGTGAACCAAGAAAAACTGGGCGCTGACGCGGATCTGGGCCGGGCCACCTCGGGATTTGCGACGCGAACGCTGAATGCGCGTCGCTTCAAGCCTCCCATAGATTATCTACCGGAGCTGGTCGCTGCTCTCGTCGACGGTGGCGGTTTGGGCGGAGCCGCCGTTGCAGGGACCGCCAGCATCTACCTCTTCGGTGGCAAGGTATGCCTTCTCTCGCTCCCACCTTTCCGTTGGCTTCTTTTAATATACGCTGGTAGACGCAAGAGCGCCTTTTCCCCCCGCTCCCGTCGCTCCCCCCGCGGGGCGACCGGGGCGCCCCCGTCTCCCTCTCCTCTACCCCCACCCTTCTCCTTCCCCCCGCCGCCGCCGCCGGCGGGAGCCGCCGGGCAAAGCCCGGCGGTGCCGGGCGGCGGCGGTTTTCTCCTCCCACCGCCCGCCGGGAAGGCCCGACGGGCGGGTCTCGCCCTTGCCGCGGTGAGGCGCGTCGGTTCCGGCTCGGGCCGGCGTTGCTCCGGCCGTGGAGGGCCGTGTGGTCGGCGACCGCAGCCGTGGCGCGGCCGTGCGCGGCGCCGTCCGGTCCGCCGGCGGCCGGGTCGCGTAGGGTTGGCGTGGCGGCGGCGGATCCGGGCCTATGGGCCCAGCATCCGGCCCGCTGTGGCCCGGCCGGATCTCGGCCATGTTGGTCTGTTCTCGGGCCCGATCCGGGTGCACAGAGGCCCCGGATCCGACGACTCGCCGCTCACACGCCGTGGGAGTCCGGCGTTCTCGGGCTCTCCGGTGGTTTTGACGTCGCTTGGGGGCGAGGTTCTTGTCGGCTATCCGGATGGGTCCCCGGGCCGGCGCATGCTTGCCGGGTAGGCGCAGTGTGCCCGCATCGCTGCCGCTCCCGCGGCGGTAGTCCGGTTTCCCTCCGACCGCTTGAGTGTGCGGTGGCCGGCGACTCGGGGATGGTGAGGTCGTTGGGTTGCCGCCGATATAGCGTCGTCGACGTCTAGATCCGGGTCTCGGCCGTGCATTGCCAGCCAGCATTTGCGTTCACCCTGCGGATGAGTCTAGTTGGGGCTAGTTCATAGGGCGACTTTGGTCGGGGGCGCGGTAGCGATTGCTGCCTTGTCTGCTCTACGTCCTCGTGATGGCGACCGGAATTTTGATCGGGTTTGGACCTCGGCGAAAGCTGCACATGGCTGTGGCCTGTGCCGGTGACGGCGTCACCTACGGGTGTCGCTCCCTTGTTGAAGGCGTCCCGATGATGTCTCCTCGTTCGAAGTGATGGACTCCGTCCCTCCGTCCCAATCTGCTCTCCCGGGGCCCTCACTTTGTGCTTCCTTCTCTAGTAGTGTCTTGTGGATCACCCCGTGATCTCTCGCCGGTGTCACAGCCCACTCGCAAGCATCGGCCCGGGCCGCTTTTACACGGTTTGCTGCGGTAGCCGATGCCCTTCCTAGCGCCTGGGGGGCTTTGCTAGGGCGGCGTCTGGTCGTAGCTTTGCCGGTGTGCTTATCCCAATGCCGGGGGAAGATGTTGTGTTCTTGGTCTGGACCTAGCCCGAGCTCCAGGGGTGGTGGCTCTCGGGTCTGGGTGAAAACTTTGCAGGACCTGTGTTTCTGCCGACGACGATGACGCATTCTCGCGCCATTCACCTTCTTGGAGGCGTCGCCGCAAGACCCCCTCTTTGGTTCCTCAAGCTCGCTAGGTCGTCGGTCCGTCGTTGAGTTCCTCATGGGTTGCAGCCTTGGTGCGGTGGAGGTTTGTTGGTGTGGACTTGGTCGTCATTGTCTCGGTGTCGTGAAGACAAGGCTCCCTCTTCATAGTTTAAGCTGGCGCTTCAGCTCGACGTTATCTGTGTTGTCTTCTGTTTTGGGTTCCGTTGTGTGCTTGACGCGCGTGTGTTGTAACTTCTGGTGTAACTCCTAGCCGGTTGATGGCTTTGTTAATTCAAAGCCGGGCTCATTTCGAGCCTTCCGTCTAGAAAAAAAATATACGCTGGTAAACTGTTTCACTGTTTGGGCGTAAAATGGTCACTTAATGCATATTTTGGGCGGTTAACAACTAACTAGTAGTGGATGGTAAAATGGTGGAAACCACTCGGTCTTTCTTATATGATCATATCTACTCCCTCCGGATACTTTTAATCGACGCGGGCCAGTTCAATACATGCATGCGGCTAGCTCAATTCCCGCGTCAATTAAAGCAGACCTGAGGTAGTATTTCGTACACTTATGATCACAGATTACAGAATTGGCCAAAAGATGATGATCTGATCATTGGTATTATCTACTTGCCTCTTCCATTTGAGTGCCAGGTTTAAGTCTACGACGAGTTTTTTTTCTTCCAAGCAATCCCCATGGGGATCGAATTTTCATTATCAGAGATAACGAAAATACATCGTCAGCCGTTTTTATCTGTTATATTTACAACCAAACAACAAACTGCCCAAACTATCACATCAGTTTCTAGAAACCATCCTGCGCATGCTCACAGAGGGAGCAAGTGCATCCATCACAACAAAAAAACAAGTTTTTGGGACCAAAAGCACGGCAACGGAACCAGGACAAGAATTGTTTGCTCAAGACAGGAATTTAGGTGTCCATGTTATCATCAGCGGCATCATCTTGTGTATCTGTCTCCATATCTGCTCCAGCCTGATCGATCAACAGATGAGCGCCAGCCGCCGTTGCATTTCCTCCACCAGCCTGAGTCTACGACGAGTTTACAAGCAGAACTTTTATTGTCTTCTAGAACACAGGGAAACTTTCCACCTTGTCAGCTTGTTTCCATTATACTAGTGGAACTGATTTAGGCCTATATGGATTTGACTAGGATGCACATGCAAGCGGTCTCTTTGGAACAGAGGCAGGGAAAACGATATGATAGCTAATTTTTTTTTTTTTTTTTTTTTTTGCGCAGATGGATCAGATTGCATTAACCAAAATTCGTACAGAAAAGCCCAGAAAAAGAAAATACAACGAGGACCTTCTGAGCCCCAGCTTCGTCTTCGTCGCACAGCACGCCACGCCGGCGAAACCCGCCGCCTCTCCTCCACTGAACGCTTGGACCGGGAGGAGCCCCTATGCGGCCGGGGAGTCGACGTTCCTCGGCACCAGAGCGCCTCCATCCTGCACCACGGACGACGACGCCAGCTTGGTCAACAGCAACCACACCATCCAGATCTTCGACAACCGGATCCACCTTCTCTCGGACTCCGGCGATGGGAACCACGCACCGCAACTCCGACGAGTCACGGACGCGCAAGGGGCAGCAGATCCACCATGGAGCTCCACCGGAGCGTCCGCAGCGGAGGAGAGGAACCCTCGCCCACAAAAGCTCTCCGGCCACGCCACCGCCTCCTCAGCCGCCGCCGCAGCCAAACCACCGCTACCTACACTATATACACGGCATGATCCGTCGATTCCCCATCCTCCCGCCGCCGGAGCGGCCGCCGGAGGGTGAGGAATCGGCCGGATCGACGCCGGCGAGGTGGAAGCAGAGGAGGGTCTCACAAATCGCCTCTTACCACTGTAGAAGGGGATAAGAGGAGAGGTCCAAGCTCTCTGATAGCTAATTTAGCTGAGCGCATCTAGCTAAATACTTCTCTCCACGTGCCAAATTCCACAAAAAATTATGATGTGGGACTGAGCTGTATATCACCTCTCCCTTTTGTGCCCTTACGCATTTAGGCCTATTTGCCCGTCTAAATGTATTTTTTGGTAAAGTAAACCTTGGATGATTGGGTATTTCTTTCTCCTTTTAAAGCAAAGCCATATGGTTCCAGCATTTTGTTTTTCAGCCATTAGCCCATTACATATTATCACCGAGTATATAGCATAAAACTACCACTTTCTATGCAAAATTTCGGAAAACTACTACTTTTCGTTCCAATCGCATAGAACTACCACATTTCACGGAGGTTGTCTCAGATAGCACTAATCCTGAATTGAACACGAATTGATAGCCGTTCCGACAACGCTGGCCCACTGGTAGGCATGACGTGGCACCCTAGAGTCCATCATTTTGTAGATAGGTCCTTAAGTTTTGAAGGCAAATTACGCAGGGGTCCCTCGTGTCTCGCAGTTTTCAAATAATCACATATTTATTTTTGAAACCTTCATATCTTTTAAATACTAATTCAAATCGAAAAACTTTTAATATGAAAAGTGCTCAGAAATGTTTAAATATTTCAAATATAATTTTTTTGAAACCTTCATATCTTTTGTATACTAATTCAAATGCAAAAACTTATAATACGAAAAGTGCTCAGAAATGTTTGAATATTTCAAATTTAAACTTTTTAAAACCTTCATAACTTTTGAATACCAATACAAATGGAAAACCTTCATAACTTTCAAATATATAGATTGAGTTCACTATTTCAGATCATTAAAATTTACAAACAAATAAATTACTTCTATTCATAATGTAAACTTTGGAAATTCATAACTTCAATTCTATAACTCCAAATAATATAAATAATATGTCTACATTTATTAGAAAAATCCAAGGAATCTATTTCTAACATCCATAACCTCATATTGTGCTTCTCGTGCGCCTGCGTCTTTCCTACACGTTAGTTACCTGAAGTACGTCGGTCCCTGTCGCAATTGTGGTTCCCCGTCAATGACAAGTGGAAGAGCATTATTGCCGGCAAATCCGGGCAACACACAACCGCCCTCGCCTGGGTGGGCCTCTGTGCCACCGCCCGACCCGTCAAAGACATATTATTTATATTATTTGGAGTTATAGAATTGAAGTTATGAATGTCCAAAGTTTACATTATGAATAGAACTAATTTATTTGTTTGTAAATTTTAATTATTAGAAATAGTGAACTGAATTTATATATTTGAAATATTCAAACATTTCCGATCCCTTTTCATGTTATAAGTTTTTCCATTTGAATTAGTATTTAAAAGATATGAAGGTTTCAAAAAGTTTAAATTTGAAATATTCAAACATTTCTGAGCACTTTTCGTATTATAAATTTTTCCATTTGAATTAGTATTTAAAATATATGAAGGTTTCAAAAAATTATATTTGAAATATTCAAACATTTCTGAGCACTTTTCATATTATAAGTTTTTCCATTTGAATTAGTATTTAAAAGATATGAAGGTTTCAAAAAGTTTATATTTGAAATATTTAAACATTTCTGAGCACTTTTCGTATTATAAGTTTTTCCATTTAAATTAGTATTCAAAAGATATGAAGGTTTCAAAAAGTTACATTTGAAATATTCAAACATTTCTGAGCACTTTTCATATTATAAGTTTTTCCATTTGAATTAGTATTCAAAAGATATGAAGGTTTCAAAAAATTTATATTTGAAATATTTAAACATTTCTAAGCACTTTTCGTATTATAAGTTTTTCCATTTAAATTAGTATTCAAAAGATATGAAGGTTTCAAAAAGTTTATTGAAATATTTAAACATTTCTGAGCACTTTTCGTATTATAAGTTTTTCCATTTAAATTAGTATTCAAAAGATATGAAGGTTTCAAAAAGTTATATTTGAAATATTCAAACATTTTTTAGCACTTTTCATATTAAAAGTTTTTCGATTTGAATTAGTATTTAAAAGATATAAGGTTTCAAAAATAAATATGTGATTATTTGAAAACTGCGAGACGAGGGACCCCTGCGTAATTTGCCTTCAAAACTTAAGGACCTATTTACAAAACGACGGACTCTAGGGTGCCACGTCATGCCTGCCAGTGGGCCAGCGTTGTCGGAACGGCTATCAATTCGTGTTCAATTCAGGATTAGTGCTATCTGAGACAACCTCCGTCAAATATGGTAGTTCTATGCGATTGGAACGAAAAGTAGTAGTTTTTTGAAATTTTACATAGAAAGTTGTAGTTTTATGCTATATACTCTATTATCACCTTTTCGGGGCCTTTAAGCATTTATGTTATATTTTTACGATGCATGGTGGGATTTGCGGATAAGCCAAAAGGCAAAGATAGTAATTTTGTCGTGTTGTGGAGATGGTCAAGTACTGGGAAGACTAAGCCTAATCGATATGTTTATTTAGGTCAAAAGGAATTATTTGGGTATGTTGTTGTCATTGTGGGGTTGGGGGTGTGCTTAAAGATGAATGGACCCATGACTAGTTTACTGCGATGAATGCTGGAATGCGACTGGTTGCCTAGTTGGGTAGAATATTATGATTAGATCTATAATGTTCCGCTGTGCAGCATGAGCAGTACGTAATTCTGTTGTTAACTACCAGATTGATGTTACTTTGTGGGGGAGGTGTTGTGGTGGGCTGCAATGCAGTACTTTCCTGTTACATCATCAGTCCATTCCCACTCTTCAAGTAGAACAGTTGCTTGTTCCTGTTACGTTCTAAACACGAGCTTTAATTGATGGACCGCATTTGGTAGTACTTTGGTTAGTTTTCCCGTTAGCCAATCATAGTTTCCCAAATGTTGGGCCAAGTGAAGAACTGGTTTGGTAGGCCAATTCAACTGAAGATTGAGTACAACAAAAGCCAGATAATCTCACAGAATAGTATAATACTACAAAGTTTGAGTTCCACTTGCTCTTCTCCTGCTTTTCCCTTGCTGTAGTGGTTTTCTCCGATAATTTTGTAGGAGAAGTTCTAGAACTTCCTGTGCCGCGAAGGCGATGAACTCCGGCGGCAGGACAGAGGGCCACGATGGCCAGCGCCAAATAACGGTCCATGGAAGGGCCACGAGAGGCAGCAATGAACATCCCATATACAGTATAATCTGCATCCACGGCGCTATAAAGAGGACACGTCCAGACGTCTTCGTCCAATAAACATGGCGTGGTTCTTGCCTTTTTGCTGTCCTTATCAAATCCAATAATCGTTGCTGTACCTGTACGGCCTTACGAGCTTCGCTTTCCTGCTTGTCAAGTGGCTCAAACCGTCGCGCGCCTTCATCACATGCTGAATTGGTAATGTGAATCAACACCACGAGATTCAGTTGAAATGTACTACAAGGGCTAGTTGAAATGTACTACCAGTAGCTTTCTTTTCCACCTGAAATGGGGTGGAATTTCACACCTCAGAGACGACCACGGCAACGAAGACTCTGTATTTTACTACTATCTGATCCCGTCATCTGGATCTGAATTGTTTGTTGCGTTGCGATCATTGCCGTGAACTTGGTGAACAGGTCTGCTTTGCCGTCATGGCCGGATAAGCAAGCAGGAACAGTTCACTTGGGAAGTTGGGATCCACGGCGCCGGCGGGACGTTCCCATCGCAGGCCGTCGACTTGCCCAGGTCTTGGTCGCGTGGCCATGGACGCGACCTCGTGCCGTGTATTTTAGAGCAGCCGGTGCTCATCCAAAGATCCACATTGGTGTATTTTAAAGGCCTTCTAGGTCTGAATGCCGTCCAAAGTTCGATGCTGTATTTTAAAGCCGCATGTGTACGTCTGAATGGCTCTGTAGAATCGGGCGCCAAATTCTCCCATCACACGGGTTGCTTAGCTAGGGGAGACGTAACCTTGGCAGTGGGAATGCTACTGCTTACGTACGTAGGTGAGCGACGACTCTGCTCATGTGATTCCTTGGTGACAGGATCAGGTCGTGTTATGTTATCTTGCAACTCAACGCCACGTCTAAGTTATTGTATTGCCAAATCTTGATGACATTAGTGAATCAACCAGCAATGCAGATGGTTTTAGAGAACAATCATGTCTTGTCTAAATTGACGCACGCACGGCACATCTCCACCTTCCCTATCAGGCCATATAAAATGGTTAATAAGACCGTCTTATTTTAATCTGTCACGTATATAACTATAAGATATGATATATAATGGGCTATTTATTAATCTTATCTTTATTAAATTAGACATCCTTAGATATGTGGTGGCATAGTAGGAGCCTTTCCTACTTTTAAAACTTCAAAAAAAAAAAGATATGTGGTGGCAAAGATTGTAGTTAAGAGATAATCTCTTAATTAAGAGATGCCAAAAAAAAATTAACTTTTGTTTCCATCCACCTCAGTGTTTTATCACACGTATGTGGCACTCTTAATATATCACTATTATACATGCCCTCAACATTTGCTACCATAACCCATGAACTTTCATTATGGAGTATAGTGTCCCTAACCAACCTACTTTAGTTGAATATAAATGGAGTAGGGTGACCATTGTCACCCCTAGGCTTAGCGCGCGACACCCTCACTTTGTTGTCTTTCTAGACTCGTTTGATCATGCCATTCTTTAGCTCCCCGCCTCGGAATTGCCGCATCACCTCCTCCTATCATGGGGCCAAGTTGAGGAATCACACCCTAGCCCCCTGTTGAGCCGTCCTCTAAACCATAATGTGTGCCAATCGTTGAGCTAATTGTTGTTGCTGTTATTGTCAACCTTATTTCCCTAGTTGAGTAGTGCTTTTTTCTACTTTCTTGACCTCGACATGTCAACACAATTACTATCATCAACATTCAGCAAGCACGTCGCCGTGTTTCTACTAGGCCATCCTCAAAAACCTAGGTGATGCATACTACTCATCATTCCGACCTCGCACTTTCCAGTGAGCCTCCCTTCCACTAACGTCTTCTTCTCCCCCAACCCCCTTCTCTATTCGTGTACCATCATTCCTTGTTTGGTCAAGTCTCCTCCTATGGCTATGTTCACATACATTGAGCCCATAATCTAACATGTATTATGTTTTGTAAGACAAACTTGTGACCTAGGGGAGCGGAAATTCACTTTTGATCTTGCATGCATATGCTCCTGCCACCGAAAACGTATTAAAAAAATCTCTAATAAATTCCGAACAAAAAATTTGCACGTTCATCTCGAAAATTATATGTGTGCACACCAAATTTCACGAGTGACATATTTTTGTGTCATGTGTAAAAAGGTGAAAGAAATGTCTTGTGAAAACTCTTTTTCTAAATCGAATTATGTCCTTTTTAACACCAAGTTTTGATTTTTTTGTGAAACGACTTTGCGAGCACATAGAACGTCGAGATATACGCGTGACATTTTTATCTCATAAATTTTTAATTTTAAAATATGTTAAACACTTATTTAAAAAGGGAAACATATGCTCCTTGATGCCAAAATGCTTGTCCCCTAGAGTAGTTACTACATTAATACATTAGACAAATCATAAATATTAAGTTATTTTTAAAGTGGAAAAGGGGTGTTTGTTGAGTTAGGTTTACGTTACGTCCGTCTCCTCCATAGGTCGGTTCTCCCTCATCCGGCCGGCCTCGTCGGCATCGGGAGGGGTCAGGAACCCGACCTATGCGTGAAGTTTTTAATAAAAGTAGGGTTTTCAATAGATTAGGTTAGGGTTTGGTAGCCATCATATTTTTGTCCTCCACCTTCATGAAGATGACATCGTCTATAATAAGTGTTCTTGGCCCTTCGTTCGACGACAAGATCTCGTTCGTGGCGTCAATGGTGACGTTCGAAGGCTGCAATTCTCTAGGTATGGGCCTTCGAATCTTGCTTCACCAGATCAATTTTAGACATTTTTTCACGGTTGCTACATCCTCGACAATGGTGATTTATATTCTCGGCTCCCTAGCGACTTCAATTTTCTCCTTTGACATAATGGTGTTGGTACTCTTGCTGTTGTTGATTGATCACTTTAATGGTTGCGTGCGTATTTTAACGGTGTAATGTAGTATTTGTACGTAATATTTTAGCAGTGTAATGGTTGCAGAACATTAATACGCTGCCTTGTGTATCTCTACCATATATTATTTGTTACTATAAGTATTGATTGTTAAAAATAATTAAAAATGAATATAGTGGTGCCATGGATTGAGCCAAATGAGAACTTAGGTGTACAGATGTAGACCCGTTATTTTAGATGAAAAGCTTTATCTTTATTTATATAGAAAATGTTTGACTATTTTTCCAGAACTATGTTTGAAGCTGTGCCATTTTCATGCCATGTAAAACCACATTAGCAAAGTTCTTGTACATAATTCTTGTGTTCTAACACTACGTCTTATGTTACCGAACGGATGGAGTACCTTCTTTTGACAACATTAGGAAAAGTCGATTCATATCGGATGAGACCCTGTGACACCCAATCCGTACAAATCCTAATCATAGAACAACCCACTGCATCACGTGGGAGCAAAACCAATTCCTCACGTGGATGCCTCAATGATCAAGATCTATACCGTCTGACGCACGGACGCCGACGACCCGACGGCCGAGATCCCCTAACCAGGCCGTCTCTCAGCCGGTACGGTGGTCTGAACTCTATCAGAGTCGTCGACCAGCCATGAGCATATTTACCCAAAAATAAGGCTATTACCATATTGCACAGACCACCGACTAATGTTGTTAATTTACGCGAATTACTCACTTTACATTTTCTCATAGATCACCAACTATGTAACATGTTGCATATAAATATAAATCTCAAACTAAGCTGAGTAATATCAAATCTGACGACTGGGACGCATGTTGTCTATACACACCCGGAACATGTTTAAAATTTTGACCAATTTTGACTGAATGTAGCAAAAAAAAAGTTTTTGAAAGGTAATCCGAATTATTTAAACTTTCATACTCCCTTCGTCCGACAAAATTTATCAGAACTTTGTTTAAATTTAGATGTATCTAGATATTATTTACATGTTTCATGGGATTGGGGGAGTAGATTAGTTAGTGTAGGTTGTCAATTGATAACACATGAACCGTTAACGACACATATCACTTACTCGTGGATCCTATTTGTTCGATATGTCGTTAATCAACTAAATCTGAAATTTAGACCTATTGTACAACCTACTCCCCCGCTTTTAAATAACTGAAAAATTGAGGCAATTGCAGTAGACATACAAAAAATTATAATCTGGGTGCAAATTCATACAACTTCTTGTAAGTTGTGATGTAGCGGTACATATAGTTGTATTTCGGGTCTAAAAACATACAAGGCCAATCAGAGTTCAACACTTGTCCGGCACGCTGGCTCTGTGATGGTGCTTGACGTAGCGTAGACTTCACACCGTTGAGGAACCCCAAGAGGAAGGTATGATGAGCACATCAGCAAGTTTTTCCTCAGTAAAAAATCAAGTTTTATTCGACCGGTAGAAGAAAAGTGTGACTTCTGAAGGTGTTGCTAGCTGACTTGTGATAGGGCGCATTACCGGCGTCAGCAACAACGTGGAACATGTACACAATACAACCAAAATATTTTGCCCAACTTACAATGAGGTTGTCAATCTCACCGGTTTTGCTGAACACAAAAGATTAAACGTATCGAGCGGAAAGAGATGTTTGCAGTGGAATTAAAGAGAACAATGCTTGCAGAAAGTAAACAGAATATGATTGCAGTGGATGAATTTATCAGTGTAGAAGAAAAGGACCGGGATCCACAGTTCACTAGAGGTGTCTCTCCATAAACATAAATAACATGCTGGGTGAACAAATTACAGTTGGGCAATTGACAGAATAAAGACCATACATGATAAGATGATTACTATGAGATTCGTTTGAGCATTACAACATAATACATAGACCGTAATTCAATTGCGTCTATGACTAATAATCCACCTTCCTGTTATCGTCCGAACCCCTTCCAGTATTAAGTTGCAAGTAACATATTATCGCATTAAGCAATGTGTGTAAAGTAAATAATAGAATTACCCTTAGATAAAACATTATTGTTTTCTCCCTAGTAGCAACATCACATCTACAATCTTAGAAGTTATTGTCACTCTTCCAGAAAACTAGAGGCACGAACCTACCATCGAGCATAAATATTCTCTCTTGGAGTCACAAGCATTTACTTGATCAGAGTATCTACTAGCAACGGAGAGCATGCAAGATCACAAATAATATATGATTAGTATATATAATCGATCTCAACATAGTATTCAATATTCATCGGATCCCAGCAAACACAACATGTAGCATTACATAAAGATGATCTTGATCGTGTTAGGCAGCTCACAAGATCTAAACACGAGGCACAAATTGGAGAAGACAACCATCTAGCTACTGCTATGGATCCATAGTCCAGGGATGAACTACTCACACATCACTTCGGAGGCAGGCATGGCGATGTAGAGGACTCCGGTGATGATCTTCCCCTCCGGCAGGGTGCCGGGAAGAGCTTCAGAACCCTCTCGAGCTAGGGTCTGCGATGGCGGCCGCGACATAAATTTTCGTGGCTGGAGGCTCGGGTGTTTAGGTTTTTCTCAAGATCGTGAATAAATAGGCGGAAGGGCGAGGTTGGTGGAGGCCAGGGGGCCACACCACCCCTTGGCGTGGCCAGGCCTGGGCCCGCTCCAAGGCATGGTCTGGCCGCCCTGTGCCTCCCCTTCGTATCTCCGCCGGACTTCGTCTTCTTTTCGGTAAAATATTAACTTCAGATTTTGGTTCGTCCAATTGCGAGAATATTTTCTGTACAACTTTTCTGAAATACAAAACAGCATAAAACAGGGAACTGACTTTATGGCATCTTGTTAATAGGTTAGTGCCGGAAAATGTATAAAAGTGCAACGAAGTGTGAGCAAAACATATATGAATTGGTGTAAAACAAGCATGGAACATCAAAAATTATAGATACGTTTGCAACGTATCACTCTGCCCAGCTCAAATTATTTAGTAAACCCCCCTAAGTTCTAAACAAATTGCAACGCAATATATCTAGCTTAACTTTTGCTGCCTTCCCTTGTGCCATGGATCGAGTGGGCAATTTTCGGCTTTTCCCGAGCGTTTCCTTGTACGGACGAAGGAGGTGGGCTTGTAGGAGTCGTACACGGAGACGGAGGCGGTAGAGACGGAGACGGAGACCAAGTGACGATGGGCGATTATCCCCGCTGCCGCGGGTGGCTCGAAGATCCTCCGCAGTACGGTGAGAATCTTCTTCCCTAGCGCACGTAAGGAGCTTCTGCTGGTGCGAGTTTATCACAATGTAGGGCTTATCTCGTCGGCGTTGTGTGGGACTTTCATTCCTCCCCCACCTCATTCATCGGTGCAGTGCAAATGAGTGGGTCAATGCTGCAAGAACTACATGTGAGCAAAGGGGAAAACACCATATGAATCTGCTAGTCTACTGTCAACCGTACACCATCATAAGGGGTGCTTGAAGCAGTGAAAGTGGACATGCATCTCTGTTCATTTTCAGTGGAGAGAAGGAGTTCAAAAAGTATCAATTGAACAGTTAGAATGCTGGGTTTTCGTTCATATTTCATATACTGGTTTGGTCTGCAAACAAGAAACATTTCACATGATTGTAAACCAACACCAAGCATGTAGCCTGTTATCTTCATCGATAAAAGAAAGGCATGTAGCCTGTTATGGCGTTCAACTCTTCTAGCATGCCAGCAATAAATTCAAATTAGCACTAGATGGTTGTTGGTTGAACCGATGACCATGTTGGAAAAATTATCTCAAGTACCAATGCAAACACCAAGTGCATATTTCCAACAATTGCACAAGAAGTTCACATTTGCATGGATCTGCAAATGAAACCAAACAATGCTCCATCAAAAGGAAAATGCTCATCTTTATTCCCTTCGCACAGATTGCACACAACACTTAGAAAGCAGATGCCACTTCTTTTCTATCACTATATCTAAGCTATGCCTTCTGCATTTTCTTCACATTCTTCTCATAACCGCAGCCTGAGTTGTAATAACCCGCAACCTCATAATCTACAACCTCTCCAATTGCGAAGCTCCTCATGACCTACAACCTCTCCAATTTCGCAACTTGATATCTTGGGATTGAGACTTCAAAGTAATCAATTCATGAGTGCAATGCTTCGTATACACAATAATTCACGCAAACAAGTCAACCTATGCAACACAGTGGATACAAATTTCAGAAAAACCAGCTAAAAGCGGATGCCTGGGTACACCAACGAACCTTGCCTCGTAGCCTAGCCTAGCACGGGTTCGCTCCCCGTCGTGCTTTATCGCCCACCCCGTCTCCCAGATAGGTTCGCCGGCCGCTGCTCGTCGCGTGTTGCCCAACTAAGGGTTTGCCACCCCGCTGGCCTGCCCTGCGCTGCTAACTAGAAGGATGACTGCATTGTCAAGGACGGAACTAGCAGGGGCTGGCTAGGGCCATGCCCCCCCCCCCCCCCTCGTGGTGGGAAATTTTATGAAAATCCGTGGTCAATATGTATATTTGACATGCAATTTGCCTAAATTTACCAATATAGCCCCCTCCAATTTTTTTTTACATGTAATTGCATTGTGATTCTTTTGGAACTTGGAGATTTTCTGAGCGTGGCAGACATGTGTCGAATTTTTATCGGTTTTGTATATTTTTGCACCGGGAATTCAATTGTTTGTACTGCTGCATCACAACTTGCAAGAATTTTTATGAATTTGCACCCAAACGGCAAATTTTTGTATTTCGGTGTTTTTGCAATTTGCTCTCAGCCGCTCAGCGTGTCCGAACCGAACACCAGACCAAACCAACCCATCAAGAACACTCCCACCACGTGTCCCGGACCGCACAGCGCCTGCCCGCACCGGATCCCCACCGTAGCGGCGCCAACCCTTATCCCCGCGACCCCACCGCACTTAGCTAACTCAATCATCTGACAGCCGGGCCCACCCGCAGCCCAGCATTGACTCGCCACACATAAATATCACCCCGGTCCGTCTTCTCCCACCTCTCCTCTCGCCTTGTCGTCGTCCTCTTCCCCAATTTGTCCTCCTCCACCGAAAATCTCTGTTCCCACCGCCGTGCGAGCGCAGCACACCAGCGCGCGCGCGCGCTCCCTCGGCGGCCATGGCGGACGCGCCGGTCGAGCTGCCGGGCCGGCTCGCCATACTGCCCTTCCGCAACAAGGTGCTCCTCCCCGGCGCCATCGTGCGGATCCGCTGCACCAACCCAAGCAGGTCAGTACGCGTGCGTGTGGCGGGCGGGCGGGCGATTTTACCCCCGCCGACGCCGATGAATTAGCTGACCGCGTAGAGCTCGTGTGATTTGGTGTGCTGTAGGCCGGGGTTGGGGCGAGGGGGGATTGGCCGCGGTTAGGTTTTCTCCGCTGGAGCGATCAATCGCTTGGCCCGCCGCAGCTTCGGTGTCGCCTCAGCCAGCTAGCGAGCTCCAAATTCCAGAGACCTTTTTATTATTTTCTGTTCTGGAGTGTTTCTATGTGCCCGTAGTGGGATTGATGCCCTTTTCCTCTGTTGTCAAGTATAATCTGTTACCAGTATGGCTCGAGCAGAGTATTCATGTTAAATCCTCTTTCACAAGTCGTAGTTCAGCTACTACTATTGGTAATCTGACGCTCTCGTTGGGCTGAAGGTAGGGTGTTGGGCGGTTAGGCAGCTTTTTCATGGCCTTGACTGACTAATTCAGCTCCCAATGATCCACCACTCATTTGGTGTTCGACTTGTCACCTAAAACAAGCGTTGAATTTTCCACGCGCGGTCTGGTCACTCGTGGTTCAGGTTATCTAGGGGTGGAGTTTTTCTCGGGCTAGGTGGAACTTTTAGGCGTGCATTGACTCGTCTGGAGGGGAAGTTCATGCCCTTGGTCTAGCCTTTTTTTTTTTGACTTGGGCAATGCTTGGCATGCAGTGTGAAGCTGGTGGAGCAGGAGCTCTGGCAGCGGGAGGACAAGGGGCTGATCGGGGTACTTCCCGTGCGGGACTCCGAGGCTGTGGCTCTTGGTTCGATTCTGTCTTCTGGTGAGATAGAGACTGTTTCAGCTAACGAGCCATTGGTGGGCATTGTAGACCTGTTTTTTCTTAATGGAATTGCTGTTTCTCTTGTAGGCGTTGGGGGTGATTCTGGTGAAGGCGGCAGCAAGTCGCCTGGTGGTTCTGGGGGAGAGTCGAACAAACAGGACGCGAAGAACGGGAAGGAGCCCATTCACTGGCACACCACGTACGTCTCAGCATTTGCTAATGAAGTGCCTGTCCATTAATTTCTGTACTAGATACATGGACAAAGTTCCAATCTAGAGATGAAAAACTTCAAATATGACAGTAATTGCGTGAAAAACATAGTGCCTGGCCACTAAAGATTGTTTTAGTCAGTGCTACACTTTGGAGCTTTGACATGTAGTATTAGGCTGTTGGCAGATATAACAATGTTCCTCAATATTTCATTCTATGAACATATGAAAAATAGATTTGAGCAAACACATTATTATTTGTATATTTACCTTCTTATGCCGTGTGTTGCTAATGCAACAATGCATTATTGGATTATACTGCTGTTGGGGACTTGGGGGTGGATGAAGCAAGAATGCTAAGATAGGTTGATAGCAATCAAATCTTGTTCGACAGGAGGGTGCACTTTACATGGAGGAGGGTACTTGTAGCTCAACACTGAGGCTAACATTTATTTGTTCTTTCAAGCTTCTGGATAGTTCTCCTTTAGTTGGCTGTTCTGTTGCTGCTTGACAGATCTGTCACACGATCTACTTACTCTCCAACGAGTAAATGTTTGAAATTAAGATCCTCCGATTGTTCGGGGGACAACTTTTCATTTCCCATCTAGTCTTCCAGTCCTGGCATGCACTCCATGTACCAGTGATAGTCTATTTTCTCAGCCTATTATGTTCTACAAATGGTTGCTGTGCTATGGGCTTTCTTGTCTCCAGCTACAGCCAAAGTATATATTGGATCATAATCACACAAACTGATAAAATATGAAGTATATAGTACACAATTCAAAGTTGCACCCTTGTTAGATTATTATCTTAGATTTGTAGTGTTTGTGTTGTCCTACCTTATGCATATTTTTAATCGTCCTGACTTCCATTTTCCTTCCATGTATAGTGGAGTTGCTGCTAGAGCTCTGCACCTTTCAAGAGGGGTGGAGAAACCAAGTGGAAGGGTTACATACATTGTTGTTCTTGAAGGCCTATGTAGGTTCAGTGTTCAAGAACTCAATGCAAGGGGATCATATCATGTTGCCCGTGTTTCACGCCTTGACATGACAAAGACTGGTACGGCCTTAAAAGTATATATATATATAAAGTTTCACACCACTTCGTTTCACAGTAATCATCACAAGCTGCTAGCTGCTGTCATTCACACAGCTGTATCTTCTTTCTGATTCTGGCGTCTCTGCCCTGATGATTTTGATGGCTTGTTAGCATACTATAATTTCATCTCTGATGTACTTTATTAGCTCATAAATAATTTAAAAGATTCTGTTTCCTGTAAGAACTACTTGGTTATGTAGCTGCCTTTTCTTTTCAAAACCACATGATCTATCAAATTTTGACACTCACATTACTATTGTATCTTTGGTTTGGTAGAGTTGGAGCAGGCAGAGCAAGACCCTGATCTAATTGCTCTTTCTAGGCAATTTAAAGCTACTGCCATGGAACTCATATCCGTCTTAGAGCAGGTAAATAATTCAATGAAAGCTTGATGTCCTTTTTTACTGTTTGATTTCAAGATTTGGTGCTTATAGTTGACAGCGTAATAGGAAGATTGAACGCAGAAGTGAATATTGATTAATTTTGAAGATAGTAGTAGATCCATGCAAGATTGTGAAAAATGAGCTGCATATTCATGATCCATGATTTTGTTTTTGCTGTTGAGGAAATTACTAGTATAGGGTTTAGGTTTCTGCAGAAGTAGAAGACTTAGTGCTGCTCATGATACTTGTCAGTGAGTTTTGACTTACTATTGCTCTGTTGTTTCTGCAGAAGCAGAAGACGGTGGGTAGGACCAAGTTGCTGCTCGAGACAGTTCCTGTATACAGGCTAGCTGATATTTTTGTAGCTAGCTTTGAAATAAGCTTCGAGGAGCAGCTCGCTATGCTAGACTCAGTTGACTTGAAAGTCAGGCTTTCCAAGGCAACCGAACTTGTAGACAGACACCTGCAGGTGAACATCAAGCAACCCAATGATCTCTGAACTAATGATAAATTCTGTTAAGATTCCCTGTGCTTTAATAAGTTCACTTCATACGATCTATTCATTTGATGGTTTTCTGAACTTTTTTCCTCTCGATGGACAGTCAATTCTTGTAGCTGAGAAAATAACACAAAAGGTTGAGGGGCAGTTGTCAAAGTCACAGAAAGAATTTCTGTTGCGCCAGCAGGTTTGTTTCTTAAAACCATATGTTCCATGCTTGACAAACAGTAAATTACATTCTGCCATGCTTGTATTTCTAGATAGTTATAAATATACCTAACACATATAGAGGATTTTTCTGCAGTTGAGAAACTTTAATATCCATGGCCTTTTGTGTAGTATACAATTATATTTCTAGTATGATAGTGACCCTGCTAGCTCTGCAGATGAGGGCTATCAAAGATGAACTTGGTGATAACGACGATGATGAAGATGATGTAGCTGCATTGGAAAGGAAGATGCAGAATGCAGGAATGCCTACTAATATTTGGAAGCACGCCCAAAGGGAGTTGAGGTAACTTCTATCTTTATCCTTTTCAACATGCTTACATGTCGTACTGGAGGTTAGTTTATCCATCTAGACTTTGTGCAGGCGCTTGAGAAAGATGCAACCTCAGCAACCTGGATATAGTAGCTCGCGAGCTTATTTGGAACTTCTTGGTGACCTGCCTTGGCAAAAGGTCAGTGAAGAAAGAGAACTTGATCTTAGAGCTGCAAAGGAGAGTCTTGACCGTGATCATTACGGGTTGACCAAAGTTAAGCAGAGGATTATTGAGTATTTGGCTGTCCGTAAGGTTGGCAACTTGACTTGTGTATAATATTTCTGATGTGCTTGTTCTGGTTATTCTGTCTCATGGAGATGCATTATTTTCTTGCAGCTGAAACCTGATGCCAGAGGTCCTGTGCTGTGTTTTGTGGGACCACCTGGTGTTGGAAAGACATCATTGGCCTCTTCCATAGCAAAGGCCCTGAATAGGAAGTTCATAAGAATCTCTCTCGGTGGTGTAAAGGATGAGGCTGATATCAGGGGCCATCGAAGAACATACATTGGAAGCATGCCAGGGCGCCTCATTGATGGACTGAAGGTAGCTCAGATCTGTTTCCAGTTTCCTTGTTTTTCCTGGCAATATCAATTGGAGGACTAATTTTGCCGAACTTATTAATTGCAACCATTTTTCACTATAACTGTCTGTCCTTCTAATGTACTTGGTCTTGTATCATAGCTTGCTTTTTGTGCGGAAAACTGGTACTTTCTTGATTCCTAGTTGCCTCCCATTGAACAAGCCTGAGTACCATCTACTCTTGTGTAATTACCACTTCTAAATGTGATCTCGAATGCCCAATAAGCTGGCAACAGCACACTGCTTAAATTTAGCATTCTGTGAATCTGGGTTAACATCTTTAATCCTTTTGTCGTATTTGTTTGAACCAAGAGAAGATTGATCTAATACTTCTGCAGAACATGTCATTCTTATATACTGTTAAATAAAGTCATTCTTATATACTGTTCTAAAAAATGCAGAGAGTATCTGTCAGCAACCCAGTGATGCTTCTTGACGAAATTGACAAGACTGGTTCGGATGTACGTGGCGATCCAGCATCAGCCCTACTAGAAGTTCTTGATCCTGAGCAGAATAAAACATTCAATGACCAGTATCCTTTCATTTTGTGTGTGTAAAGAGTGCATCTTATTATTAGCTGGCTGGTTCCTTCATGAATTTTGGGCCCTTTTCTAAAAGATGTTTATTACAATTAGGCTTGTATTGATTAGTTGGGCGTATCTTTTCTAGTTACCTTTTTACCCCCATCTCTTTGAGGACTGCATTTTTTTCTAGTCCCCTATTCTTTCCAAGAGGCTATGATCTTGGGTTACTTTAAAACTCTGATGCACACCATACAGTACTTTTGGAAAGAGATCATGCTATTTGGCCTGCTATCTGTGTTATATATATATATATATATATATTAAAAATTCCTTGACACATTTTTACCAGCTATTTGAATGTTCCATTTGACCTGTCAAAGGTCGTATTTGTTGCAACTGCCAACAGGATGCAACCTATCCCCCCTGCTCTGTTAGATAGGATGGAAGTCATTGAGCTACCAGGCTACACCCCTGAAGAGAAGCTAAAAATAGCCATGAAACATCTCCTACCTAGGGTATTGGAACAGCATGGCTTAAGCTCTGCATATCTTCAGATTCCCGAGGTATGACACAAGGACTATCTTCTGATGGACCTTTCTATTTTATTTGATACCCCATTGTAAAAAAAGGTTTGAATTGCTCACAATATCTGTTTGAGGAGTAACAGTTGCTCCCTTTGAATGCATATTTATATTTCAGTTTTCTTTATCTCCATTGAAATAAACTGAAGCTTAAAATGGAAAGTATAAAGGCATTTAATTCAGTTTTTATAGTGAGAAGTGCAGTGTACTGGTGCTTTAGAGGTGCGCTATTCTATTTGTGCCACAGCGCATGTAGTTGATTTTGGGTTGTCTTTCCATTATTTTAACAAGGAGAAGACGTGATGGCAGTACGGTTTTAGTTCCTTAGATATAAAAACATAAATCTGACTTTTCATTGACAAGTAGGTATATGCATAATTTGTTTCTTTGTTAGTTGGGTTTATTCGTTTTGGATTTACTCTATGTATTAGAGAACTAGAGATGAAATTTATTGTATATGTTTCCTTAGAGATAGATCTTCTTTCATAATGTCTTCTCTGTCGGAATAGAATGTATCTGCTATTGATCAAGCCTGAACAATGAAGTTATTTCCTCCCCAAAAGTTCTCGTATTCTAGTCTAAAGTCTACCCGTTGAAGCCATCTCTAGCCTTATTGACAAAATAGTTCTCTGGATGTTAGCAAAGGTGTACCTACTTACCATTGCATTTTGTTTGCAATCATCAACTGCTTATAGTCCACTAAATAATTCTATTGAGTTCATTATCTGTCCTAAAACAGTTCTTAGAATGGTCTTCTTACACTTTCTCCATTTATTTTTCATATTTTCTTTCATTTGAGTATTGTTAAAACTCTTTAATTAATTTCTGTATTCCTTGTACCTTTTGTCTGTCCAGGCTGTAGTCAAACTTATCATCGAGAGATACACACGAGAAGCTGGTGTGCGTAATCTTGAACGAAACCTAGCTGCATTGGCCCGTGCAGCTGCTGTTAAGGTTGCAGAGCTAGACAGTACACTGAGACTTGGCAAGGAAATACAACCAATAACCACAACTTTACTGGACTCTAGGCTTGCCGATGGTGGTGAAGTTGAAATGGAAGTTATTCCTATGGGCCAGGACATAACAAATTCGTATGAAAATCCATCACCCATGGTTGTTGATGAGGCTATGCTAGAAAAAGTGCTTGGGGTATGCCATTGCCTCTTAGTCTGTTTTCATGATGAGCTAGATTAGTATGTTTATGTTTGTCATAATATCTTACCATGTTACATTACATTGTGCTACAGCCTCCTAGATTTGACGATAGAGAAGCCGCAGACCGTGTGGCGTCTCCAGGAGTGTCTGTTGGGCTTGTCTGGACTACTTTTGGTGGGGAAGTTCAATTTGTAGAGGCTACAGCCATGGTGGGTAAGGGTGACTTGCATTTGACGGGACAACTTGGCGATGTAATCAAGGAGTCAGCACAGTTAGCTCTGACATGGGTAAGCATCTTCCTTTCCTCTCACTGATCTCCCCTTACATATGCATTTATTTATTTATATACATTCGGTTCATCAGTTGGCAGAACCTGCTGTTGCCATGTGAAGTTGTTTTCTAATAGCATGGTGCGTAGTTGAAATACTGTTTATATTAAGCATCATCAGCTCCACTATGCTTATTTTTCTTGTCAGTACATATCAAGTTCAATAACGTTCTGTTCCTCTTTAACTCGGATTTTGATTGTTTTTGCAGGTTAGAGCAAGAGCTGCTGACCTCAATCTGTCACCCAATTCTGATATTAACTTACTGGAGAGTCGTGATATTCACATACATTTTCCTGCTGGTGCTGTGCCAAAGGATGGTCCTTCTGCAGGAGTAACATTGGTAACATCTCTGGTGTCATTGTTCAGTAACCGAAAAGTCAGAGCAGACACCGCGATGACGGGCGAGATGACTCTTAGGGGCCTGGTGTTGCCAGTTGGTGGTGTTAAGGACAAGGTACCACCATATATGTTCCTGATATTTTCTGTATTTCTTGGTGAAATGAAAAAGATTCAAGGGTGAATCCTTCTCACGTGGCGCTCTTTAACTATATTTAACTTCGATAATTCACTGGCATTCAGGTACTTGCGGCACATCGATATGGCATCAAGAGGGTAATATTGCCAGAAAGGAACTTGAAGGACTTGGCTGAGATTCCAGCTCCCATTCTCTCTGGCATAGAGGTATATGATTGATTATCGTTAGTTGGAACTCAAGATTTTCTCAGAGCTGCTACATTATGTACGAGTAGTTTGATTGTTGAGGATACACTGTCCTATTAGCACTCTAGCACTAACTTGATTCTGCATTTATACATTTTCATGATATGTATGATGCATGAATTATTCAACCCCCAAAAATATCTACTCTAGAAGTTTCTGCTATCATCCTGGGCTAAAGCATGTAGGATAGCAAGCATTTACGTCACAGCTGTTTCTCTCTGGATGTAATTTGTCCTTTACAATGTTTGTTGCTGATTTGCATCTACTTATGCCACCGGTAGATTCTGCTCGTGAAGCGCATCGAGGAAGTACTTGGCCACGCTTTCGAGAATGGATTCCCTTTAAGACTACCCTCCAGTCTATAGCATGGACAAATCCCAAGTGGAACTTGAATTATGTGGTATTTTCACACTGGTTGTGTACACCTGTTCTGAAGATTGGTTCATCATCACTTGCTCATGGTTGAGATTTCCGCGAAGAGCAGCTGAGAGCTGTCGAGCAATTGTTCAACTGGAGCGAAGCTAGCTTGCGCGTCCAGCTCGATTAAGCTAATATTCGAAAATGTATATACGGATACAGGATATCCATGAAAGTGGCAGGGAGATTTGCTCTGACCTTTGTGCTCGTATTTTTATAGAGATGCTGATCTGCGCGCAGCTTGGTATGGAAGCAAGGAGATCCCACCTGTTGTTTTTCTCTGTTGTTGGGTTTAGGTGTATATGTAACCTATTATTACAGGGGAAATTTCAGTGTTGCAGTGTTATGAAATGGGTATCAATAAGCAGCACATGGAACAATAGTACTCGGTTGTATTTGCCAGTACGAGTTACTTTCCCTTCAATTTTTTTACTCTGTACCGTTTTTTGACTCGAGCTTCACTATTCACGTTCTGGTTAGGTTTCTGAGTATGCTCAGCTGTCCAATCACCCAGGGCATATGAGATCACCAGAGCTGTTTTGAAAATACCGCCATCTGAAATTTCGCATTGCTAAATATTACTACTCCCTTCTGACACTTATTATGGATTGGAGGGAGCACTTTGTGGACTAGGAGTGGGATGGGAATATGGGCACGACGTATGATTGAAGTTCAGTGTGGTAAGAGCATCTCCAGCCTCTGGTAGCTTTTTTTTAATCGGACGGCGAAAAATGGTCTAGTTGGACGGCGAAAAATGGTCTAGTTGCATCTCGGTTCCTCGTTTTCATTCGGATTTAGGCTTTCATCTATCTGGTGAGCTCATATCAACCTCGGTCTCTCGGGGAGTCCGGAGGAAACAAAAGCGTGGGAATTGTCGAGAAAAGTTCCTGCGCACCTGGTGGCCCCAACTTGTTGGCGACAAAGCTGATAGTCATCCTCATCCTCATCGCATCGACTTCCGCACGTTGCAAAAACTTGCCGCCGATCAGTATTCGCCGTGACGCGTAGCTTCCAAGTTAATGTCGTGTCCTCAAATTCACGCGCTGCTTCCTCTATTTATCGTGGAGCTACCGCGTCTGGCCGCATTCACCACCGCCGTCCCTCTTCTCCCCACTCTTCTCTCCCCAAAAACTCCTCCAGCAATGGTGAACCGCTTCCCAGGCGACGGCGCGGGGTCTCTACACCAATGGGAAGGGAGGTTGCTGCACATGTCGGGCTACCCGGCGTCACCGGACTTCCGCGCGCCCGGGGGTTGGCGCCTGAGCGCGGGGGGCGTCCCGATCCCGCCGCCACCAGTGGGAGGCGACGCCGAGATCGACGCGGTGATCGCCACCCTCAGTGATGAGCAGCGCGCCGAGCCGCGCTTCTTCCCCGACAACTACGTCGCGTGGAACGACTTCTTCTGGTGAAGGTACAATGCCCTCCCCCTCCTCCCGCGCGCAACAATGCCGCCGGCCGCCGCCGCTGGTGGAGCGCGCCGGGCCGCACCCTCGAGAATGTGCTCGCGCACATCGAGGGCGGCAACTACCCTGTACTGGGGATGCCGCTGCCGCCACCGGCGCCTTCCGTGTCGCGCCGAAGCTCGTGGATGCCACGACGGATGGCGGCGGTGTCGTCGTCTGGGTCAGCATCCCGCTCATGCGGGTCGGCTCCTCCACCAACGACGACGAGGACCGTCAAGGAGCCGGCGTCGCCACCGCCGACCAGAGGGCGCAGCAGCGACACCCTCGTCATCCGCAAGGGGGGCTCCCCTCGTCGTCTCCATCGCGCGGCCGCACGAGGAAGACGAAGGCCAAGAAGGAGGACGCAGCTGCCGCAGCTGCGTCCCAACTCGCCAACGAGGAGGCCGCTCGGGCCGAGGCCGCGGCGATCCGCGAGGTCGCTCAACGACCTCGTCCCCGCTGACAACGCCCTCCCGATGGACGCGGTACTCGCCTGGTCCAGGCAGGACTGGGAGAGGGAGGACGCGGAGCAGCAACAGCGTCTGCTGGACCAGGCGGCCGCGCGACGCCGCCCGCGCCACACCTGCCGCACCCACTGCACCCGTGCCGCTGATCAAGCTGGAGGAGAGAAGCGAGGATGAGTGGTATCGGCCGACGCCGTCACCGCCACGCCACGACGATGCTGGGAAGGGTTCCAACCGTTGGGGAGACGCCGGCCAGAGCAGTAGCCGGCAGGTGCCGCCACCCGAGGACGACGATGACTCCAGCAACGACGGCGGCGACTACACGGCATTCTACCACCATTTCGGCATGTAGAACGCCGTGTTTTTACCGTGTTTTTGCGTTTAGATTATATTCGCTCTAGCCGAATTCAAATATATTACGAATTCAACCTACATATGTACGAACTCGCCTATATATATTAAATATATCTAAATTTCGCCTAAGTTTGAATGTATTTCATCTGAATTCGCCTATATTTGTTCTTTCCACTGGACTCGTCGCTGGAAAATGGACCTCCCAAGAACAAATTTTACATCCATCTGGCGCTAAATAGCGCTAGATTTCGGTCTGGAGAGCCCCAACCGCTGGAGATGCTCTGATTGATATCTTCGGGTCTCATGTTCGAGACACCCCGCATGTTAAACAATAAGCCTGATAAGTGTGCTAAATGGTCATACCAACTGTTTGTTTCGAAGCCATCACGTACGTAATCTAGTAAGAACGTTACGTCTAACTCGTTTTTGTAGAAAGTGGTCTCATGTAGCTGAAGTTTGCAATGTGATGAATTATGTTTGAAATTATTCTTTTGTAATGACCTATGTGGTGAGTACGGCAAGAGTGGCAGGCATAATTGTCATTATTTATTGTATTGTGTTGACATATGCGTCAACTAGAAAATGACATCTATTTAATTTATTAGCTATATATGAGTTAGCAATAGTAATACTTACGAGAAGCGGTGGTAGCAGTCAAGCACATAGTTTAAAAACCGGACCGAACCGCAGGTTGAACCGAAAAACCGGAACCGGCAACCCTGGCGGTTTGTTAAGTGCACTGGACCGTTCTCGCAACTAGACCGGTAAAACCAGATCGAACCGGGCGGTTTTCCTTCAAATCAGAAAATAAACCAGGGTGGTTGATCCTGAGAAAAATAACAAGACAATGATGTACATGAAGGAATTGAAATAGGACTTCAAAGCATTTTTGCATGCTCCGACTCGTTCTCCTTTTCAAGTGTTAAACATTTGATGGTCTTTTTAAAAAAAGTTCTAGCAAAACTGTTGGATCACTTTTGTCTCGTCACAGTGGGAGTGCAATGTGCTAAATCCGAACGGTTACATAGTTACATATCACAACATCAACATCAACATCTACGACACAAAAGATAGAAACAAGGTTTATATAGCAAAACTTGGAGAGCAAGATGCAAATGCCACAGATGGGATACATATCTCATCAATACATCATACATAAGCGGAAGCAAAACATAACAAGAATCAAATAGAACTAAGAGTCAAATAAACAGTCGGGTCCATAACCAACAAGCCACAATCTGCTACCTGGGAACATTATTGCTACCAGTGGCTTCTTAATATGAGTGCAATATTTTGTTTAAGATATTTTTGGATATAGTGTCTAACAAAAAAATTAAATAATTTATACCAAACATTTTTACTTAATTATTACTTATACAATTAAGTATGAGTTTATTTTGTTTGTTTGTTATAGCTGTCATAAATAGCCACATCAGGGCGACACCAAAATTTAAGGTACAACACTCTAGTTTTACAACTCTATATCTTCGCAAATACACCATGGTGTAACAACAATTTTTTAAGTTATGTTTTTTTAAATTTGTTCTTTCGAGTCATTGCTAAGAAAACATTTTGTTGAGGTAAATTCCTTGGATTTAAGAAAGTAGTACTACAACAAAGTCATATTTTTTACTCCATTAGTATAGATGTCATACACTATTTTATTTATATATCTTCTTAGCAATTTAGACTCTTCAAATAAATCAAATAACATGGTATTGGGAGACTAGAGCACACATATCTAACAAATATCACGATAGAGTCTAGAGCATACCTTATTGATCTTAGCTAAATTTCAACCCCCGTTTTTCCTCTACTGTTAACAACTGATTTCGCTTCAAACACGTTAAGAGCAGTGCAATGCGAGCGTTAGGACGAGCAACATTGGTTTGGTCATCGTGGAATGACATTAGTGTGTTATTTTACCTGAATCTTTTCTTCATGGTTTTGCTTCAATTGACCATACATGGCGAAGCACGAAAAGAAAGGTCTGAATGTTAGAAGAGTACAATTCTGGTATAATTTAAGTGGAGTTCAATCCAGTTTATCCATGACAAGATAATAATTTACATATATTCGTAGACTGGCTTAATGGGTTCTCTCTTTCACTGAATGTGTCATATATGAGCAGACTCCAAGATTGAAGTCTGGGATATCCATGCGATGCATCGGGTATAAGAATTTCCCATAATCCTCTCAATTGCTATGTTTTTTTTTTTTGCAAAGATTTTGTAATGTGAGTTGCTTTAGTAGTTTTCTGTGTAATATGATTACGTGAACCACCGTGAAGAACGCGCCCGCCGCTTCCAGCTGGAGATCGTCGCGCTGGACGAAGAGTAGGAGCTCCAAGCGGCCGCCGCCTCGCCTTCCACCGCCACCACCGCCGTCGTCGCGCGTAGAGGCCGCCTGGCCGATTTTTGGGCAAAATTAGATCGCGCTGCTGCGGACATTACTTATTTTAGGTTATTAGTTCGAATTATGTAATGTTTGGTGCTCAATCGGAGCAACAACTATCGTCTATATGTGTTCATCGATGAATTCGACTGCGAGATTTCTAATTTCATGTTTTCAGTTCCTCTTTACGGTTTCTGTTCTGCGTCACTGCCAAAAACTGACTAACTCTCGTTTTCGGGAGACTGAATCCCCCCTTCTCGGTTTCAACTTTTTCGGGCTCTGTTAGAGATGCTCTGACATCAGGAAGCCATGGCAAATATATAATCAGCTACGATGGTACGAATTCTTCCCTTTGCTCGGGTACTAAATTAAATCTTTAGTTTGGCAATTTGGCTTCTTTTGGCCAGAGTATGCTGCATTACCTTCATTATTGGATGCAGACAGCGACTATACTTGATCTTGAACCCTGCATTAATATGTTCAATGTAAAAGACAACAATACTCCTCCTTTTTTTTGTCTCATGAATATGTTTTCTTGTGTAACTTCAGTCAGAGCTGGCTTGGGTGTGTACCATCTTAAAGGACACATCTCTGAGATGTGCGGTATGAGATGGTATCCTGATGGAACGCGGCTCGCAGCGGTGCTAAGAGCATCTCCAGTCGCGTCCCCTAAAGCGTCTCCCAAAGAGCGCCGGATTAAACGTTTGGGGACGTGTTTTGTTTGTACCGCGTTCGGGGGATATCGCTCCCCAGCCGCGTCCCCCAAACGCCGGCCCCAATCAGAAATTCAAATTGTTGCATTCAAAAGAGATAGTTCCCGCTGAATCGTCGCGATCAGAGTAGCGGCGATCAAAGTATTGGGTGCGCGATCATATTACAGACCGGTGGTGCATGGTAATTAGAAGAATGGGTTGGGCGACGGCGACGTATCCTGAGTCGACACAGGGCCGTCGATCACGATGGCCTCGTCGCGATCTGCCCGGTGCTGTGCATGCTCCGTCTGCTCCGTCGCCGACACATAGGCCGACGCAGGTGTAGCAGTAGAAGACGCGTCAGCCGGCTCTTGCTCCGCGGTTGCTGCCGCTGCCTGGGCCGCCGCGTCGGCCGCTGCCATTTTGGCTTCGATGTCGTCGAGGATCTGGCCGTTGAAGAAGTTGTGCGCCGCCCGCGTCCGGGGAGACATTCCCTCTGTCGACGCTCTCAGCAGGGACATGTCGTCCCTGCGTTTCTTGAGCTCCAACTTCTCATCTTGCCTCTTGAGCAGCTCCACCCACCTTTCGTCGGCCTTTTTGTCGCGGGAGAGAAAGGTCGAGGAGACGTCGGCGAGGCATTTCGTGATCGACGCCTGCGTTTTCTCACACGACGCGGTGTCAGCCAAGGCGGCCTTGGCAGCCTTGTTGCCAGTAGGACGCCCTGCCAACGTTGCCAGCGGCGCGTCCAGATCAATGGCGTCCTTCCCCTTGGACAGCGACAGGCGCGTCAACCGCCATTTCTCGTTCCCTTTGAGCTTGCTATAGCAATGCATCAGCGTGAACGACTTATGCCCATCCGAGTTCCTCCGGTAAACCTCCATGGCCCTATCAAACTAACAAAAGGAAGCGGAATCATTTCATCGAACACAATGTAGGCGCTACAAATTATGGAAGAAAGAGTCGTACCAGTTGGGAGAGGTCGGCACCGCTGTCGGCTCTGGTCACTAAGTCGTGATGGTATCCATGGAAGGAGTTCACCGACGCCTGGATGATGGCCCATCGCGTCGACATTGCCTTTTGGCTCCTCTTCATTTCACCTTGTTTTAGTCGCTCTTGATGAGCTTGCGCTCATCGAACTCGGCCTTGATCCTCGCTCAATACTTCCCGTATTTTTGGTTTGCGCTGATGATGGAGTCATGGCTCACCGTCGCCCACGACTCGCATGGACAAAGATCCTCCAAAACCGTCCACTTGGGGCCTCGTGTGCCCGACGCCTTCTTCTTCTTTTTCTTCTTCGTCCTCACGCCGTCCGCGTCTACATCCACGAGATCATCGTCACCGGCACCCTCCTCATCCTCTTCCTTGCTGCCCTCGCCGTCCTCATCGTCGTCGTCGTCCTCGTCCTCCACCTCCTCCTCTTCATCGTCCTCCTCGTCCTCACCCCGCCCTCTTCCTCAGCACCCTCAACACCGGCGCCGTCGAATTCGAGCGGCCCCCTGCGGCCAGTGAAAGGGTCGCCGTCCGGACCGGGTCCTGGTTCGCGCTGCTCGTACGCCGGGGAGTAGAGGTTATTGGGGTTGAAACCGCCATGCGACAGCACATCCTGGTAGTGGGGCGACAAGTTAGGCGTCACGCACCCGGGAGTGCCGGAGGGGGCCGTCGTTGTAGAAGGCGGATGACGACGGAGAGAACACTCCCGGAATGTACACCGGCACGTTCGTATTCCATGGGCTCGCGTTGCTGGCGGTGAGACACCCGGCCATTATGTGCTGGTGCTGGCGCGCCGCCAGAGCCTTCTTCTCCTGCTCCGCCGCCCTCCGTCCTTTCCGCTCCGTCGTCGCCATCCTCCAGCGCAGATAATCTTGTTGCCATTGATCTTCGGTCCATCCTTCCGGCTTCTTCTTCGGAGCCGGCGCCTTCCGCGGCTTCACGAACGGCGCTTTCGCCCCTTTCGTCGCATTGCCCGGCGGCTTCTTGGTCGCTTTCTTGGCCATCTTTTTGGGGGCTGTCGGCGGCGCCATGGAATGGGGAGAGGGTAGCGGCGGCGGGTGGACGGCGGGAGGGAGAAACAAATCAGCGGGATATGAGAAATGAATCGGCGGCGGGATATGTGTTGGGAGGCAAGAATTGCGCGGCGGGATAGGCGCGATATGGCGGGAGGGGCGGGATTTGGCGGGAGTGAGAGACGATTTTTCACTGAGCCGCTGACGCGTCGGACCCGCGTCGCTTCGCCTCGTTTTTCGTTATGTCCGGCGTGCCCAGAGCGTCCCCTGTGGGGCAGGGACTGACTCCGGGCGCCGGACACCGTATCGGAGCGCGCCGGATAAAATTCGGGTTTGGCGGCTCGCACACCCCAAATTGCTTTGGGGACGCTTTGGGAACGCGACTAGAGATTCTCTGGCGATGATGTTGGTTATGTGTGGCATTCCTTAAACATGGGACCGACTAGGTTCCTTCACATATTAGCTGAGCACACTGCAGCAGCAGTGAGAGCCCTCGCCTGGTGTCCTTCCTAATCAAGTAGGCTTGCTTTGGCGGCGGAACTGCTGATCGATGCATGAAAATCTGGAACACCGAGAATGGAGCTTGCGCGAAAACCATAAAAACGGGTTCTCAGTTAATGCGTCTAGCAATTTTCTTACGGTTCAATATGCGTCTGGCAATCTTCTTACTGCATGTATCAGCAGTGTGGAGGTTTATAGCGTGAGAAAAGTGTGAGAGAGCACGTGCGCTTTGCGCACCCTCGCAATTTTTGACCTTCTCTTTTTTATATCTCTCAGATTATGTAATATTTTGATTTGATATTTTTGCGAGTCAATAAAAATAAAAAATGGAATTGGACAAAAAATAGTTTGTAATTTTTTTGCAATTTCAAATTATTTAAAATTCAAAATAAATTCTTGAAATATATATATATACACAATGAAATAAAAAATCCAAAATATTTTTCCCATGTTCCAATTGTTATGTTTAAGTGATCTGCAAATTATTTTGTTCAAACAGTGTGAGAGATAAAAAATGAGAAATTGTTTGAGAGGGGAACAAAAAGAATTTGCACGAATCTTAATGCGGTATACACTATAAATAGTGTACATCGGATTGGAGTGGAACCGGCATGAGAACGAGACCGTGAGCGCTCATGGTTAGACCATCTCTAACAGAGCCCGAAAAGGTTGAAACCGAAAACAAAGTATTCAGTCTCCCGAAAACGTGAGTTTGTGCGATTTGGTAACGATGCACGAAACCATAAAAGACGAACTGAAAACACGAAATTAAAAATCTCGTGGGAGAATTCATCGATGAACACATATAGATGATAGTTCTAGCTCCGATTGAGCACGAAAGTTTACATAATACATAGTAATAAGCTAGAATTCGAGCTAATTTTGCCCAAAACTAGGCCCGGCAGCCTCTACGCGCGGCGGCAGCGGTGGTGGCGGTGGACGCGTGGAGCTCCTACTCGTCGTCGAGCTCGACGATCTCCAGCTTCACGCGGTGGGCGCGTTCTTCTCGATGCGCTGCCTCGTATTCCTTCATTTGCCGGACGGCGTCGGTGACAAGGGATCAACTTGTCAATGCCTACGGATTATAGGCTAGGGTTTAGTTAGAAGTAGAGGGCAAGTAGATCTCGAAGGTTTCAGCTGAAAAGTACTCGACGATTACGAAAACTAGGGTTTGTGAACAATGATTCGATGATCTCTTCGTCCCTCGACTCCCCCTTTATATAAGAAGCGGAGCCGAGGGTTTCGTTTTGTACAAGTTACAGAGTTCGGGACGGTTTCCAATTCATCCGCCAGATTACAAACAATACTTCCTATTACAACTCTACTTTCCTTAATATATCTTGGGCTCCCGAATCTTCTTATTCTTCGGATAGTGGGTCTTCAGTAAACCCCGGGTACTATTTCCGGCAGACCCATTTGGGATGCCTATGTCAGTAGCCCCCGAGATTTTGCTTGAATCGTAGAGTCAGGGAAAATCTCCACTGTTTATTTTTATTCGACGATTTAAACTTTTCTATATTTCTTTATATAAATTTCTATATTGTACAGGGATATTGGTAGTTGGGGCTAGTTCATCTGACGGATCAGGTACTAGTTAACTGCTCTAGTGGCAATCCGCAAAAACCTACTTCAAGATCACGTCCCTGGACATGATCTCGGGATACTGGTGTAAACTCCGACAGGTGCCGCTTAAGGTCTTACCATTCTGTCGAGTCCCAGTCAAATTTATCGAGTACCTAACGCGTCCGTTAGGATTTTTCTTCGTATCTGTTGATACGGATAAAAGTAGCAGAGCGCAGTCTTAGGCGATGCCACGCCCGGCGAACGGATCCGGGGTCTTACCTTCGCAAATTTGCGGCATTCAGAAATTGATCGCAACTTTGGCGTTCTGAGAATATATTGTCGAGTGCTTTTCCGGCTGTTGGAATGGCACATTTTATCGAGTCAAATATGACTTATATTAATCTCCCGATGGGAGTATATGTAGAGTTAATTATAACTCGAAATATACTCTCTTGCTTTCCTATGTTTCTTTCTTTTCCTTTTTAAATTTCATCGGGCACGCGAACAGCGTTCCCGATGGGAGTAGCCCCCGAGGCTACAGCCAAGAACTTGTGCTTGGTTGTAGGCTCAACATTTTAGTCCACCTTGTCACTATATTGCCATTATTTCTCGATATTCTCTCTTTTCTTTATTCTTTTTTTTTTATCTCACGGGTGCGCGAACAACGCTCCCGATGGGAGTAGCCCCCGAGGCTACAGCCAAGAACTTGTGCTTGGTTGTAGGCTCCCGCAATTTCTATATTTGCCATAGTCGAAATTTTACTTTTATCGAAGTAGCCCCCGAGCATTTGTGCAAAAACTTGTTTCTGACCAAAGGCTCCTGAAGTATTCAAATAACTTCTCCTGTCGCCATTCTCCTTTTACTTTTCTTGTCGACATACTTTCCTTTGTCAAATTCACTTTAGCTCTATTAAAAATCGGGATTTTTCTGCTTTGTGGGTCCATTATTCCCACCACGTTGACACGTCGTGCAAGTGGGGGACACACGTCCTCCGCTTTTCCTGGCGCACGTACGGTAACGCCTGTGCTGTTCCACTTCAGTAAAAATACCTTTTTACCCTCTTATCTACTAGATCTTTTTTCACCACACGATTTCTTCATCCAACGGTTCATTACTTCTCCCGAAGCCTATATAAACCTTTCTTCAACCTCGGTCCACTCCTTCGCTTGCGCCGCACATCTGTTCCCCTCTGCAAAAACTTCCCTTGCGCCCAACTCTGTGTGATCTTCCGCACGCACGAGCATTGCTTTTTCCAGTGCCGTTGATGCCACCGCGCACGCGACTCACTCGCCACAGTACTCCAGAATCCAAGATGGCTGCTGAAGATCTTGAGTGGGAGAGATCTAAAATCTCCAACCAAGATGTCAACATGCTGAAGAGGCTTGGCTTGATGAAGAAAGAAGACGCCATCCGCTTTCCCAGCGAAGAAAGCTACCCCAACCCTCCAAGGTGGCTCTACATACGCGAAGAAAGTGCCAACTCTGTCGAGCACAACATAGTCCCTTTTGACGGAAGTGCCAAAATTCAACGCCACCGTTCCTGGGATGCTGACGCTTCCGAAGAAGAGAAAAAGGCGACAGAAGCACTTATGTCTCGTATTCATCAGCTTCAAAATACTCGAGGCAAAGAGCTGTCTGGTGTTCAAATCACTGCCTACTTTCTTAGGATTAGAGTGCAGCCTCTTCAGGCTCGCAAAAATCCCCTTTGGACATATGCTGGTAACAATGACGCCAATAGGCTTTCCAATGATCTTTCTGTGAAGGACTTGGAAAAGCTTATTCGAAGAATTTCCTCGCTGAGCAAGAGGGATCCTATTCCTTCCTCTTGCCGCGTGGAACCATACAGCTCCACCAATCCTCTCCCCAAGGTATTTTGTCTTCTCGAGTTTTTATCTTGTTCCGAACTTTTCTTGTATCTCATTGTTTTGATATCTCTCTAATTTTTCTTTTGTCGTTATTTTTCTGCAGAACCATCCTACTATGGATTCTCTTCCTCCTCTTCCTGAGGGTGGAGATGTCGAGGAAAGGGCCGTTGTCGTCGATGACAATCAGGAAGCCCCCTCTTTTGTGAATGAACCCGCAGATTCCCGAAAATCTGCGGGATCTATTGAAAAGGATGCTGCCTCTGAAGGTACTACATCAGCACAATCTCCTCCTCCTGCTGTTTCTCCGAAGAACAAAAGGAAAAGGAGCAATGTCGAGGATTCCGTGACCTCCAAACCCGAAGAAACTGCCCCTTCACCTCGAAAGGCAGCTTATGATCCATATATCGAGAGTCTCATCAGCTCGTAAGTTCCTTGTTTCTTTTTATTTTTCTATTCGAAGAATTTTATTTGCCTTGCTTTTTTATGCTGCCACCTTTTTGTCACAGTGATGATGATGAAGAAACACCAACTTTGGATGTGGCTGCTCGAACGAGCACGTCACATACTTTAGTTATTTCAGAAAAGCCAATTGAAGGAGAAGAATCTTCGCCTCCTCAACAAAATGTCGGCACATCTACTCCTCCTTCGAGCCCCCTTGTCCCTTCGCCGAAAAGGGCAAGGACTGAAGTAATTCCGGAGCCGAGTCTCCAATTGAGTAGCTCTTCAAACCCTCTCTTGGATGATGTAAGTTCTCCATACTCTTGTCACTGTCTGTCTTTCTTCTGTTTGCTTCTAAGTGCCATTATATTTTCCTCATACCGAAATTTTCTTGCTTTGTCCTTTTCTTTCTTTAACAGCCCATGATCAAAGAGCTTATTCGCATCGGTGCTCAATTCATTGGATATCGTGAATATGCTCAACAAACTGAAGGTGATGCCTTGTCGCTTTCTTTTGTACCATTACTCTGTTACTCCTTTGTTGCCGAAATTTTAACAAAGTTCTATCTTTCTTGGCAGAGAAAATGGCGGCTATCAACGAGCGTTCCAATGCACTAGCTCAAAAATTAGAGCAAAGTGAAGAGGCTCGTAAAAAGGCCGAATTGGACGCTGTTGAAGCTAGAGCAGAGGCTGACAAGGCCAAGTCTGAAGCTGCTTGGTGTCGAAGATCTTAGAAAGAGACTTCACGCTGCCGAGAATTCGCTGAGCGAGCACATAGCTGCACAAGCTGCTCGCGAGGAAGCGATCCTTAAGCGTATAAGGACGCAAAGTCGCCGCTTCCTCAGTAAGTATCTGAACCACTTCATATCTTTTGTATTTTCTTCTTTGCATTCACTTGTTGCTCAATAAGTTTCTTTCTTGACAGGTAGAACATCTCAAGAGTTTGAACTTGAAGATCCCGACAATGATGCCCTTCTTGACGCCTTTTCCGTCCTCGAGTTTCATGGGTCAGAGGCACGCGAAGGCATTGATCATGCCAAAGCGAGGGCTGTCGCGGCTCTTTCCTTATTTCTTCCCGAAGAAAGAGGAACCCGCAACTTTCCTTAACTTGGCCAAGTGCTTTGATCCACCGGAAGATCTTGGGCTGAAGGTGCGTCAAGAGAATATGAAGGTCGCCGTTGAGAGCACTGTTGCCTTGGTAGCCAATAGCCAACAAACTATCGACTGGGCGAAAGTTGGCGACACTGAGCAGATAAAACAATCAAGGTGGAGGTCGCTGATCAAGGCAGCTAAGCCCAACACGAAGAAAATCTTGGCCTATCTCGGGATCGCGCCGTCTTCGACTCCTAGCTCATCAAGGCCGGAGGTCTAGTTGAATGCCTCTTTGCTTTTTCTTTTTAGCGTACCTTGTTCTTTTGGCTTTGTCGCCGTAGTGTTCTTGGCGATAGCTGCTTCAGTAGGTCTCTAGGAGGTCCTTCTTTTGTAATAGACATGTATATATTATGGGAATGAATGGAAATCTATCTTTTCTCAGTGATTGATGTCGAAATATTTCTTTTTTCCAGTTAATTTTTGACAATTATACGCCAGCTCCTGATCCTTCCAATATTTCGCCTTCTTCCCACTCAAAGAGAGCTCTTGCTGGTACTACTCCTCTCGAAGATTCTTTGCCGCAAGAATTGGATGATCTTCGGCAACAACTTCAGTATGCGAAGAAACAAACACTTGTGATGATGGAGAAGTCTCGCAAATCATCTGAAGCCGAAAAAGTTGCACTTCAACAAGCTCACGAGGCCGTGGCCGCCAGGGAGGTTGCTGCTTCCGACGCTGAGAAGGCAACTACTCGAGAAAATTTCATGCTCGAAATACTGAATGAGGCCAGTGCAGATATGTCAGGTATGTTTGTTTTCGTTCTTACTATCTTCCGTCTTCATGCTACGTCTCTTGAATTTTTCTGTTTCTTTGTTTTCATAGGCTCCTTTACTGATACTGTTGCTGAAGAGGAAAGGGTAAATACTAGGACAAACCTCCTTGTTAACATTTCCCTTGATCATGGCTATCTGTTTTGGGCTACCCCGGAGAGGACCCGCCAAATTGTCAGATTTCAAGATCGCGCCTCCCAAACTCGTGATTTCCTTGACTTCTGTACCAAGACCTTGTCTATGATTTATAATTCCATGTTTCCTCGAAACGCTCAACCAAAGACTCTTCTCGAGCTAATGGAAAAGTTTAAGGATGCCCACAGGATCCATGACTTTGTCAAAGCTCAACTGGTAGCTGGCGCCAGATTTGCTCTTATCATGCTTCAGATCTGCCACTCAAAGCTTGATCTGACCCAAGTTGTTGCGAGAGTCCATGAGAAGGTACGGCGCCGAAGAGTTGGTGTCGACCGTATTAACACGAAGGTTTCACCTATAGCTGAGGAAATGATTGAAGACCTTCTTCGGATGGATGCCGACTTTTTTGCAGATGGACATTATGCTGATTTTCTTGGTGCTGCTCCCGAAGAAGACAGGATTACCCTTGACAATATATTGAACCATGACTAATTTTTTTTTCTTTGGTAACTAATTCTTCCTTGTAAATCATGATTGTGATTATATTGTGAAGCGAACATCATATTTCTATATTTGTCTAGCCCCCGAGTGTTTTCGGTGTCTATTCGCTGTATTTGTATAGTGCGAGGTTTTGAACCAAGGCAATAATATGTAATTTTGGCGAATATCAGCCCCCGAGCTTCTTTATTTAGTACTATTTTGTATTTTTCTTGACTCACGAGGTATTTTAATACCAGGGCGAGGCTTTTCTTTATGCGAGGAACTATATTGAAATTCGTCGGGTTGGAGATTTGAACATGTCGAGAGAGAAAAATTATATTGACACTATTTTTATTATATTGCAGCACCACGAGCCCGCCTCATTAAAAACCTTTCTCGGCCCCACTCGGTGCCCCGAAAAAGGAAAAGAGTGCGTCTGAAAACTCGTGGGCGTTTCAGTACATTGAAGTTTTACAAGGACTATATTTTAGCTCTAGGCGTAGAACCGCCTGAGTTGCGCCACGTTCCAGGGGTTTTGCTCCTCCACCCCTGTCTTCTTGTCCTTTATCCTGTATGCTCCTCCGCCGATCACTTCCGTGATAATATAGGGACCAAGCCATGGTGACTCGAGTTTTTCATGACTTTTTTGCGTGAGCCGAAGGACTAAGTCTCCCACTTGAAAGGATCTTGGCCGCAAACGTCGACTGTGGTAATTCTTCAAGTCCTGTTGGTATTTGGTGACCCTTGATAATACTTCGTCTCGAGCTTCGTCGAGTGCGTCTACGTCGTCTTCCAATGCTGTCCTTGAAGTTTCTTCATTATACGCTGTGACTCTAGGGGAGTCGTGCTCTATTTCTATTGGTAGTACTGCCTCCGCGCCATGGACCAGAAAAAACGGGGTTTCTTGTGTCGCTGTATTTGGTGTTGTTCGGATGCTCCACAACACACTTGGTAATTCTTCAGGCCAGGTATGTCGAGCTTTTTCTAATGGTCCCAACAGGCGTTTCTTGATGCCATTGCAGATGATGCCATTGGCTTTCTCGACCTGCCCGTTGGTTTGAGGATGTGCAACCGACGCAAAGTGCAGCTTGATACCCACTTCTTTGCAGTAATCTTTGAATTCGTGGGATGTAAAGTTACTGCCATTGTCCGTGACGATGCTATGAGGCACTCCAAATCTGAAGACGAGGCCTTTTATGAATTTTACTGCGGATGCTCCATCTGGCGAATTTATCGGCCATGATTTGTGTAACTTGCCCACCATATCGAGTCCCCATTGTGCAAAGGGCCACGACAATGGTATTGGTGCTAGTTCTGCTGCTGGGGAGTGAGGTTTTGCGGCGAACCTTTGACACGCATCGCAAGTCCTTACTATTTCTTTGGCGTCCTCGATTGCTGTCAGCCAGTAGAATCCTGCCCGAAAAACCTTGGCTGCGATGGCTCGACTACTCGCGTGGTGGCCGCATATTCCTTCGTGTACATCCTTCAGAATTACTCTTCCTTCTTCGGGTGTTACACACCTTTGCGAAACGCCTGAAATACTTCGCTTGTACAGTTCTCCTTTGATCACCGTGAAAGCTCTAGACCGTCGAATTACTCGCCTTGCTTCAACTGGATCGTCGGGTATTTCTTTCCTGAGGATGTATGATATATATGCTTGCATCCAAGGAACCTGTACCATCATCACAAGCTCTTGTTCCTCTTCATCCTCCGTGGTTTCTGTGAGGGGTGTCGAAGTTTTTCTTTTTTCTGCACCTTTTTTGGCTTTGTAGATCTCTCCGATATTTCTTCCCAAAACACTCCTGGCGGGACTGGGAGGCACTGCGACCCGATGTTTGCGAGGACGTCAGCTTCATCGTTGCTCAATCTACTGATGTGGTTTACCTCGCATCCATCAAATAGCTTCTCGAGTTCATTGTACACCTCCTTGTACGCTACCATGCTATCATTGACTGCATCACATTGGTTCATAACTTGCTGGGCCACCAATTGTGAGTCGCCAAAGATTTTTAGTCGAGTTGCGCCGCATGCTTTCGCCATCTTCATCCCGTGTATGAGGGCTTCATATTCCGCTTCATTGTTGGATGCGTTAGGGAACGTCATCCGAAGGATGTACTTTAATTTGTCGCCTTCAGGTGATATAAGTACTACTCCTGCGCCAGCTCCTTCTATTCTCTTGGACCCGTCGAAATTCATGGTCCAGGTTCTTGACAAGTCTGGGGGGTCCTGTGTTTTGCAGTTCCATCCACTCTGCGATGAAGTCTGGCAAAACTTGCGACTTGATTGCTTTTCTTTTTTCGTACGTGATGTCCCGAGGGGAAAGTTCTATTCCCCAAAGGGAGACACGACCCGTAGCTTCTGGATTGTTTAGTATATTTGACAGAGGAGCCTCATTGACCACTATGATCGGGTGTGCCGAAAAATAGTGGCGCAATTTTCGTGCTGTTGTGAACACTCCGTATGCTAGCTTTTGGTACTGAGGGTACCTTTGTTTTGACGGCGATAAAACTTCGCTGACGAAGTAAACTGGCCTCTGTACTCCGTGGAGTTTTCCTTCTTCTTCTCTTTCGACAACTAGCGCCGTGCTCACCACTTGGGGCGTGGCTGCGATATATAACAGGAGAGGTTCTTTTTCCTTCGGCGCCACCAAAATTGGTGGTGTCGAGATTTTGCGCTTCAAATCTTCGAAGGCTCTGTCGGCTTCTTCGTTCCACTGGAATTTGTCTCCTTGCTTTATCAAAGCATAGAATGGTAACGCTTTTTCTCCTAGTCTGGCGACGAATCTGCTCAAAGCTGCGACTCGCCCAGTTAGCTGTTGTATCTCTTTCAACTTTGTTAGCTTTCTCATTGTTACAATAGCTTGTATTTTATCGGGATTTGCTTCAATCCCTCTTGCTGAGACTAAAAACACCAAGAGTTCTCCTGCTGGGACACCAAAGGAACATTTCGTCGGGTTCAACTTCAGGCATAATTTGTTGAGGTTGTCGAACGTTTCCTTGAGGTCCTCGATCAGTGTTGTCCCCTCTTTTGATGTTATGACGACGTCGTCGATGTATACTTGCACGTTTTTCCCAATCTGTGTCGCCAAACACTTCTGCATCATCCTCTGATATGTTGCTCCCGCGTTTTTAGACCAAAGGGCATTGTTCTGTAACAAAACACGCCATAAGGTGTAATGAACGCGGTCTTTACTTCATCTTCTTCTTTCAACCTGATCTGGTTATAACCAGAATACGCGTCCAGGAAGGAAAGACGTTCGCATCCAGCCGTGGAGTCGATAATTTGATCGATCCTCGGGAGGGGAAAGTGATCCTTTGGACAGTGTTTATTGAGACACGTAAAGTCGACGCACATGCGAAGGACCTTAGTGTTTTTCTTTGGCACCATCACAGGATTTGCTACCCATGTGGCTTCTGTAAATATCTCTTTGATAAAACCAGCTTCTTGTAGTCGATTGATTTCTGATAGCATAGCTTTGCGGTTTGGTTCCAAAAACGCCGCAAAGGTTGTTTGATTGGTCTCGCTGATGGATCCAAATTTAGGTGGTGCTCGGCAAGTTCCCTGGGTACTCCTGGCATGTCAGCTGGGCACCATGCGAAGATTTTCCAGTTCTCACGGAGGAACTCGACGAGCGCGCTTTCCTATGCGATATCCATGTTGTTTGCGATAGATGTCGTCTTTTTCGGGTCTGTCGGGTGAATCTGCACCTCCTTAGAATTTTTCTCTGTATTGAAAGTTGATTCTTTATTTGGCCTTCCAACGTCTGGCAGTACGTCGTAATCGGTCATACTTTTCGACGCCAAATACTCAGCTTGCATCCCAAAAGTTTCTGATAACCGATGAAAATCCTTGTCGCACTTATCAGCTAAGGCGAAGCTTCCTTTGACTGTGATTGGTCCTTTTGGTCCGGGCAATCTCCACAACAGGTATGTATAGTGTGGTACTGCCATAAATCTAGCATATGCTGGTCGTCCCAACAAAGCGTGATACTTGCGATGGAAAATCCACGACTTCAAACTCCAATTTCTCGATTCTATAATTCTCTCTGGTTCCAAACTGAACGTCGAGGTTGATCTTCCCTAATGGGTAACTTGGTTTCTCCGGTGTGATGCCGTGGAACCTTGTGTCCGTTGGCTTCAAGTTTGCTAAGGATATGTTCATCTTCCTCAATGTGTCTGCATACATAAGGTTTAAGCTGCTGCCACCATCTATGAATACTCGAGAAACATCGAATCCCGCAATAACTGCCGGCAGAATAAGTGCTGACTGCCCTGGTCGAGGAACTTGCTGCGGATGATCCGCTATGGTGAAACCGATGTCTTGCCCTGACCAATTGAGGTACTGTTGGTGGAGGCATTTTCTCTGCCATGAACACCTGTCTCGAGATTACTTTTTGAGTTCTGTTGGACGGCCTTCCCTTCTGAATCATCGACACCGCTCCGTTTGAGTTAGGATCGACATAAGGTGGTGGTGGAGGTGCTGCCGCTATTCTGAGCTGATGCCGATTGTCGTCTGTAATCGCGGGAGGTGGCGGTAGGTGAACTTCGCTCCTGGGCTCCCGAGGATTTCTCTGTGCTGCTCGAGCGTGAGCGTTTTCTGCACATCTGAACATTGCCTGAAAATTTCGACAGTCTTTCTGCAGGTGCCATGACTGTCTTTTCCCGTTGCTGTCGAGGAAAAAATGCATCTGGCACGGTCCGTTCAGCATTTCTTCGGGGGACACGAAAGGTCTTGGAAACCTTGGCCCACTATTTTGTCTATTGCGGGAGTCGTCCCTATTATCGCTTCGCTGCTCGTTGCTTCTCTGATAATCATCTCTATTGTTTCCTCCTGTGTTTGCCCGAAATCCTGCCGAAATTTGCCCTGGAGCGTCATAGTTCGGATACTGCCGAGGAAATCGTCGCCTCGATTGATAATTTCGACCACGGTCTTCCTCTGGCGACCTGTGCCGTTTATTGTGGACTGCGTCTTCTCCATCCGCCCATCTATTTGCTATCTCCATCAACGCGGATACTGTCTTTGGATTGGTCCTTCCCAAGTCCTCGACAAAATCTCCACGCCTAATTCCTGCAACAAACGCATCTATTGCTCTCTCGTCAGATATATTTTCTGCCGAGTTTTTTATGATGTTCCACCTTTGGATGTATTTTCTCATTGACTCATCGGCTTTTGTCGACATGCCCTCAGCTCTTCTAACGACGCAGGTTTTTTGCACGTGGACCTGAAGTTTTTGACGAATACATCCTCGAAACTTTCCCAGCTGTCGATAGATCCTGGCGGAAGCTTTTTGATCCAAGATCGTGCGGCTCCACTTAAGTGCACCTGAATACTTTGCATGGCTGTTGCCCTAGTTCCTCCGAGTTAACTTCACCGTCTCGAGGTAATCAACTAGCCAATCCTCCGGATCTTGCAAGCCGTCGAATTTTTGAAGTGATCGGGCAACTTAAATCCCGAAGGGACTCGAGTTTTCGTACTCTCCTTGTGAAGCACGGCAGGCCGCACATATCCTCGTCGTTAAGCTCCGGGGATTGCCGATGATCCCTTCTGCTTTGCCTTGCTCTATCGACCCTTGCTTGTGCTCCTGTGTCTCTTGCTCCACTTGGTCCTTCATGGACTGCCGCCGTTGCTGCTGCAGGTCGTGGACTATTTTGCCTTGCCGTTCCTTCGGGAGGCGTTGATACAAACGCTGTCCCCATAGCTCCAACCCCTGCTAACGCCATATTGTATAATGTTTCCCTTGGATCTCCTGGGGGTGGCCTAGATGCGAGGATGTAAGCTTGTGTCGCCATATACCCAGCTTCTGGTGTCTTAGGGATAATGTTTCCTCTTGTATCTATCGACATAAAGGACATGTCGAGGTTTTGAACCAAGTGCTCTCTTTCTGCTTCGGGTATGTGTTGTAACCTTGATCTTCCTCTGTTCCGAGCCTCCCTGTGGCTATCATCCGAAACTCTAGATTGTCGACTTAGATCTGCCCTTCTCCTGCTGGATGCAGAAGCTGCCTCCTTTCTCCTGTTCAACTCAGCTGTCTGTTTTTCTATTTCTCTGGCAGTTCGTGCGAGCCTATATTGATAAGCTTGCAGTTCTTGAGCCGTAGCTGTTGTCGTCATTGGCTCCGAACCATCTAAAGCTTTTGCAGCTCTATCCCAGGCTGCTTGTGGAAGTTGAACTCTGACACGTGGTGTGGGCCCGACATATTTAGTGCCCATACCTCTCCTTAGATCTGAGGGATCGACATAGGGATTACCCAAATCGTCGAAAGCCTCCGATGTTTCCTCTTGATTTTCGATAGCATAAATCTGATGATATTTTGTACTCGGATCTATGTTGGGTTTGGTGACATCATTGTTGAGATTGATGAAGACCTTGCCCACTGTGATAGATTTGTCGATGAAGTCGTAACTGTCGACATCGCTTGAGCCATCGCTTATATATGAGTCCGCAGATGACTCAAACGATGTGTCGCTGAAGATCTTGGCGAGTTTCTCTCTTGCTCTGGTGCTGACGTAACGTGTTCCGAAGTTTCTTCTTCTCCTGACTCGGTTGACGATGCATAGCTTGAAAAATCGGAATCGACCGCCGACGATCCCGACGAAATCGGAATTTCGACACGATACGATCCTTCCTTTTCGACGCGGAAGTGAAACCTTCCGAACGTCATCTCCATGGGCTCCGCCAGATACGCATATGCATCCAAACGGGAGGGTGGGTGAGGAACAAAATCGACAAGACCAGCAGCGATCTGTTTACCTCGGTCCATTGTGTTGCTTCCGGTTGACGATGTCGAAGATCTTGAACGTGCCATCGAGATCAGATCCTTACGCCTCTAATCCCCACAGACGGCGCCAATTGACAAGGGATCAACTTGTCAATGCCTACGGATTATAGGCTAGGGTTTAGTTAGAAGTAGAGGGCAAGTAGATCTCGAAGGTTTCAGCTGAAAAGTACTCGACGATTACGAAAACTAGGGTTTGTGAACAATGATTCGATGATCTCTTCGTCCCTCGACTCCCCCTTTATATAAGAGGCGGAGCCGAGGGTTTCGTTTTGTACAAGTTACAGAGTTCGGGACGGTTTCCAACTCATCCGCCAGATTACAAACAATACTTCCTATTACAACTCTACTTTCCTTAATATATCTTGGGCTCCCGAATCTTCTTATTCTTCGGATAGTGGGCCTTCAGTAAACCCCGGGTACTATTTCCGGCAGGCCCATTTGGGATGCCTATGTCAGTCGGCCTCCTCGCGGCGCCAGCGGGCTCTGGCCTCCGCGGCGGACACGGCCGCCACCTGAGCGACGACCGCCTCCTACTCCTCCTCGTCGTGGACGTAGTCCTCGGTGGACACGACCGTCGTAGCCGGCTGCGCGACGACAACCATCTCCGCCTCTTCCACTTCCTCCTCCTCCTCCGACACTTCGTCTTCCTCCTCCGACTCTTCGTCCTCCTCCTACGACTCGGACAAAGGGGGGCACCGCGAACCGCCGGAGGAGGACCCCTCGCCATATTGCCCCTCGCCTCCGAGCGCGTACCTTGCGAGCTTCCCCGGGGGCGTGAGCCCCCTGTTGGTCCACCGGCGGGTGCTGCGCTTGCGCGTGCCCTTCTAGCGGACCCATTTCCGCCGCTCCGCCTCGGTGCGGAATACGGGCGGACGCGGTGGCGAGTCCCCGCCGTCCAAGCGCCCTCCTCCCCTAGCGGAGCTACCGCGGCTAGCCATGCGGACCTCTACGGGCGGTGATGCGGCGGAGGGGCGACGGCAATTGCTCGTCGGGGCTGGCGGACCTAGTCGGCGGAGCGGCGGCAGCGGCGGAGGGGAGTAGGGTTTGCGAACCGAACTCCCCTCTGCGAACCCTTTTAATAGGGGCCGTGCGGGGAGTTTCTCGGCCCCTGAACTTCCGATTCGGGCCGGCCCATGTATTCAGGCGCTGATCTACTCGCGTTTCGGTCCGAACGCATAAATCCGCCCGAAAAATTCGGTTCCGGGATTTACGGGCTTTGTTAGAGATGGTCTTATAGCAATAACGAGCTAAGAGCATGTCTAACAGGCCCCTTATTTCTCTGCCCCGTATAACGCTATTTTTTCGCCCCGTATCCCAAAAGTGCGTCTTGCTCAACCATTCCGTCTAGCAGACCCCGTATTTGGCCCTGTATTTTTAAAAATTAAAACCCCGGGAATAAGAAACCATAGTTATTCTTCATTGATCATACATTGGATCATACATATACATAGCGATCCTAGCTACTCGAGGATGATGTATGGCACGAAATCAACGATGGCGGCAGCCTCCTCCTCCGCCCTGGCGGCAGCCTCCTCCTCCGCCCGGCGGCGGCCTCCTTCGCCTGGAATTCAGCCACGGCGGCGACGGCCGCCGCCTCTTCCTCTGCCTCCGCCCGCGCCTTCTCGGCGGCCTCCACCTCCGACTCGGCCAACGCCCGCGGTAATGCCGCGTCCTCCTCGCCGGCCTCCGCTTCCTCCTCGCCGGCCTCCGCTTCCTCCTCGCCTCCGCCTCCTCCGCCGCCGGTGCTGCCGATGCGCACAGCCCATGCCGCCTTCGCCGCGCGATCACGCTCCCACTCCGCGCGCCACGCCTCGGGTCGGCGCCGCTCATAGGCTTGAGCGGCGGATCCTGTCGGTACCACCGCCCACCGGCCGCGAAGTCCCGGAGCTTCTCCGGCATGTAGTACGCGCCGGCGTACTTGCAGGCCGCACGACGGCTACCCGCGGCGGAGCGCTTGCACTTCAAGCGCCACGCGTCCACCACGTTGTCCGGCGAGCGGGATCGCTTCGATCCGCTCGCCGGAGAGGCGCTCACCGCGGCCGCGGGCGTCCATGCCGGAGCTGGGGTCGAATGCGGCGCGGGGGAGAAAGTAATTGCTCGCCGGAGCAGGGTGGAGGCGGCGGCGGCGCACGGCGGAGCTAGGGTAGCGAGTGAGGGGTTAACCCCTCACTCGCACCTGCGGCCGATATAAATAGTGGGCGGAGGGGCCGATTTCCTGGGCCCCGTATTCCGCCGAAACGGGGCGGCCCGAATACGGGGCCTGCTAGACGGCCCAAACCGCGCCTGCCCCGTATGTCGCCGGAATTTTACGGGGTGGGCGGGTTATAAGGGGCCTGTTAGACCTGCTCTAAGCGTGTGGTCCTACCCTTCCATGGAGAAAGTTGCAGATATAAACTATCACAAAAAGAGAGTTCTTGAGCTAGACAGGTAGTAAGCTGAATAAGGAACATACTTTGACTTGGCCGGAGATACTACCCTCGCCACTGAAGATCCTACTGTTTTCTGCAGGGTCCTGATGGTTCGACAGTCGCATCGGCTTTGGCAGACCAAACGCTGTGCTTACAGAAACTTTCTTCTTCAAAGAAGGTTGTCGACGGCAGTGTTCTGTCATTCAAGAGGCTGCAAATTAAATGATAGAGTAGCACGAAGGGGTGGGGGTCTGGGGGAAATATTCGGCAACGAAGACACTTCAAAGGGTTCTGAATATTGGCAGTACGAAGCTTGGCAAGTTGGTCTTTCATGTTGATTATTATCAGCAGGAAAAGAAGCTTAAACTTTTTCTTGCTCAAAAACAACTTCACGTCTTGACACTTACTGTACATAAAATGTTCTTTCAGTGTCCAGTATGCGTAGTGGTTCCATTCATTCATTTGTAAGTAAGGAAAACAATAACATACACATGTAATTACCCTGTAAGTGTGACATGTCTGTAAAGCCTGGATCTGGATAGAAAGAGGAATATAAGCCTGTGTAGGTGCAACTTGCTGACACCATCTGTAAGAACACTCAAGCATCACGACACAGAGTATTTCTGGATTCTTGTTTCCATTGAACAGTTGAAACACCTTGCGGATGATCATTGCACATGAAGGATAGGGTGGATGACTTAACGCCATGCTTATGGAAACTTTGCCCTTCAAAGAAGGTTACCGATGATGATGACGGTGTTCTGTCACTCAAGAGGATGCAAATTAGATGACACAGCAACCTGAAGGAGTGGGATGTGTATTCGGCAACGAAAACACTTCAAAGTGTTCTGAATATTGCCAGTGTGAAGCTTGGCAATTTGGTCTTTCATGTTGATTATCAGCAGTAAGAGAAGCTGAAAGTTTTAATTGCTCAAAACCATCTCCACATCTCGCCACTTACTGTTAATTTTACATACCAAGTTCTTGCAGTGTTCAGAAAGCGTAATATAGTTGCATTCATTTGTGAATAAGAAAAATTAACCTACTATAGTCTGTAGTTGTCTTGTAAGCATATCATGCTTGTAAAGCCTGTATAGAAAGAACAGTAAACGCCTAATTGTGTAACATGCTGATAACTTTTTCCCGCAAACAAGAACGAATGATGATAACATTTGTAAGAACAGTACTCAAGCAACATGTCACAACTAATTTTTGGATTCTCTTGTTTCTATTGAACACTTCACAAATAATAATCTTATTCAGCCTGCGTGATCATCACTGTATCAGTATTCTCATTTTCTTTTGACATTCGATCCCATCTAGGAAATGTGACATTTGTACACATGTAACATGACTCGCTTTCTTCCGATCCGAATATTACAAAAGGCAAAAACTTGTATATACACCTATGGTATTATCTATTTGTTCATTTACTGAGAACGAACAGCACACTCAGATGCAGCATTGGGTCCCCCGTCCTGCTCAGCTCCCATCATGACTCTTCCTTCGCCTCCCTGTCAATTGGCAACTCTCTGATAAGTTGCGGTTCTGAAAAACATATGTTCGTTCAATCAGGATATATAATAGTTTCATATACACTACAAGAGAGTGGATCATGTTACTTATGCTGTTCACTCTGATTTACAGCATATCCATCCAAGTCACTCATACTGTACTATTACATGTACTATTGCAGTTACTTATGTATGCCAGAATTAGCACCATGAACGTGCATAGGTGGGTGTCTTACCATTAGAGCCTCTGTTCCATAGTACCTCGGAGTCAATTGTGGTGAGATTTTGATCATCAAGCCTCTTCCATGTCTTGATAGACTTCACTCCTTGCCACTCACCGCTCTCTGTCTTCTCAAGCTGCACAGACACCACCCTTGTTCTCCTTGACCACCCTGCCTTCCCATACGCATGGTAACCAAACCCACCAGCGTAGCACAGCTGAATGCCAGTGAGCTTCCCACAGAAATCATTTACGTGATCATGTCCTATAAAGGCGGCCTTCACATCTCCAGCTTCCACCATGGTGGTAAAAAAGCCGGAGTTGATCCATGGTGAGCTGATACCCTCCTGCTTTACTCCAGTGAAACTGGATGCCGTAAAGCTATTGAACTCCGGCAATGGGATGTGGAAGTAAGCAAGGCTCGGTGCTGGTTCCTTCTGTGTGGGCTGTTCACTGGTATATTTTTTCTGCATTTTATTAGAAGTTCCATTATTCCAGCATAATAGAATAGGTCCATAGGTAGAAACCAAAATGTGCCTATCGTACAGGAATTAGTGTCATCACCTAACATTTTGGTAGTTCTATCTTTCTACATATAATCCGAGTCAGCAAAGCATTTAGAAAACACCACATGGGACATGTTGTAATAAGCAAAAAAAAAAAAACAGCACTTGGAAACCACTAGTTCTGGGAAGCGAACTATGCACCAGCAGACACATACATCATCTATTTTGAATTAGCATGAATTTCCGTACTCGAGATTTCACCATAATCAGCGATTGCAGAATATGTGGCAAGCATGGGTTACTTTCAAGTTTCAGTTAGTTTGCTTAACTCAGTTGAGTGTTTCGCCAGAGCATTGTTCCGACATTGAAAAAGATGGCCCAAAGAGAAAAGCAACAATAAATTCGCAAGCAAACATGGTACAAAAAAAATCGTTCACCTGGAGATTTGCAGATGTTTGTCGGAACCAAGCTTGCTGTGAATCCTTGATCCAACCATAACCGGGGATCCACCATACGGTAGAGTAGTCACCACTGTCGAGGAAATAAAGGTTGAGCACCGATTTGTTAGCCAGCAGGGTTCCTTCAACCCCACCAACTTCCAGATTGTAATTTCCGTAGCCGTCGATCTCTACTCCTTCTGGATTGAAGCGTGAAAGGGTGTTCTTCATTCCTACAAGGTGGCGCATCACACCTTCTCGCGACAGCGTGCCCTCCTGGTCATGGTTACCGAGGATAGCAGCCCAAGGGAGTTTCATGGCAATGGCTGGAGCAATCGCCGCTTCCATCGACTTGGCCGCGTCGGTTGAGTCCGCGCCGAAAATGTTATCACCTGCCCAGGGAACACCGAAGATAAAACTTTACTGGCCTGCTCCGATTTAAAGCAAATGTATCAATGCACAATTACCATGGCTGACTGCAAATGTGCTGTCCAACAATTTTACGTTTCCTATGGTAGCACAGTCTAAAAACAAATTCATCACAATGCTGTTTTTGTCCAGCACAGTTGTGTGTGCGCATACATATGCATGTCACTGTTTCTAAAGATATAAAATAAAAATCGTTTTGCTAAAATTGCAGCATTGGTAACATTTGCAGGGTAAACAAGAACAGTATCCTAGGCATGACAAGCATGTCCTACTTCTTTGTCCTGGGGCCTAGACCTTGACAATTTGTTTCCTTCTCGATTTTAAAGTTTGTATTTTCTTATATTAGATAAAACATAGAGGGTTTCTTTACAAATTACCCCATTCTAAGTAAGCTCGATGAGTCACTGCATTACCATAGTGAAAAAATCCCTACGGTCTAGATTTTCTATTTATTTTTAAACCAGCGAGACCTCTCAAGTGCTTTCGGCGAGCAAATATGTTTGTAGAGTAGTAAATGAATATTATATGTGGATTTGAGATTCAGTTGCTCCATTCTGCAAGAAGCACTTAATTTTTGTAGGCAATTTCCCCCCATATTGCCGTCTTTTGGACCAATGGATGAACTCAACTGGGGCTTTATTGATTGAGTGATTGGGCGTGACCAAAATTACCCAACCTGGTCTGAAGAACGAGCTGCACTGAAAGTGTAGAAACAATCTGAGGGGAAGTGTAGAAACCAAAGCCTGCCATTTCATTTCTAAACAGTTTAATTGGAAATTGGGAGAATTGGTGACATCGACTAATCAGTAGACAGTAGTTAATCAATAACAGAGCATGGAGGATCGGGGGAGAAGATGGGCGGGGACGGGGTGAAGAAGGGGTGTCGAACCTGTGAAGACGACGAGGTCCGGGTCCTCGGCGCGGAGGACGCGGTAGAGGAAGGCGGTGGTGTTGAGGTCGGAGCAGCCGCGCTGCTGCGCCGGGAGCACGTCCTCGCACGGGGTGCTCTGGCCATCCCCGTAGTGCATGTCCGCCACCTGCAGCACCTTGAACGTGCCGCCCTCCCGCCGGAACCGCAGGCCCCCGCTGCCGCCGTCACCATCGCCGTACACCGGCGCCGCCGCGAGGAAGAGGAGGAGGAGGAGGATCAGCGGCGGCAGAGAGCACCGGATGCGGAGGCGGGCCATGGTCGACGAGGGTTCGGGGTTTGGAGTTTGGAGTTTGGAGTGGAGCGAGAAATCCAAATCCGGGGCTCCGGGGTGACGGCTGTGGTGGTTTATAGTTGGATCATCCAACTTGGATGATTTGGCTTGTGTGTGCCAGTTCGCTTGCGGGACCGGTGAAGCGGCGGGAATGGCGAGAAGGCAGGGGCGGCGAATCGACGGCGATATGGAGGATCCCGGCCGGCGACTTTTCTTTTATATATATGGTCCGGCATGCCGGGGAATATTCAGCTGGGATACCGTGCGTGCGTCGAATGCGTTGGTTGCGCGCGCGCGAGGGACGCCGCAGCTTATTCCATCCTGCCGTCGCATATTCGGTTTTGCTCTTTTTTTACTTATGTTTTCCATGTTAGATTTGATACTAACACCATCTTCACCGACGCGTTTCAAATATAGACGTCGGCAGTGGCCGCACTATTGGGGCATCGGCACCTGCTCCCCAATTTGGAAAGTGGTTGCGCACACCGACGATCCAACAAAAAACCTTTAAAAAGAAAGTTATTTTTTTATTGGTATAGAAATATTACATAGGTTTCATTTGAGACAGAAAAATATTACATCGGCTTTGTTTTACATAATTGTAACATTTGAAAAATCGATGAAACCTATACTAAAGGCTGGTGATGGCCCGCGCCTTCTTCGCTGCAAAGAAATAACACCCAGTTACCCAAATTAGGGGACCTATTCATCGCTGCAGAGGAATAACATACAGAAGCCTAACCTAGTAGCTTCAATTGGCCATTGCCATTTTTGCTGCAAATAAAGAACATCCTGAAACCTACTCATCGGCGTTGCCGTCGTTGCTGCGGTCATTGTGGTAGTGCCTAAAACACGAAGTGTCGTCAAACACCTTCACCCTCAGCTCAACGTCGCCTTCCCACTTGAAGTTCACCAAGCAGGCGACCTCGAGGCTGTGGGTTAGGGTTAGGATGTGGGTTAGGGTTAGGGTTAGGTTGTGGGCGTGGGAAAACCTATCTCAGCTAGTGTGGAGGAGCATGTGGCCCTTCCCCATCGAACAAAACCTCGACAGGCCACCGGCATAAGCAGCAGCTCGCATCCCGCAAGTGCACGCTAGCCGGATCCTGGCCGACGAGATATTGCACTAATTTCTCCGGGATCCTTTTACCCAAAGGGTCCTTCCTGATGAGGAGGATGAACTCGAAGAACCTAGGGAAGCAGTCCGGCGACGACGAGCGTTCTGGGGGTAGGGGTCTTGCACCCCGGCCTCTGCCTCGGCGGCCGTGACCGCCACCGTGATCGCGGCATGTAGAACCGACCATGGAGCGCTTGGGGAGATGGTGGGCGGCGAGCGGGCGGCGCTAGGGTTTATGTGAGGAGGAGTTGGTGCCCCAAGCACCCCGTTATACCAGAGGCAGGTGCGGGGGCGGTGGTGCGCAATTGTTGCTTAGCAGGAGCTAGGCGAAGGTAGGTGGGCAGGGACGCCATTAATCTCCGGCACAAATGGCTGTCATTACTTAGGGTTACACTGTTATCACCGGATTTTGGCCAAATCAGGAGATGGGCCGTAATTGAGATGGGCTTGGAGGATATACATGTGGAGCGTCTCTGAAGCGGCCTTGCACGAGAGTTTGGGCTAGATTGCCCGTGTATCTGTATATTATAGTAGATTGCATCTTAGTTTAGAATTAAGAGATAGAGTTTAGCTCGTACACGGTTAGGTGTATTCCAAAGATAGAAAGTCTACGGACTATAAATATGTACCTAGGGTTATTGAGAAAGGAGGACGATCACGTTCACAACAAACCAATCTAGGCGCATCGCCACCCCTTGTTTCGAGGGTTTCTCCCGGGTAAGCAACATGCTACCTAGATCGCATCTTATCTTAGGCAGCATCAGTTTATTCGTTCTTGGTGTTGCTCGTGCTGAAGCCCTTTTGATGGCGAGCAACACCCTTATCTTAGATGTTTTGGGGCTTACGTTGATGTTTTTACGATATGCTTGTTTAGCTACGCTGCCCCTCTATATCTAGCTGCCCTTACACCTATCTTAGGTGTAAGGGCGGCATCTTGCTTAATCTTTGTTTAGTAGATCCGATCTGTTATAGTCGTTCCTTGTTCTACAAGGATTAGTTTGATATCTGTATGGTTAGGCCTTACAAACGGGTTGAACGATCCGGTAGTGCGTAAGGTGTGGTTTATTAAGCCCTAAAGGGATTGTTCCGGGGATCAACTTCATGTTGGTTTTTAGGCCTCGTTAGGGCTGGTTTTCCATCATCTTACGTATCCGCTAGGCTCAATTACGCGTAGGATGTTCCGGTTATGCGGTGAAAACCCTAGACTATCGTAGATTAGCTTAGCTTGATATTGATAAAGCATGATCCCCGTGTCATTGTAAATCTAACGTGAACCATGGGGCAATCGGCTCTTTGAGCCGATCCACAGAACAACCTAAGAGCCGATCGGGGCTCGTATTTAATGTTTACGTGTTTGCCATGCAGGAAACTAAACGAAGCAATCCATCACCTTCCTGACCAGGTATAGGTCAGGTGGCACGCCCTCGCAACCGCCAGGACGTGCGCCAGAGGCATTGCGGGCCGTCGCCCGAGGGACCAGGATCCACCAGCAGTCCTGGGAGCCTCCCGGCTCTACGGTGTTGCCCGTCGCTGCTCGCCGGTGGGTTTCTGACAGCAACACATTCTGGCACACCCGGTGGGACAACTCTACAGCAACTACGTCGACATCTGCAGCAACCATGTCTAAGTCTGCGGATGAGGTGGTGGGCGAACCAGTCACGTACGCAGATCTGCCCGAAGAGCACAAGAAGAAGTATGATGAGATGAAAGCCATCTTGGAAGCCGATCTCATCGGCTCTTTCACGAAGACCCGTTCACATGGCATCAGGTGGAAAGGGTTCTCCCCCGAAGGTGCTTGATACGTCCAATTTGCATCACTATTTTATATCATAATTTGCTGTTATTCATTGATATATTTCATATTTGGAGATGATACTTATGTTATTTCATCTATTTTGCATGTTTCATGATTATTGGAGGATCGCGCACCGGAGCCAGGATTCTGCTGGAAAAAGCACCGTCGGAATGCAATATTTCGGAAGATCAACAGTTGAAGGAAATTATACGAAAATTCCTATTTTTCCAGATGACCAAGGGAGCCAGAAGGGGGAGCTGAGAAGGGCCGCCATGGGCCCCCCCACAGGCCGGCGCGGGCCCTGCCCTGGCCGCGCCGCCCTGTGAGGAGGGGGCCCACAACCCCTCTCGCCTCCTTTTCTTCGCGTATGCCTTCGTCCCGAAAACCTAAACCAGAAGGGGTACGTCGCATAGAGCCACAGCCGCCTCTGCGGGGCGGAGAACACCAGAGAGAAAAGAGCTCTCCGGCAGGCTGGAATCCGCCGGGAAATTCCCTCCCGGAGGGGGAAATCGACGCCATCGTCACCGTCATCAAGCTGGACATCATCTCCATCACCATCACCATCATCTTCATCATCATCACCGCCGTCTCCACCGCTGCACCTCGTCACCGCTGTAGCAATTTGGGTTTGATCTTGATTGTTTGATAGGGAAACTCTCCCGGTGTTGATTTCTACTTGTTATTGATGCTATTGAGTGAAACCGTTGAACCAAGGTTTATGTTCAGATTGTTATTCATTATCATATCACCTCTGATCATGTTCCATATGATGTCTCGTGAGTAGTTCGTTTAGTTCTTGAGGACATGGGTGAAGTCTAAATGTTAGTAGTGAAGTATGGTTGAGTAATATTCAATGTTATGATATTTAAGTTGTGGTGTTATTCTTCTAGTGGTGTCGTGTGAACGTCGACTACATGACACTTCACCTTTATGGGCCTAGGGGAATGCATCTTGTACTCGTTTGCCAATTGCGGGGTTGCCGGAGTGACGAAACCCGAGCCCCCGTTGGTATATCGATGCGGGAGGGATCGCGAGGATCTCGAGTTTAAGGCTGTGGTTAGATTTATCTTAATTACTTTCTTGTAGTTGCGGATGCTTGCAAGGGGTATAATCACAAGTATGTATTAGTCCTAGGAAGGGCGGTACATTAGCATAGGTTCACCCACACAACACTTATCAAAACAATGAAGATTAATTAGCCGTATGAAGCGAAAGCACTAGACTAAAATCCCGTGTGTCCTCGAGAACGTTTGGTCATTATAAGTAAACAAACCGGCTTGTCCTTTGTGCTAAAAAGGATTGGGCCACTCGCTGCAATTATTACTCTCGCTGTTTACTTACTCGTACTTTATTCATCTGTTACATTAAAACCCCCTGAATACTTGTCTGTGAGCATTTACAGTGAATCCTTCATCGAAACTGCTTGTCAACACCTTCTGCTCCTCGTTGGGATCGGCATTCTTACTTATCGAAGATACTTGCGATACACCCCCTATACTTGTGGGTCATCAAGACTATTTTCTGGCGCCGTTGCCGGGGAGTGAAGCGCTATTGGTAAGTGGAATTGGTAAGGGAGATTTCTACTGTTTGTGCTGATTTTATTTCTGCCTGCTGCTATAATTCATTATGGAGAGATCTTCTCTTGAGTGTTTATTTGGGAAATCTACTACTACTGCAAAGGTAGTGGATGAGGCGCCAGGTAAGGAAGAAATACCATACAAAATACCTATGAAAATTATTGAACGTGTAGTGGGTAACCGTTATACAGGGGATGGAACTGTCCACCCTGGAGATCATTTATTGTTCTTACATGAATTATGCGGTTTATTCAAGTGTGCAGGTATTGCTATGGATGAAGTGAGGAAGAAACTATTCTCTCGTATCGCTGTCCGGTAAAGCGGCGCATTGGTATAAATTACTCGGATAATGGGGATTCTCTTGAATGGAATGATATTGTGCCCCGGTTTTATTCTAAGTTCTATCCTCCAAGTGAGATTCACAAAGATCGGAATCGCATATATAATTTTTGGCCTCATGAAGGAGAGAGTATTGCCCAAGCTTGGGGGAGATTGAAGTCTTTAATGCTCAAATGCCCCATTCATGAGCTTCCTGGTAATATTATTATTGATAATTTCTATGCAAGACTTTCTTTTCAAGACAAGACCTTGCTGGATACTTCTTGTTCCGGATCATTTACACGCAACAAGGAAGAGTTTAAAAGGGACCTTCTTAATCGGATCCAAGAAAATACTCGAAGGATGGGAGAACGACAAGGATAGAGAATCGAGTATAAATTATGATTATAAATGCATTGAAGCTTTTATGGATACTCGATAAATTTCGTAATATGAGTGCTACTTATGGTCTTGATTCTCAAGTTGCTGCAAATCTTTATAAGGCTTTTGCTTCTCATTATGAATTGCCTAAGAAGAACTTTGATAAGTATCATGAACCGTATAAAGATAAAATTGATTCATCTATAAATAAATGTGTTGTAGTTGAAACTGTTGATCATGTTATTCCTGAAGCTTATATTGAAAAAACTCCTTTCCTCGCTAAAATGAAGGAGTACTCTGTCATAAATAGTGCGGTTCATAAAAGTGAAAAGAAACCTATAGAACCTGAAGAACAAATAAAAGTTGAACTCTCTTGTTGCAATTGTTAAAGATCTTGTGACTGAAAATGTGGAAGATGGTCATATTATTTTCTCTGAAGATGCTTCTAATATTGTTTCGCATCCTAATAAGTCTAGGAAAGCTAGTGTTCCTATGCTATCTGTTAGAATTGGTGATCATTGTTATTATGGTTTATGTGATATTGGTGCAAGTATTAGTGCTATTCCTTATGAGCTTTACACGGAGATTATGCACGAAATTGGTTCTTGTGAACTTGAAGATATTGATGTGGTTATTCGCCGGCTAATAGAGAAACTATCTCTCCAATTGGTATTATTCGAGATGTGGAAGTTCTATGTGGTAAGATTAAATATCCTGCTGACTTTTTGGTACTTGGTTCTGCTGCTAGTAAATATTGTCCTATCATTTTTGGTAGACCTTTTCTAAATACTTGTGGAGCTATTCTAAATTTCAAAGCCTCTTACTAATCTTCTTCAAAAAGATGTACCTTTTGTTTTTGATGATGATTGTAAGGAAGCTTTTGAAACTCTAAAGAAAGCCTTAACAACTGCTCCTATAGTTGAACCTCCGATTGGAACTTACCATTTGAAATTATGTGTGATGCTAGTGATTTTGCTGTGGGCGCTGTTCTTGGACAGCGAGTAGATAAAAAGCTGAATGTTATTCATTATGCTAGTAAAACTCTTGATGCTGCTCAAAGAAATTATGCTACAACTGAAAAAGAACTGTTAGTTGTAGTCTTTGCTTGTGATAAGTTTAGATCTTATATTGTTGATTCAAAAGTTACAATTCATACTGATCATGCTGCAATTAGATATCTTATGACAAAGAAAGATGCTAAGCCAAGGCCTATTAGATGGGTACTTCTTTTGCAAGAATTTGATTTACATATTGTAGATAGGAAAGGTGCTGATAATCCTGTTGCTGATAATTTGTCTAGATTGGAAAATATTGCTTATGATCCTGTTCCTGTTAATGATAGTTTTCCAAATGAACAATTGGCTGTAATAAAGGTGAGCTCGCGAGAGCAGTCCTTGGTATGCTGATTATGCTAACTTTATTGTTTCCAAGTACTTGCCTCCAACCTTTTCACTTCAGCAAAGGAGGAAATTCTTTTATGACTTGAGGCATTATTTTTGGGATGACCCACACTTATATAAAGAAGGAGTGGATGGTATTCTGCGAAGGTGTGTTCCCGAATATGAACAACAAGAGATATTGAGTAAGTTTCATGGTAGTGCTTATGGAGGACATCACGCCGGAGATAGAACCGCGCAAAAGGTTCTACAATTAGGTTTTTATTGGCCAACTCTCTTCAAAGATGCAAGGAAGTTTATTTTATCTTGTGATGAATGTCAAAGGGTTGGTAATATCTCCAGACGCAATGAAATGCCTGATGCGTGTAGTTGACACGTCCGTTGGGAACCCCAAGAGGAAGGTGTGATGCGCACAGCGGCAAGTTTCCCTCAGTAAGAAACCAAGGTTTAATCGAACCAGTAGGAGTCAAGAAGCACGTTGAAGGTTGATGGCGGCGGGATGTAGTGCGGCGCAACACCGGAGATTCCGGCGCCAACGTGGAACCTGCACAACACAACCAAAGTACTTTGCCCCAACGAAACAGTGAGGTTGTCAATCTCACCGGCTTGCTGTAACAAAGGATTAACCGTATTGTGTGGAAGATGATTGTTTGCAGAGAACAGTAAAACAAGTATTGCAGTAGATTGTATTCAATGTAAAAGAATAGGACCGGGGTCCACAGTTCACTAGAGGTGTCTCTCCCATAAGATAAAAGCATGTTGGGTGAACAAATTACAGTCGGGCAATTGACAAATAGAGAGGGCATAACAATGCACATACATGATATGATAAATATTGTGAGATTTAATTGGGCATTACGACAAAGTACATAGACCGCCATCCGAGCATGCATCTATGCCTAAAAAGTCCACCTTCGAGGTTATCATCCGAACCCCTTCCGGTATTAAGTTGCAAAACAACGGACAATTGCATTAAGTATGGTGCGTAATGTAATCAATAACTACATCCTCGGACATAGCATCAATGTTTTATCCCTAGTGGCAACAGCACATCCACAACCTTAGAACTTTTCGTCACATCGTCCTGCATTTAATGGAGGCATGAACCCACTATCGAGCATAAATACTCCCTCTTGGAGTTAAGAGTAAAAACTTGGCCGAGCCTCTACTAATAACGGAGAGCATGCAAGATCATAAACAACACATAGGTAATAACTTGATAATTAACATAACATAGTATTCTCTATCCATCGGATCCCGACAAACACAACATATAGAATTACGGATAGATGATCTTGATCATGTTAGGCAGCTCACAAGATCCAACAATGAAGCACAATGAGGAGAAGACAACCATCTAGCTACTGCTATGGACCCATAGTCCATGGGTGAACTACTCACTCATCACTCCGGAGGCGACCATGGCGGTGAAGAGTCCTCCGGGAGATGAATCCCCTCTCCGGCAGGGTGCCGGAGGAGATCTCCGAGAATCCCCCGAGATGGGATTGGCGGCGGCGGCGTCTCAGTAAGGTTTTCCGTATCGTGGCTCTCGGTACTGGGGGTTTCGCGACGGAGGCTATTTGTAGGCGGAAGGGCAGGTAAAGAGGCGGCACGAGGGGCCCCGACGACAGGCCGGCGCGGCCAGGGCCTGGGCCACGCCGCCCTGGTGTCTGGCCACCTCGTGGCCCCACTTCGACTCTCCTTCGGTCTTCTGGAAGCTTCGTGGCAAAATAGGACCCTGGGCGTTGATTTCGTCCAATTCCGAGAATATTTCGTTACTAGGATTTCGAAACCAAAAACAGCGAAAACAAAGCAAGCGGCTCTTCGGCATCTTGTTAATAGGTTAGTTCGAGAAAATGCACGAATATGACATAAAGTGTGCATAAAACATGTAGATATCATCAATAATGTGGCATGGAACATAAGAAATTATCGATACGTCGGAGACGTATCAGCATCCCCAAGCTTAGTTCTGCTCGTCCCGAGCAGGTAAAACGATAACAAAGATAATTTCTGAAGTGACATGCCATCATAACCTTGATCATACTATTTGTAAACATATGTAATGAATGCAGCGATCAAAACAATGGTAATGACATGAGTAAACAAGTGAATCATAAAGCAAAGACTTTTCATGAATAGTACTTCAAGACAAGCATCAATAAGTCTTGCATAAGAGTTAACTCATAAAGCAATAAATCAAAGTAAAGGTATTGAAGCAACACAAAGGAAGATTAAGTTTCAGCGAGTTGCTTTCAACTTGTAACATGTATATCTCATGGATAATTGTCAACATAGAGTAATATAATAAGTGCAATATGCAAGTATGTAGGAATCAATGCACAGTTCACACAAGTGTTTGCTTCTTGCGGTGGAGAGAGATAGGTGAACTGACTCAACATAAAAGTAAAAAGAATGGTCCTTCAAAGAGGAAAGCATCGATTGCTATATTTGTGCTAGAGCTTTTATTTTGAAAACATGAAACAATTTTATCAACGGTAGTAATAAAGTATATGAGTTATGTAAATTATATCTTACAAGTTGCAAGCCTCATGCATAGTATACTAATAGTGCCCGCACCTTGTCCTAATTAGCTTGGACTACCGGATCATCGCAATACACATGTTTTAACCAAGTGTCACAATGGGGTACCTCCATGCCGCCTGTACAAAGGTCTAAGGAGAAAGCTCGCATTTTGGATTTCTCGCTTTTGATTATTCTCAACTTAGACATCCATACCGAGACAACATGGACAAAAGATTATGGACTCCTCTTTAATGCATAAGCATGCGGCAACAATTATTATTCTCATATGAGATTGAGGATATATGTCCAAAACTGAAACTTCCACCATGAATCATGGCTTTAGTTAGCGGCCCAATGTTCTTCTCTAACAATATGTATGCTCCAACCATTAAGGTGGTAGATCTCTCTTACTTCGGACAAGACGGACATGCATAGCAACTCACATGATATTCAACAAAGAATAGTTGATGGCGTCCCCAGAAACATGGTTATCGCACAACAAGCAACTTAATAAGAGATAAAGTGCATAAGTACATATTCAATACCACAATAGTTTTTAGGGATTTCTATTTTCGTGCCCTCAGTTCCTTAGTTGTACTCAGTTTTCCCCAGCTCCTTAGTTTTTCCTCAGTTTTACCCCCAAACGTTTGTCTGAAACCCGCAGAAGCAACTCAGACGGCAGGATTCCCGTTTAGTTGACCGTTCTGTCACGTGTGGGGCCGCGTCGTGTGGGGCCGCGTCGTGTGGGCCCGCGTCGCGTGGGGCTGGTAGAAAGGGACCGCGTGGGACAGGACGAGAAGCGTTTGGTTGCACGTGAGCAGGGGCTGGGTTCTGTCTCTCTCGGCCCCAAATTGGCATTATTTAGTGCACCTTTTTCCCCTCTTTCTCTCTGTCCTTTTCACCAAATTAGTATAAAATCTAGAGAAGCTTGCATTTCTGACTTTCTTCAATTATTTGTGCCTTTTGGCCCTCGTTGTTTGCCCAATATGGCAGCAAATCTAGTACTCCCTCCGGTCCATATGTATGTAGTTAAATCTAGAAGCAAATCTCCAGGATAATGTACGATAAATTCACAGTCATAGTAAATCAAGAAAACTAAGTACGGCCAACAAAATATAGTAGACTAGGGATAGATAATCCCTAGATAATATGGATAGATAATAGGCTGCATACACGGCAGCCAACATAGTAACAGGTTCTTCACAAGCACCATCATATTAACATAACAACAAGGGATCCCTAGCTAACAACAAAGGGATCCCAACAACAAACTAGGAGGCAGCAGCAGCAGCGAAGCACACGTCCGGGGACTCCGCCTACCCCATCCGGCTCTGCCTCCACTTGTTGCTCTTGCTCCCCTTGGGAGCCTTGGGCTTGAGCGGAGGCATGCGGCCGGCGGAGATCTCCACCCGCCGCAAGCTGCGGAGGTGCATGCCGAGCGCCCTGTGCTTGGCGCGGAAGGAGTGGACGTTCACCGTCGTGCCGACGTTGGGGAAGGTGTTGCTGATGTTCTCGGCATGCGTGACGAGGCGAGTTGAAGTCCGTGGCGCCGAGTCTCCCGGTGCGAAGGGGCACCTGTACACCTCCTTGGCGAAGTAGGAGATGTACTCGGCCGACCCTGCAGCCTCCGCAGGACCTCGGCGAGTCTTGACGTCCTCCTCCTCTTCGTCGCTGCCGACGTCGGCTGCCGGACATCCGATCCATATCAAACGGAAACTAGTGAATGAGTTGCAACGATGACTAACGTACATGATAACAAAGTTAAGAAAAACAGAGTCAGCCTCAGTTAGAGTGGACATGATTATATATCTACGGGGAAGGTGTTAGCGAACTAAAGCTCATGCACAACAGATTTATACACAGCAATGGTTCGCTGAACCCTCCCCGTAAAAATTTGTGCCCAACCATTCATCATAGGCAAAGAAACAGATTCTAGATCTGAACTAGATCTAAACTTGAACACATTCGAGATTATTTGCAAAATTAAACGGTTGATATCTTTTGATTAGTGCATAAAATAACTGATTGAGATCCCATGATTACTTGCATAAATTAACTGATTGAGATCCAATATTACTTGCATAAATTAACCGAACAGACCGAACCCCAAATCTTAAACGAAATCAAGAAGTGATCAAAACAAAATGGAATAAAATCGGCGCAAATATTAGCCCAATACTCATCCATCTACAGATCCATCTACACCAGCAAAAATAGGGTTCAAAAAGGAATGGGGAACAAAAAAGGAAGCAAACCGTAGTTACCTCGTTCCATGGGTCCTCCAGGGAGGTGTCGTAGGGGTTCGGGGGCGGGACGTACGGCACGGGGTCGTAGGGGTCGACCCATCCCGCCGGGATCTGACTGCCACCGGCGGCAGCAGCGTCCGATGCACCGGCGGCGGCGGCGGCGGCGGAGGCGTCGTCGTCCGTATAGGGGACGGCGCCGAAGATGGAGGCGTCGCGCTTTGCGCCCACCTCGACGATGGGATTGGCATTCTCCTTGTCCATCTCTACGGCGGAGGAAGAGGAAGAGGGAGAGGGAGAGGGTTTTTTGCTTTGGAGAAGATGATGGGACGTGAGAGAGTTGGCGATGCGTGAGCGAGTGAGAGTGACGAGAGAGAGTGCGAGGAGGCGTCTATAAAGGCGAGGGGTGGTTAATGCGACCCGCGTCCTACGCGTGCACCGGTGCACGTCCGCACGTCTTGGACTTCGCAACGCGACACGCGTCCACGATTGCACGTCTCGACTTCTCCACCGCGACCCGCGTCTACGCGTCAACAATTGCACGTGTCCTCGAGTCTAACCCTGGAAATTTAGATATACTCGGGTATACCCTCGAGTCTTATACTAGCATTTTTTGTGTGCTCAATTTTCCCCTCGAGTGCTAATACCGGCTAGTGCAATATACTCAGTTTTACCCTCAAGTGGCTGGTCAACAGAGAGTCAACAAATGGGATTAACTAGTTAAATGAGTCATTTAATGTGCAAAAAAATCCTAAAAAGAGTGGCACTTACTCATGGAGTCTTTACCACAAATTGCCACTTCTCAAATCATAGATAAATCATAGATAAATCAAGTTTTACCACAAATTGCCACTTCTCAAATCACCTAGTAGCTATGAAGGTGCATGGTTTTCCACAACAAGCCCTTCCCAAAACAGCTTTCCCCAAATCATACTTTGTCTAAATGAGGCCACAATTCTCACATCGATGTATATTGGTATTGCAAATAGTTTGAGGTAGGCCAAGATGGGTTTCATTGTACAAAACACACATTTTCCATTTTTCAAATCTCAAATTTGAATCCCTTAGTCTGTTTACTACTCAGGTGCCCTTGGTTTCTTGATAGTACTCAGTTTTGCCCTCTCTCTTCACAAATTCTCGCAGACGTGCATCATCGCCCTGATTGGTCTAGCCCATGTCACGCGGATCGTGCCCGCCGACCGTTGATCGTATGATATAGGGAACGGGCGGGATAACCCCTCTCTCTCTCGTTGGCGGTTAATTAGCTTCCACCCTCTAAGTATGCTCGAAGGGCGGTTTTACGTATTATTTTTCACGCGCTAAAAATTATAAACTATTTTAGGCGTTACTTTTCACGCAAAAAAATGATAAACCATCAACAATTTGTTGTAGCCATTACTTTTCACGCAAAAAAAATGATAAACCATCACCGATTTGTTGTTGCCATTACTTTTCACGCAAAAAAATGATAAACCATCAACAATTTGTTGTAGCCATTACTTTTCACGCAAAAAAATGATAAACCATCACCGATTTGTTGTTGCCATTACTTTTCACGCAAAAAAAATGATAAACCATCACCGATTTGTTGTTGCCATTACTTTTCACGCAAAAAAATGATAAACCATCAACAATTTGTTGTAGCCATTACTTTTCACGCAAAAAAAATGATAAACCATCACCGATTTGTTGTTGCCATTACTTTTCACGCAAAAAAATGATAAACCATCAACAATTTGTTGTAGCCATTACTTTTCACGCAAAAAAATGATAAACCATCACCGATTTGTTGTTGCCATTACTTTTCACGCAAAAAAAAATGATAAACCATCACCGATTTGTTGTTGCCATTACTTTTCACGCAAAAAAATGATAAACCATCAACAATTTGTTGTAGCCATTACTTTTCACGCAAAAAAAATGATAAACCATCACCGATTTGTTGTTGCCATTACTTTTCACGCAAAAAAAATGATAAACCATCACCTAATTTGTTACAAAAGCTGGTTTCGATGAGACCTAACCAAGTTTGGCATACATGATGGCATACCTATAACAACAAGGAATATCTAAAAGGGAAAGTTTCAGAAAATTTGAAATTTAGGGTGAAATGATGCCATACATGATGCTGTTTTTCGAGGTTTTGACCTGAAAATCAATTGGGTATTATAAAGGGAAATAAAAAGTTCGAAAAATGTAAAAACGAAACAATCTATCTATCTATGTATAGAAGATCAGCTGTATGAAATTTGAGGTTATTTAGAGAAGGTAGAAAAAATCACCTTGTTAGAAAAGCTGGTTTCAGCGAGACGAAACGGCATGCGCTTAAGCAAAGTGATTTTTTCGAACATCTCCAAATGACCACAAATTTTCCATACATGATGCCATACGTGTAACAACAAGGAACCCTATCTAAAAAGTGTCAAAAAAGTTTGCCCAACCGTATAGCTCTATCAAAAAGAACCTCACCATGGCGCTAGTATAATTTTGGGATAGTTACAAACTTTCGTTACCTAACCTTCAACATGAAACTTGTTTCAAATTCATTTTGGCCTACGAGAAACAAATCCCAACTTGATTCGAGCACCACGGACTCCAAACGATGCCGATGCCGATATCGGCATGGTCGAAGCTGGCTATGCTCGCCGCCATCTGCTAGGTCAACGTCGGGATGCACCCTCAATCCCGTCCCCTCATTCGATCACCGACACACCAGAGATACCGCCGAGGCCAATGCCGAACGTACATGCCGATGCCAATGCCGAACATGCATGCACGCCGCCGTGGGCACGGCCACGCCGACCCGCTATGCTCTGGACGCCACGGACCGCCGCGAGGTCTTTCCCTTCGCCACCACACTCTCCTAGCACCCACCTATACACGCCGGAAAGGAGAGACACTAGTTTTCTCTACATTGCTCGTGTTCGTGTCCGACACGGTCAGTCAAAGTTTTGACGTAGTCTTCGATGTCGTCGACCATTTCTTCTCTTCTTTGCATGGTTAAACGCGTCTAGTTCATATCTATCTAATGCGTCCGGTCTCGCCTCATGCAGTTCATTGTGGACGTCGATCTCATCTCGGCACCCCGCATGCCACCTCCTCCGTGCCATCGCTCGTAGAGCTCCATTTAAAAATCTAATCCTACCCGTGTATTGCCCCTTGTATCGGCGTCATGGCCCCACTTGTCATTCGATATACCGAAGCCCCACTCGTTCGCGTTTTGGTCGGGGATACAGCGATGCTTACGGTCAAACAAAGATGGATGGTCCGACGTGTCTTTGCGGGCTCTACGTGGCCCCACTAGTCGGAAGATAACGGTCAACCGTCGGGCAACTGGCCGTTACATCACGTGTGATGGTTTCAGACAAAAGTTTGGGTAAAACTGAGGAAAAACTAAGGAGCTGGGGAAAACTGAGTACAACTAAGGAACCGAGGGCACGAAAATAGAAATCCCTAGTTTTTAAGCTATTTGTCCCATGAGCTATATATTGTAAAGCCGAATGATGGAATTTTAAAGGTAGCACTCAAGCAATTTACTTTGGAATGGCGGAGAAATACCATGTAGTAGGTAGGTATGGTGGACACAAATGGTATAGTGGTTGGCTCAAGGATTTTGGATGCATGAGAAGTATTCCCTCTCGATACAAGGTTTAGGCTAGCAAGGTTATTTGAAACAAACACAAGGATGAACGGTGCAGCAAAACTCACATAAAAGACATATTGTAAACATTATAAGACTCTACACCGTCTTCCTTGTTGTTCAAAACTCAATACTAGAAATTATCTAGACTTTAGAGAGGTCAAATATGCAAACCAAATTAGCAAGCTCTAGGTGTTTCTTCATTAATGGGTGCAAAGTATATGATGCAAGAGCTTAAACATGAGCACAACAATTGCCAAGTATCAAATTATTCAAGACATTTTAGAATTACTACATGTAGCATTTTCCAATTCCAACCATATAACAATTTAACGAAGAAGAAACTTCGCCATGAATACTATGAGTAAAGCCTAAGGACATACTTGTACATATGCAACAGCGGAGCGTGTCTCTCTCCCATACAGTGAATGCTAGGATCCCTTTTATTCAAACAAAAACAAAAACAAAAACAAACCGACGCTCCAAGCAAAGCACATAAGATGTGACGGAATAAAAATATAGTTTCAGGGGAGGAACCTGATAATGTTGTCGATGAAGAAGGGGATGCCTTGGGCATCCCCAAGCTTAGACGCTTGAGTCTTCTTAGAATATGCAGGGGTGAACCACCGGGGCATCCCCAAGCTTAGAGCTTTCACTCTCCTTGATCATATTGTATCATACTCCTCTCTTGATCCTTGAAAACTTCCTCCACACCAAACTCGAAACAACTCATTAGAGGGTTAGTGCACAATAAAAATTAACATGTTCAGAGGTGACACAATCATTCTTAACACTTCTGGACATTGCATAAAGCTACTGGACATTAATGGATCAAAGAAATTCATCCAACATAGCAAAAGAAGCAATGCAAAATAAAAGGCAGAATCTGTCAAAACAGAACAATCCGTAAAGATGGATTTTATTAAGGCAGCAGACTTGCTCAAATGAAAATGCTCAAATTGAATGAAAGTTGCGTACATATCTGAGGATCACTCACGTAAATTGGCTTAATTTTCTGAGTTACCTACAGAGAATTAGACCCAGATTCGTGACAGCAAAGAAATCTGTTTCGCGCAGATAATCCAAATCTAGTATGAACCTTACTATCAAAGACTTTACTTGGCACAACAAAACATAAAACTATGATAAGGAGAGGTTGCTACAGTAGTAAACAACTTCCAAGACTCAAATTCAAAACAAAAATACTGTAGTAAAAACATGGGTTGTCTCCCATAAGCGCTTTTCTTTAACGCCTTTCAGCTAGGCGCAGAAAGTGTAAATCAAGTATTATCGAGAGATGATGAATCTTCAGCGGGGTTTGGAGTTTTCTCAACCATGCATAGTATATTGGATACATAAGTTTCAGCGGCTCCCTTTTCATTAGTCTTGGGCTTGCTACTCTCATCAAACAAATTTTCAGGAACAAGCCAAGCATAGTTATTTTCTAGCGCTTCATTCATTGCTAGGAGCTTACATGGTATTGGTGCTTTGATCTCCCCACCATAATTAATATTATTAGTGTACCTTACTCTCTCCATGTCCATCTTTTCAAGGATATTAACAAAATTGGTATAATAACCAAGCATCTTATATTTAGTAAAGACTTTTCTAGCCTCTCTTGCTATACCACCAAATTCTCTAAGAAGGGTTTCTAAAACAAAATCTTTCTTTTCCCCTTCTTCCATATCACCGAGTGTAAGAAACATGTGTTGGATTATAGGATTGAGATTAACAAATTTAGTTTCCAACATGCGAACTAAAGCAGCAGACAGCAATTTCATAATTAGGAGCAAGTTCTACCAAGTGTCTATCTTCGAAATCTTCAACGGTACTAACATGATTGAAAAATTCTTCTATATTGTTTCTCCCAACTATAGACCCACGTCCTACCGGTATGTCTTTTGTGGTAAAATTAAAAGGAAACATGTTGAAATAAGTAAAGCAAATGCAAGTAACTAATTTTTTTGTGTTTTTGATATAGAGTGCAAGACAGTAAATAAAGTAAAGCTAGCAACTAATTTTTTTTGTGTTTTGATATAATGCAGCAAACAAAGTAGTAAATAAAATAAAGCAAGACAAAAACAAAGTAAAGAGATTGAGAAGTGGAGACTCCCCTTGCAGCGTGTCTTGATCTCCCGACAACGGCGCCGGAAATTTGCTTGATGCGTGTAGTTGACACGTCCGTTGGGAACCCCAAGAGGAAGGTGTGATGCGCACGGCGGCAAGTTTCCCTCGCAAGAAACCAAGGTTTAATCGAACCGAGTAGGAGTCAAGAAGCACGTTGAAGGTTGATGGCGGCGGGATGTAGTGCGGCGCAACACCGGAGATTCCGGCGCCAACGTGGAACCTGCACAACACAACCAAAGTACTTTGCCCCAACGAAACAGGTGAGGTTGTCAATCTCACCGGCTTGCTGTAACAAAGGATTAACCGTATTGTGTGGAAGATGATTGTTTGCGAGAGAACGAGTAAAACAAGTATTGCGATAGATTGTATTCAATGTAAAAGAATAGGACCGGGGTCCACAGTTCACTAGAGGTGTCTCTCCCATAAGATAAAAGCATGTTGGGTGAACAAATTACAGTCGGGCAATTGACAAATAGAGAGGGCATAACAATGCACATACATGATATGATAAATATTGTGAGATTTAATTGGGCATTACGACAAAGTACATAGACCGCCATCCAAGCATGCATCTATGCCTAAAAAGTCCACCTTCAGGTTATCATCCGAACCCCTTCCAGTATTAAGTTGCAAAACAACAGACAATTGCATTAAGTATGGTGCGTAATGTAATCAATAACTACATCCTCGGACATAGCATCAATGTTTTATCCCTAGTGGCAACAGCACATCCACAACCTTAGAACTTTCTCATCACTCGTCCCAGCATTTAATGGAGGCATGAACCCACTATCGAGCATAAATACTCCCTCTTGGAGTTAAGAGTAAAAACTTGGCCGAGCCTCTACTAATAACGGAGAGCATGCAAGATCATAAACAACACATAGGTAATAACTTGATAATTAACATAACATAGTATTCTCTATCCATCGGATCCCGACAAACACAACATATAGAATTACAGATAGATGATCTTGATCATGTTAGGCAGCTCACAAGATCCAACAATGAAGCACAATGAGGAGAAGACAACCATCTAGCTACTGCTATGGACCCATAGTCCATGGGTGAACTACTCACTCATCACTCCGGAGGCGACCATGGCGGTGAAGAGTCCTCCGGGAGATGAATCCCCTCTCCGGCAGGGTGCCGGAGGAGATCTCCAGAATCCCCCGAGATGGGATTGGCGGCGGCGGCGTCTCGATGAAGGTTTTCCGTATCGTGGCTCTCGGTACTGGGGGTTTCGCGACGGAGGCTATTTGTAGGCGGAAGGGCAGGTAAAGAGGTGGCACGAGGGGCCCAGACGACAGGCCGGCGCGGCCGGGGCCCGGGCCACGCCGCCCCGGTGTCCGGCCACCTCGTGGCCCCACTTCGACTCTCCTTCGGTCTTCCGGAAGCTTCGTGGCAAAATAGGACCCCGGGCGTTGATTTCGTCCAATTCCGAGAATATTTCGTTACTAGGATTTCGAAACCAAAAACAGCGAGAAAACGAAGCAATCGGCTCTTCGGCATCTTGTTAATAGGTTAGTTCCAGAAAATGCACGAATATGACATAAAGTGTGCATAAAACATGTAGATATCATCAATAATGTGGCATGGAACATAAGAAATTATCGATACGTCGGAGACGTATCAATGCCTATGAATTATACTCTCGTTATTGAACCGTTTGATTGTTGGGGATTTGACTTCATGGGACCTTTTCCCTCTTCAGAAGGTAACACTCATATACTTGTTGTTGTTGATTATGTTACTAAATGGGTGGAAGCCATACCTACAAAAAGTGTTGATGGTGAGACCTCTTTAAAAATGCTTTTAGACATTATTTTTCCTAGATTTGGAGTGCCTAGATATATTATGACAGATGGAGATTCTCATTTTATTCATGGTGGTTTTAGAAAGACTCTTGCTAAATATGGTATTAATCATAGAATTGCTTCCGCTTATCATCCTCAAACTAGTGGGCAAGTAGAACTATCAAATAGAGAAATTAAATCTATCTTGCAAAAGACTGTTAATAAAACTAGAAAGAATTGGGCTAGTAAATTGAAGGAAGCACTATGGGCTTATAGGACTGCTTATAAAAATCCCATGGGAATGTCACCTTATAAAATGGTTTATGGAAAAGCTTGTCATTTACCTTTAGAACTAGAGCACAAAGCTTATTGGGCTGTTAGAGAACTAAATAAAGATCCTAAACTAGCCGGGAATAAGAGGTTGCTGCAATTAAGTTCTCTAGATGAATGGAGAAGTGAAGCTTATGAAAATGCTAAACTCTTTAAAGAGAAAGTTAAGAAATGGCATGATAGAAGGATTATCAAAAGAGAATTTAATATTGGGGATAAAGTCCTATTGTATCGGTCTCGTCTCAGATTCTTTGCGGGGAAATTACTCTCGAAATGGGAAGGACCATATGTTGTTGAGGAGGTGTATCGTTCAAGAGCAATTAAAATTAGCTCTCTCCAAGGCAATGCCACGCAAGTGGTGAATGGACAAAGACTCAAGCACTATATCTCAGGTGATTCTTATAATGTAGATGTTGATGTTATTCGAGTGGAAACACCGGAGGCTTTCATCAAAGGTCAAATTGACAGTCCACCAGAACCCGACTTTGAATAGGTAACAGTACAGGTAATAAAAGTTCGCGATTTACTTTCCGAACAATGTTTTTGCTGTTTTTGGAAAATATGAAAAATTACGAGATCGAAACGGAGTGGAGGAGACGCACGAGGGCGTGCCCCCATAGGCCGGCGCGGGCCCCAGCCTGGCTGCGCCGCCCTATGAGTACACCGCCTCGTCGCCCCTCTCCGACTCTGGTTCGACCTGGTACTTTCCGTTTGTTCTGAAAATTTTTGCTATAAAATCCCCCGGACCCCTGGAGGTTCGTATATCGTTTTCTCGACGTGTTTTATTTCGAGCTGTTTCTGCCAGGATTTGCTTCGGATCTAGAGGTGTCATGTCTTCGTCAGAAACTCCGAAGGACAGCTCCTGCAAGGACTTTGACAACTTGTATATGGACGAGCTGAGGATGCATCCCAAGGAGTTGCTGCTCGTTGATGGGGAGCTGCAGATCAAAGATGTCCAGGGTCCTAAAGGAGAAGGAAGCTTGGAAGACAGGATGGAGAAGCTAGAGCAAGAGGTTTTCAACTACAAGAAGATGGCCGAGCGTGAAGTGAATATCTTCCACAAGATTGTGTCTGAACTCATTGCTGAACACGAGAAGGAAACTGCAAGGCTATGGGGCGACATCCTCTCGCTTCACGACACCACCAACAAACTCCAAGCTCAACTCTATGACGTTCAGAATCAGAATTGTGAGTATGAAAATAGATTTAAACACATAAGCCATGCTGCTAGTTTCAGGATTCCCGAGACCAAGATGTCGTTTGTTGATGGAGAGCCTCTTCCTTGGAAGTCTGAAGACGGGAATTCATCACCGCCACCGCCAAAGGAGTAATTCATCATCGGTATTGGCATCCCCTTGGTTTGTTCCAAGCTTGGGGGAGTGCCGTGGTATCACATCATCACCACCTTTTACTTTTTACTATCAAGTAGTGTCATATCATGAGTAGGGAAGTTATCATATAAGATGGGTTGCAGTGTGGAAGTATCTCTCCTTTAGTTGGTTGTCTATGTATCCCTTGGTGTGAGTTATCGTTATGAAATATTAATGAGAAGTCTTATCATTTACATATTGCACATCTTATTTTAGTTTGCAATTTCTAGTATATGATTGATCTTGATTTTAGTATTGGTACCACTTTGGGAGCATTGAGTAAATCTATTTGGTTTTGGCAAACTTAGCATTGGTCAATAGCAACAACACCTAGAGGTTTAAGTAGAAAAGAGAAATATACATATAGTTGTTTCATTGTCTTCCTTTCTTGCTAGTTCATAGCTTATTATTCTGAAGTTAAAATTGTTTGTGCTTGCAAGAAAGATGCATGATTATGTCTATCACATGTATATTTGTTTGTTTCCCTCAACTCTTATGCTTGCTAATTAACCTTGCTAGCCAAAGACCTGTACTGAGAGGGAATGCTTCTCGTACATCCAAACCTCGAACCCAAACCTATGCCATTTGTGTCCACCATATCTACCTACTGCATGGTATTTTACTGCCATTCCAAGTAAATACTTCATGTGCTACCTTTAAACAATTCAAAATTTATTACTTCTTATTTGTGTCAATGTTTTATAGCTCATGAGGAAGTATGTGGTGTTTTATCTTTCAGTCTTGTTAGGCAGCTTCCACTAATGGACTAGTGGCTTCATCCACTTATCCTATAATTTTGCGAAAAGAGCTGGCAACGGGGTTCCCAGCCCCAATTAATCAACCCTCATTAATAATTCTCTTCACATGTTTTGCCCTGATTCATCAGTAAGCAACTTAATTTTGCAATAGACACTCCTCTATGGTATGAGATTGTTGGAAGGCACCCGAGGATTCGGTTAGCCATGGCTTGTGTAAGCAAAGGTGGGGGGAGTGTCATCCTTAAATAAACTAAAATACATGTGTAAACAAAAGAGAAGAGGGATGATCTACCTTGCTGGTAGAGATGACGTCCTTCATGGGAGCCGCTCTTTGGAGGTCTGTTTGTCAAGGGGGTTAGAGTACCCGCTACCAGTCGTTGACAACAACAAACACCTCTCAAAACTTTACTTTTATTCTCTTTATATGATTTCAAAACTGAAAAAGCTCTAGCACATGATTTAATCCCTGCTTCCCTCTGCGAAGGGCCTGTCTTTTACTTTATGTTAAACCTATTTCCATCCATCTCAAGCAAGCATTTGAGTTGTTGTGATCAAACCATTATATTGTGATTTGCTTCATCATGTCTTTACTCTTCCTTGTTTAGTACAAGTTTTATCTGAATGAATATGGCTTTGCAAGTTATCAATGATCATTATGATTGAGTATGCAGGATGAGCCACATAAGCTTTAATATGAGAGCGCTGCTCAATAGATAAGTATAATCTGTTAACTGTTCTCTGACCAAGAACGAAGTTTGCCATCACCAACTATGATTTCTTATGCACCTTTATTTGTGATTACCTTATACTTGTTTCAAGTTGAATTATATGAGGAAGTTGTTTACTAGAATGTCTTGTGTGAATGAATATGATGCTTCTTGTCCGTATTTTATTTATCGACTCTTCACTCCATAAACATGTGGTCCTGTTTACCGAGTTCGGTTTCGCTTGGGGACAAGCGAAGTCTAAGCTTGGGGGAGTTGATACGTCCAATTTGCATCACTATTTTATATCATAATTTGTCGTTATTCATTGATATATTTCATATTTGGAGATGATACTTATGTTATTTCATCTATTTTGCATGTTTCATGATTATTGGAGGATCGCGCACCGGAGCCGGGATTACTGCTGGAAAAAGCACCGTCGGAATGCAATATTTCGGAAGATCAACAGTTGAAGGAAATTATACGAAAATTCCTATTTTTCCAGATGACGAAGGGAGCCAGAAGGGGGAGCTGAGAAGGGCCGCCATGGGCCCCCCCCACAGGCCGGCGCGGGCCCTGCCCTGGCCGCGCTGCCCTGTGAGGAGGGGGGCCCACAGCCCCTCTCGCCTCCTTTTCTTCGCGTATGCCTTCGTCCCGAAAACCTAAGCCGGAGGGGTACGTCGAACAGAGCCACGGCCGCCTCGCGGGGTGGACAACACCGGAGAGAAAAGAGCTCTCCGGCGGGCAGGAATCCGCCGGGAAATTCCCTCCCGGAGGGGGAAATCGACGCCATCGTCACCGTCATCAAGCTGGACATCATCTCCATCACCATCACCATCATCTTCATCATCATCACCGCCGTCTCCACCGCTGCACCTCGTCACCGCTGTAGCAATTTGGGTTTGATCTTGATTGTTTGATAGGGGAAACTCTCCCGGTGTTGATTTCTACTTGTTATTGATGCTATTGAGTGAAACCGTTGAACCAAGGTTTATGTTCAGATTGTTATTCATTATCATATCACCTCTGATCATGTTCCATATGATGTCTCGTGAGTAGTTCGTTTAGTTCTTGAGGACATGGGTGAAGTCTAAATGTTAGTAGTGAAGTATGGTTGAGTAATATTCAATGTTATGATATTTAAGTTGTGGTGTTATTCTTCTAGTGGTGTCGTGTGAACGTCGACTACATGACACTTCACCTTTATGGGCCTAGGGGAATGCATCTTGTACTCGTTTGCCAATTGCGGGGTTGCCGGAGTGACGAAACCCGAGCCCCCGTTGGTATATCGATGCGGGAGGGATCGCGGGATCTCGTAGTTTAAGGCTGTGGTTAGATTTATCTTAATTACTTTCTTGTAGTTGTGGATGCTTGCAAGGGGTATAATCACAAGTATGTATTAGTCCTAGGAAGGGCGGTACATTAGCATAGGTTCACCCACACAACACTTATCAAAACAATGAAGATTAATTAGCCGTATGAAGCGAAAGCACTAGACTAAAATCCCGTGTGTCCTCGAGAACGTTTGGTCATTATAAGTAAACAAACCAGCTTGTCCTTTGTGCTAAAAAGGATTGGGCCACTCGCTGCAATTATTACTCTCGCAGTTTACTTACTCGTACTTTATTCATCTGTTACATTAAAACCCCCTGAATACTTGTCACGTGAGCATTTACAGTGAATCCTTCATCGAAACTGCTTGTCAACACCTTCTGCTCCTCGTTGGGATCGACATTCTTACTTATCGAAGATACTGCGATACACCCCCTATACTTGTGGGTCATCAGTGCTCTCGATGAAGTAGACCTGTCTACCCCTTCAGAGGAACGCACCAGAGCTTTGCGCCAGGAACTTAATTACATGGTGGCGCATTCTCTGCACCGTCATTCAGAGAGCCTGGTGAACGCCTTTGAGCGCGTTGCGGTACGGGTGGTGCAGGAAATCATGAAGCATCAGTACTCTCCGTCAGGACCTACCTTAGGGACTCACCAGGGAGAGATACCGTTCCAAATCAAACCGCCGCTGCCATTCGCGCTTGCAGCTCCAGAACTACAGGGTTCGCCGGCGTACGTCGTCTACAAGGTGGGAGGTGACCCTGGCGATTGCCAGTTCCTATATGAGCCGCCTAAAGAGATCCCACATGGATACGTGTGCACATACGTGCCGGACTGCAATGCCTTGGCGCGCACGAACCAGGGTGCACCATCAGGGATTCTTGGAGCAGACACCGATAAACAGGCATGGCTAGCTAAATATGCCACAGGAACGAGTCATGAAAGCTCGGTCCCTGCAGCTCATACCATGGAACAGATCAACACCATCTTGAGAGACCAGTTCGGCATCCTGCCGAAGAGGAAGGCAATCGGCTACTCCAAGCCGTACCCCGACGAGTATGATTCGATCCCGCTGCCACCCAAATATCGGCTCCCCGAATTCTCAAAGTTCAATGGATCAGAAGGGTCTAGCTCGATCGAGCACGTGAGCCGATATTTGGCACAGTTGGGCATGATTTCAGCATCGGATCCGCTACGTGTGAGGTTTTTTGCGCTATCTCTCACGGGATCGGCTTTTGGGTGGTACACCTCTTTGCCACCGAACTCAGTTCGGACGTGGAAGCAAATGGAAGAGCAGTTTCATGTCCAATACCACTCAGAAGATACAGAGGCTGGCATTGCCGATCTCACGCAGGTGCGGCAGAAGCGGGGAGAAACGGTGTCGGAATACATTCAGCGTTTCAGGGCTGTCAGAAACCGATGTTATTCGGTTCGTTTAACTGAGAAAGAAGCAGTTGATCTGGCAGCATTGGGCCTCGCAACGCCGATCAAGGATCTGGCTTTCCAAGTAGAGTACGGTTCATTGGCGCAAATGGTCCAGAAACTAACATCGTATGAGCGGCGTCACCCTGAATTGTACCAGGACAAGTTCAAGCGTCCGGTAGGCCTGATCGAGACAGAAGAAGCTGAAGATGCTGCAGAAGATCTGGAGGTAGCCGTGGCTGAATGGGCTCGGGGGGCAACCCTCGTGTCCTGCAAATGGGTGAAGCAACAAGGGCCTGCAAAGGGGTTTGACTTCGATGTGAGCAAAGCTGAGCAGATATTTGATCTATTGTTAAAGGAAAAGCAGCTGAAGTTACCCGGAGGCCATAAAATCCCTACGGCGCAAGAAATGAACGGGAGACCATACTGCAAGTGGCATCACTCGTCCACCCATACCACCAATGACTGCAAAGAGTTTCGTCGGCAGATCCAAATGGCAATAGAACAAGGCCAATTGATCTTTGGTCAGTTTACCATGAAAGTGGACACGCATCCGTTCCCTGGCGTCAACATGGTGGAATTCACTCACCCCACGCGGCATCCGCCACGTTTCTCATTTGATGTTAACATGGTAGGACCTGTACACCACCATGGCAAGGATAAAGAAGACACCAGTCACTCCCGTGCCAAGGATAAGGAGGAGGCCGATCCACGTGACCGGCCCCGATATAATGACAGACGGTACCTCACCGAAGAACAAGTGAGAAGTGTGCGATATCAACGGCCATTTTCTGCACATCTCCTTAACAAGTATGAGCGTCAGTATGACCATCGTCGGCAGTACGACAAAGAAGATGAAAGATATCGTCGATCTGATGTGGACAATGGGAGGTATCGTCGGTATGATAGAGACGACGAAGGATATGAGCGCCGCGCTAAGGGAAGGTCAAGGGAGCAGGAAGACATGGATAGACACTGGGACTGCCCTTTCTTCAAGCATTGCTGGGACGCAGGAATGAGCCGATTACCTACAATCGACAATTGCCCAGAGTGTAGACAGCGAAGAAGGACGCCGCGAAGTTTCGGTTTTCAAGCGTCTAGGGCCTCTCCCACCACAGAACAAACGAGCTGAGTCATCTCAAGATGAAGACTTTGAGGAGTCAGAAGATGAAGAAGTGGATAGATACCACCGGCCAAGGTGGTGTCCTGATGGGCTCAGCCACTCCCGGAAGCGTAGAGTTCAGCGGCTACGTAGCTTGGAGCAAGCCGAGGCGCAATACCTGCACACGTTGAGGAAAGCTCGGCCCGATCTGGCCGTAAAAATCCAGCAAACTTTGGACGAGGAGAATCGTCCACAGAAGAAAGAATGGCGCCCCAAGCAAGTAAAAGCCGATGTGGGTACATCGGCTGGCACAAATATGGTGTTCATACTTCCCTCGGAGTTTCGAGCTCCAGAAACTGAAGAAGTGCCGATAGCACGGTTGACTGCGGTCCACGGCCAGTTATCTTTGAGAAGCCACGAGAGAAGGGCTACAAACATCTGAAGGCCCTGTACCTGAAAGGTTATATCAATGGGCAGCCCGTCGGCAGGATGCTGGTTGACATGGGAGCGGCAGTCAACATAATGCCATACTCCATGTTACGGCGTTTGGGACGCTCTAACGCAGACTTGATCAAGACCAATGTCACACTAAGCGACTTCAACGGCCAAGCCTCAGAGACGCAAGGTGTTTTGAACGTGGATTTAACCGTAGGCCGAAAAACCATCCCTACAATGTTCTTCATTGTCGACAGCAAAAGCACCTACGCTGTCCTGCTAGGGAGGGATTGGATTCACGCCAACTGCTGCATCCCATCGATGATGCACCAATGCCTGATACAGTGGGATGGAGATGAGGTGGAGGTCGTGCATGCAGATGATTCGATCGAGATCTCCATAGCTGGCATGAATATTTGGTACTCGGAAGGCCAAGGGCCGCTCCCCGGAACCAGTTTGGACGGCTGTGAGCGCATCGAGGTGACAAAAAACGGGGTGAGGCTGGTCTTATCCACCGGCCTAACCGAGTAACAAGATCAACATCCATCGACGTGCGTGACAAGGCCGATCCCTGCGATCGGCCCCAAAAAATAAAAAGTGAGGATCTCACCCCAAGCATGTCACGTAGCCAGAGTAAAGCACAACATCGAGCTAGCAGGTGGAGCCGATGTTCAGGTACAATTCCTGGAATTAGATTACTAGAAAGCCGATATCTTCAATTACTTGAAAGATTCGGCTCGGGGGGCACCTAAACGGATAAGATACAAGGCCATGAAGTATGTTCCCAGGGATTGTCAACGACCAGCATCGCAAGAAATTTTCGCAAGAAACATTTCCCAAGTATATGGGATGATGGACAGTGAGACATGGGGGCCGATACATGAAATCGGCCAAATAAAAAAAAACAAATGTATACAAAACAACAGGAGGCGAAGTACAGCCGATGCATAGACATCGACTTTAGAATAAAAAGCCGATGTGCAGCCATCGACTCAAGAGGTATAAACTGTTACAAGCAAAGGTACAAGCTCAATTGAGCAGTCGTCAGGGTACATAGAGAAGCTCTACTGAAGGAATGCCTCGAGAGCATGGAGGGCGTCAGCACGGACACGATCCACCTCGGCGATCTCGGCCTCATCATCTTCGTCCTTGCCTGTCACCAGCTGCTTGTTTAGGGCACGTATTTCGGCCAGATCAGTCTTCAGTTCAGCTTTGAGGCCTTCTGCTTCCTCGTGGGAGTGGGCAATTAGGGCTTCCTTATCTTGGATGAGCTTTTTGGTTGCCCGGACCCTCTCTTCAAGGTCTTCCAACTCCTTTCGCAAGGTCTCAAGTTCAGCAGTGCTGACAGAGGTGTCAGTTTTGGCGTCCAAAGCTGCCTTCTTCTCGTTAAGCCGCTGACATTTGTCTGCAATATCGGCTTTCAACGGAAGCTGGGCATGGTGTAGACCGATTCTCTGACGAGCCAATCTCACCCTTGACCTGTAGGCAGACAGAGTCACAACCGGCCAGAGTTTCACCTGCAACGTCACTGGGAGATGAGACTGGACGTCTTCAAGGATGCTCTTCACTTCGTCAGGATTTTCAACCAATGTCTCAATTGAGGAGGAGAGCAGGGCTTTGAGATGCTGGAGTTGACCATGGGTAGCGCTAGGTCCTGGCTCTTCGCCTGCTTTAGATGGAGCCGGTTCGATGGATTCAGGGTCGAACGTTAGTAAGATTGAGAGGTCATGACCCTGACAAACAATGAGAACAGTGTCAGTATACAGCGAAAGAGAAAGGTAGAGCTAAGGAAAGGGAGTGTACCTCTCCTAAAACCAGAGGAACAGCCGATGAAGAGGTGATCGGCTCTTGTGTTTCTGCTGTGGGCTTGCCCAAGGTGGCAACCTTGTCAGCTACACTGTCAGGAGTTGCTAGGTCCAGGGTGGCGGATGGCATCAATACTTCCTCGACTTCCCCACTGGAGGTGTCATCAGTCTGCAGAGAAAGTGGTTAGCCGTTAAGAGCAGCAACAGGTTAGCATGAAATATGAGCCAAGGAGAATATGATCCAAAACCTCCTGGTTTGATGAAGAGGCTTGCTGTTCCTTGCGATCTCTCTTGATACATCGGCTCTTTGTGCGTAATCCGCCCTGCCCTGCTTTGATGGGAGCTTGGGAAGCAGCAGGTTCAGGAGCTGACCTTTTCTTGGAAGCTGACGGTGGCAAGTCTGGCTGGCTCTGTGTGGTGGTTTTCCCAGAGTTGCCCGAGCTCGAGTCCCATCGACTGGACGGTGTCTCCTCGCTGGAGTTTTCTTCAGTAGAGGTCTGTAAAAGAAATACAAGCATGTTGCAGAAGCCTAGAAGGATAGATAAAATCAGCCAAGGCATGGATCAGCTTACGTGCAAACTTTCATGGGCTGGAGTAGGGTTTTGGCGCTTCAAGGCCTTCCTGGCAGCTACTTTCCTCACTGCTGTTCTCGCCTTAGCTGAGGCTCGGGGGGCAGCTGGCCTAGAAGATGCTCTGCTCTTGGGAGCCGATTTTGGTGAAATCGGCTGGCCCTGCATCACGACCTTTTTCAAGGGTGGTGAGTTTTTGCAGAAGAGGACCACCGGCGCTGGTGGGAGGAAGTTGAAAGGGGAGCCGTCGTCATGTACAGGTTCTGGACCGTCTTGTTGCTGAAAGAAGACAGAGCAGGATTGTAAAAGGAAAGAAATCATTGTGAAGCCACTTCAAGATAATTCGTGAGTAGTGGTACCTGTTCTGCAGGGATGTCATATTCAGCATCAAGTTGTTTCAGCAACGGTCCCAGGGCTCTCCTAAAGGCATGAGTCTTCCACATTGGCCACCAAGTCTCAAAACCATCGGTTGATGAGGTGAAAGAGAGGTTGTGAGGAATTGGGATGGTTAGAGTGTCAAAGAAAGAGTAACACCTCTGACCCGTGAGGACATCGGGCAGATTAGCTCTGCTCTCTGTTAAGTGGTGGAGGAAGAAATGGGGAGACACCTGCCCAAGACCAAATTGCCGGGCTGCTACGACCGGTTGATAAGACTCATAACCAGGTTTGATGATCCTGTTTGAGGTGCTCATGCCAACTGGAAGGAAGCAAGGACGGATCATGATGGAATACAATTGCCGAGTGCTGGCGTCATCGGCAAAGCTGTCTAGCCTGAAGGAGACTGGATTTTCAAAATTTTCAGACTCTGTATAAGGAAAGAAGAGAGGATTGTCCAGGCCTTGGTAGAAAATTCTGAACCACTCCGATGTCTCCTTGAGGGTCAGTCTACTACCTGGAAGGCTATATAGAGCTTGGCCATAGTTAGTGCACCGGATTGGCTTCCCGTTAATGTCTGGAAAGGTGCAAGTGGCCAAAGGTGGAAAGTTTGGGACATGGTTCTCGAAATACAGTTGAGCCCATAGTTGAATAAACCACCAGGGACCTCCTGTTTTGACTGTCTTTTGGGAAAATAGTTTGACAGACATTAGTTGGAGATATCGATAGACCTCTCCAAGGAACAGTTTGCCAATGCCCAGATGTGTGCCTCTGGCAAGTTCATAGGCCAAGGAGAGATAGTTCTTGGTTGGAGCGAGTGAGGGGCCACAGAATATGAAGTGTTCCAACCAGAAATTCAGGAAGGCCGTGTGTTCTTTCTCTGTCACAGGGCCTTTGTTTTTCATGTGGCGTCGAAGATAAGCACCCCAGTTTGTGCACTCTGTTTTGGAAGAGAGTGTGAAAGGGACCTTTGGTAGCATAAAGGCAGAGGGGCTTGGGGATGCAATGTCTAGGCCAGTGATCGTGGCCACGTCTAGTAGGGTTGGTGTCATGGGGCCATGGCCAAATATGAAGCAATTCAAAGCGTCAGACCAAAAGTAGCCGATGGTTTTCAGAAGGTTTTCATGTTTCTCAAGTGGAGACAGTGATAAAGCTAAAGCATCGGCTATTCCTGTGGTTTCCCATGTGGCTTGGTGGGTTTTGGATATTCTTTTGTACCATGAAACCCAATCTTCAGGAGGATTAGGCCAGGCTCGTAAGCAGTCGGCCCAAGAAGTTAGATCTAAATTCTGGTTCACGAAGGGAATCCTATTGGCCTCGCATGAAATCAAATGGGCGGGACTCTCGGTAGAAAGAGGGCCAAGACAGAGAGAATTTGGAAGAGAAGGATGCGGCAGTAGAATGTCTGAAACCTAAAAAATTAATGACGGAATGAGACATTAATTCAGGTGTTTGCTGTTAATTCTAACATTGTGCTCGGGTAGCGAGGAGCGGTTGAGGGTTACCTTCAGGCCAGAGACCATGGTGTTGGCGTTGGATGATTCCGCCATTGGATTCGCTGTGGAGTTGGGTCTGCGCGATCGAGATCTGAGAGTCGCGTGGCTGTAATTTGGGTCTGTTCGAGCGGTGATTTGGGGATCTGAGTTTGCTCTTTCAGATAAGGGTTGTAGGTTACCGTTTGAAATAGGCAACTGATTTGGCCTTACTCACGTTTTATGGTGAAGGCCGATGCGCTGCCATCGGCTATGTGCGCGTTGACTCGCTTTGACAATCGGCAAAATTGGTATGAAGGCAAAATCGACATAGAAGTACTCTTCATTGATCGAAAGAGGGATTTTACAAGAAAGAGCCGATTGCTCTCAAAAGGGTGGTCTGCTCTCAAAGGAGCCGATTCCTACTACTAGTTCTATGCTAGTGGGCCCTAGCCTAGGGGCCATCGCTGCCCTCGTCGTCGCCGTCGTAGCTGCCGTCGGCGCTGCTGCCGGCGGGCTCCTCGTCACTGCTGCCGTAGTCCTCGGCAGGGGCCTCTTCCTCGTCGTCATCGTCGTCGTCGTCGGCGGCATCCGACCCGGCGCGGAAGCGCTTCGCCGGCGGCTCGTCGGAGGATGTGTCATCCTCCTCTTCCTCCTCCTCGTCGGACGAGGAGAAGCCGTCCCAGGAGAAGAGGTCGTCGTCACTCTCCTCCTCCAACCCCCCATCCACAAGGAATTGGAGATTGTCCTCCCCGTCGGCCAGGGAGGCGTCGTCCTCTGACCCGTCGGTGAAGACCCAATCCCTCTCGTCCCACCATTCTGGGGTGAGAGCTTCGTACGCTGCCATCAGGTCGAAGTCCTGCTCCGGTTCGCTGGAGGAGGAGGATTGGAAGGATAGGCCTGAGGAGGCAGAGGAGGAGGAGGAATCCATGGTGGAAGGAGGGCTTGCGAGTGCTACAGAGGATGAGGAGGCGATGAGGAAGTAAACGGCTCAACGGAGTTTAAATAAAGGGGATATAGTAGAGATTTAATGTTACGGCGGTTTCCGAGGACATGGTGCCAAAACTGTCAAATCGTGCAGAGAAGTTGAGAAGGCAAGGCATCATGATGACATTCAATTGCTTCTTTGTCTGATGAGGATATTTTGAGTAAAGCAAGTCACCTATGCATATCTTTGGGGGAAAATAAAAAGGAAGCTTTAGCTGCAGTATCTATTAAAGAGGTAGATGACAATCGAACTCTAGTAATCTTAAAGAAAAATGTTGAGACTAGTTTAGACAAGGAAGAAGGACAAAGTATTTTAGATCCTGGAGATTTGATAATAGAGGAGGCGCAAGAGTTATTGGAACAAGACGATCTGCTAATGCCTATAATTAAACTTAAGAAACCTCGAAAGAAGAGAGATTTTGACTTGTCTAGGGTTCGTAGAAGTGCTAGATTCAAAAATAAATTTTCATGTTAAAATGAGTTCAATAAAAGGTTTATTCTGGAACTCAGATGGTTTTGGTGATGTTGCGAAACACTTGTTTGTGAAAGAACAATTAAGGGAGAAAAAATTAGATTTTATTGCCTTACTAGAGACGGTGAGATCTATTTTTTCAATACATTTTCTTAAAAATTTGGCAAATGGGCTAGACTTTTCTTGGTTTTGTCTTCCACCTCATGGGAGGTCTGGAGGTATCCTAGTTGGAATAAATAATGCATCACTACAAGTTGGTACAGTTGAAACTGGGAATTTTTGTGTCAAATTACATGTTAGATGTAAACATGATGGATTTGAGTGGGTATTAGTGCCAGTCTATGGCGCTGCTCAAGATGCTCATATAGCACAATTCCTAGCTAAACTTGCCAGGATGGGTGGTTCGGGATCCACACCTTCTCTTATTGGAGGGGATTTTAACATTTTGAGGAGAAAAGAGGATAAGAATAATGATAATGTCAAGCCACATTGGCCTTTCGTTTTTAATGCCATTATTGAGAGCCTAAATTTGCGAGAGATTGCTCTCTCAGGTAGGCAATTCACTTGGGCTAATCGAAGGGAAAGTCTAACGTATGAGAAGCTTGACAGAATCCTTTCGACGGTTGAGTGGGAACAAAAATTCTCTCTAGTCACAGTTAGAGCTTTAACAAGGACTGACTCTGACCATGCTCCTTCGTTAATTGATTCGGGTAATCATGCTCATATTGGCAATAAAGCTCACTTTTATTTTGAAACATCATGGTTGAAACATGAGATTTTTTATTAGATAGTGAGAGCTGAATGGGAGACTAAGACCCGTGGGAATTCTCCTATTGCCATTTGGCAGAATAAAATCAGACACTTGAAGCGTTTTCTTAAAGGTTGGGCAAAATGTTTAAGTGGATAATATAAGAAAGAAAAAAGAAAATTTGCTTTTATTAATAGATGAATTGGACTTGAAAGCTGAGTCAATTCCTCTAGATGATGATGAGAGAGCAAACTTAAGAAAGGCAAATGGTGATTTAACAAAACTTCGTAGAGATGAGGAATCTAAATGGGCATAAAGAGCCAAGGTAAAACATATTCAAGAAGGGGGAAACAATACTAAATATTTTCACCTAATTGCAAATGGAAAACATCGAAGAAAGAATTTTTTTTCAAGTAGAACAAGAGGAAAGAACCATAGTGGGTGATGAAAATTTACAACTCTATATTTTTGAATATTATAAGAAGTTGTTTGAAGAGCCAGCTACTTCTACCCTAACACTGAGTGAGGAGTATACACATGATATTCCGCAATTAACCCAAGAGGAGAATAATATCCTTGTTGTTTGATTCACAGAGAAGGAAGTCAAGGATGCTATTTTCTAAATGGAGTTAAATAAATCTCCAGGACCTGATGGTTTTCCAGCTGAGTTCTATCAAACCTTCTGGGAAGTTATCAAGGGTGATTTAATGTCAATATTCTATCAACTGCATTCAGGGGAACTACAGTTGTTCAAATTTAATTTTGGTGTTATTACCCTATTGCCTAAGAAGGAGAATGCGGTTCAAATCCAGCAATATAGACCAATCTGTCTTATTAATGTTAGTTTTAAAATATTCACGAAAGTCACTACTATTAGAGCTAATGCTGTTGCCAAAACAGTTATTACCTCTACATAGTCGGCATTCATGCCAGGACGACATATTCTTGAAGGAGTAGTTGTCTTACATGAAACTATTCATGAACTTCATCGGAAGAAAATTGATTGGGTGATATTTAAAATTGATTTTGAGAAAGCCTATGATAAAGTAAAATGGTCTTTTCTTCAACAAGTTATGCGCATGAAAGGATTTGATCCCAAATGGTGTCATCTCATCGAGCAATTTGTTAGGAGAGGAAGTGTTGGGATCAAGGTTAATGATGATATTGGTCATTATTTTGAAACTAGGAAGGGTCTTCGACAGGGTGACCCGTTGTCACCTATGTTGTTTAATATTATGATACGTCTCAAACGTATCTATAATTTCTTATGTTCCATGCTAGTTTTATGACAATACTCACATGTTTTATATACACTTTATATCATTTTGATGCATTTTCCGGCACTAACCTATTAACAAGATGCCGAACCGCCAGTTCCTATTTTCTGCTGTTTTTGGTTTCAGAAATCCTACACAGGAAATATTCTCGGAATTGGACGAAACAAAAGCCCACGGTCTTATTTTCCACGGAGCCTTCCAGAACACCGAAGAGGAGACGGAGAGGGGACACGAGGCGGCCATACCATAGGGGGGCGTGATGTCTACGGGTGCTTCTATTCTTGTAGACAGTGTTGGGCCTCCAAGAGCAGAGGTTTGTAGAACAGCAGCAAGTTTCCCTTAAGTGGATCACCCAAGGTTTATCGAACTCAGGGAGGAAGAGGTCAAAGATATCCCTCTCATGCAACCCTGCAACCACAAAGCAAGAAGTCTCTTGTGTCCCCAACACACCTAATAGGTGCACTAGTTCGGCGAAGAGATAGTGAAATACAGGTGGTATGAATATATATGAGCAGTAGTAACGGCGTGTAGTTGATGATGGTAATATGGTAGCAGTAGTAACGCAGTAAAACAGTAAATAAGCAGCGATAGCAGTATTTAGGAACAAGGCCTAGGGATTAGACTTTCACTAGTGGACACTCTCAACATTGATCACATAACAGAATAGATAAATGCATACTCTACACTCTTGTTGGATGATGAACACATTGCGTAGGATTACACGAACCCTCAATGCCGGAGTTAACAAGCTCCACAATTCAATGTTCATATTAAAATAACCTTAGAGTGCAAGAAAGATCAACACGACTAAACCAAGTACTAACACAGCATGCACACTCGTCACCTTCACACTATGTAGGAGGAATAGATCACATCAATACTATCATAGCAATAGTTAACTTCACAATCTACAAGAGATCATGATCATAGCATACGCCAAGTACTAACACGGATGCACACACTCGTCACCATTACACCGTGCGGGAGGAATAAAACTACTTTAATAACATTGCTAGAGTAGCACATAGATAAATTGTGATACAAAACACATTGCAATCATAAAGAGATATAAATAAGCACTTCACTACGCCATTCATAACGGTGAGTAAGTATTCCGTGAAATATAGCCTAAGAGACCCACACGGTGCACACACTGTCACCTTTACACACGTGGGACAAGGAGTCTCCGGAGATCACATAAGTAAAACTCACTTGACTAGCACAATGACATCTAGATTACACGCATCATCATATGAATCTCAATCATGTAAGGCAGCTCATGAGATTATTGTATTGAAGCACATAGGAGAGAGATGAACCACATAGCTACCGGTACAGCCCCGAGCCTCGATGGAGAACTACTCCCTCCTCATGGGAGACATCAGCGTTGATGAAGATGGTGGTGGTGTCGATGGAGGAGCCTTCCGGGGGCACTTCCCCATCCCGGCGGCGTGCCGGAACAGAGACTCCTGTCCCCCAGATCTTGGCTTCGCGATGGCGGTGGCTCTGGAAGGTTTCTCGTACCGTGGCTTTTTCGTCCCGAGGTTTTAGGTCTGGGACCTTTAAATAGGCGAAGAGGCGGAGTCGGAGGGGCAACGAGGCGATGACACCATAAGGCGGCGCGGCCAGGGCCTGGGCCGCGCCGGCCTATCATCTGGGGCCCCTGTGGCCCCCCTCTGGCGACTCTCGGGTGTTCTGGAAGCTTCGTGGAAAAATAGGATGCTGGGTCTTGATTTCGTCCGATTTCGAGAATATTTCCTTACTAGGATTTCTGGAACCAAAAACAGCAGAAAACAGGAAATGGCCCTTCGGCATCTCGTCAATAGGTTAGTTCCGGAAAACGCATAATAATGACATATAATGTGCATAAAACATGTAGATATCATCAATAATGTGGCATGGAACATAAGAAATTATCGATACGTTGGAGACGTATCAGCATCCCCAAGCTTAGTTCCGCTCGTCCCGAGCGAGTAAAACGATAACAAAGATAATTTCTGAAGTGACATGCCATCATAACCTTGATCATACCGTAAACATATGTAATGAATGCAGCGATCAAAACAATGGTAATGACATGAGTAAACAACTGAATCATAAAGCAAAGACTTTTCATGAATAGTACTTAAAGACAAGCATCAATAAGTCTTGCATAAGAGTTAACTCATAAAGCAATAAATCAAAGTAAAGGCATTGAAGCAACACAATGGAAGATTAAGTTTCAGCGGTTGCTTTCAACTTGTAACATGTGTATCTCATGGATAATTGTCAACATAGAGTAATATAACAAGTGCAATATGCAAGTATGTAGGAATCAATGCACAGTTCACACAAGTGTTTGCTTCTTGAGGTGGAGAGAGATAGGTGAACTGACTCAACATAAAAGTAAAAAGAATGGTCCTTCAAAGAGGAAAGCATTGATTGCTATATTTGTGCTAGAGCTTTTATTTTGAAAACATGAAACAATTTTGTCAACGGTAGTAATAAAGCATATGAGTTATGTAAATTATATCTTACAAGTTGCAAGCCTCATGCATAGTATACTAATAGTGCCCGCACCTTGTCCTAATTAGCTTGGACTACCGGATCATCGCAATGCACATGTTTTAACCAAGTGTCACAATGGGGTACCTCCATGCCGCCTGTACAAAGGTCTAAGGAGAAAGCTCGCATTTTGGATTTCTCGCTTTTGATTATTCTCAACTTAGACATCCATACCGGGACAACATGGACAACAGATAATGGACTCCTCTTTAATGCATAAGCATGTGGCAACAATTATTATTCTCATATGAGATTGAGGATATTTGTCCAAAACTGAAACTTCCACCATGAATCATGGCTTTAGTTAGCGGCCCAATGTTATTCTCTAACAGTATGCATGCTCCAACCATTAAGGTGGTAGATCTCTCTTACTTCAGACAAGACGGACATGCATAGCAACTCACATGATATTCAACAAAGAATAGTTGATGGCGTCCCCAGAAGCATGGTTATCGCACAACAAGCAACTTAATAAGAGATAAAGTGCATAAGTACATATTCAATACCACAATAGTTTTTAAGCTATTTGTCCCATGAGCTATATATTGCAAAGGTAGAGGATAGAAATTTAAAGGTAGCACTTCAAGCAATTTACTTTGGAATGGCGGAGAAATACCATGTAGTAGGTAGGTATGGTGGACACAAATGGCATAGTGGTTGGCTCAAGGATTTTGGATGCATGAGAAGTACTCCCTCTCGATACAAGGCTTAGGCTAGCAAGGTTGTTTGAAGCAAACACAAGCATAAACTAGTACATCAAAACTTACATAAAAGACATATTACAAGCATTATAAGACTATACATTGTCTTCCTTGTTGTTCAAAACTCAATACTAGATGTTATCTAGACTCTAGAGAAACCAAATATGCAAACCAAATTAGCAAGCTCTAAGTGTTTCTTCATTAATGGGTGCAAAGTATATGATGCAAGAGCTTAAACATGAGCACAACAATTGCCAAGTATCAAATTATCCAAGACATTTTAGAGTTACTACATGTAGCATTTTCCAATTCCAACCATATAACAATTTAACGAAGAAGAAACTTCGCCATGAATACTATGAGTAGAGCCTAAGGACATATTTGTCCATATGCTACAGCGGAGCGTGTCTCTCTCCCATAAAGTGAATGCTAGGATCCATTTTATTCAAACAAAACAAAAACAAAAACAAACCGACGCTCCAAGCAAAGTACATAAGATGTGACGGAATAAAAATATAGTTTCGGGGGAGGAACCCGATAATGTTGTCGATGAAGAAGGGGATGCCTTGGGCATCCCCAAGCTTAGATGCTTGAGTCTTCTTAGAATATGCAGGGGTGAACCACCGGGGCATCCCCAAGCTTAGAGCTTTCACTCTCCTTGATCATATTGCATCATACTCCTCTCTTGATCCTTGAAAACTTCCTCCACACCAAAGTCGAAACAACTCATTAGAGGGTTAGTGCATAATAAAAATTCACATGTTCAGAGGTGACACAATCATTCTTAACACTTCTGGACATTGCATAAAGCTACTGGACATTAATGGATCAAAGAAATTCATCCAACATAGCAAAAGAGGCAATGCGAAATAAAAGACAGAATCTGTCAAAACAGAACAGTCCGTAAAGATGGATTTTATTAGGCCTCCAGACTTGCTCAAACGAAAATGCCCAAATTGAATGAAAGTTGCGTACATATCTGAGGATCATGCACGTAAATTGGCTTAATTTTCTGAGCTACCTACAGGGAGATAGACCCAGATTCGTGACAGCAAAGAAATCTGTAACTGTGCAGTAATCCAAATCTAGTATTCACTTTACTATCAAAGACTTTACTTGGCACAACAAAACATAAAACTAAGATAAGGAGAGGTTGCTACAGTAGTAAACAACTTGCAAGATACAAATATAAAACAAAGTACTGTAGCAAAATAACACATGGGTTATCTCCCAAGAAGTTCTTTCTTTATAGCCGTTAAGATGGGCTCAGCAGTTTTAATGATGCTCACATGAAAAATAGAGTATGAAGCAAAAGAGAGCATCAAGAAGCAAATTCAAAACAAATTTAAGTCTAACATGCTTCCTATGCATAGGAATCTTGTAAATAAACAAGTTCATGAAGAGCAAAGTAACAAGCATAGGAAGATAAAACAAGTGTAGCTTCAAAAATTTCAGCACATAGAGAGGCATTTTAGTAACATGAAAATTTCTACAACCATATTTTCCTCTCTCATAATAACTTTCAGTAGCATCATGAGCAAACTCAACAATATAACTATCACATAAAGCATTCTTATCATGAGTCTCATGCATAAAATTATTACTCTCCACATAAGCATAGTCAATTTTATTAGTAATAGTGGGAGCAAATTCAACAAAGTAGCTATCATTATTATTCTCTTCAAGTGTAGGAGGCATAGTATAATCACAATAAAATTTACTCTCCATAGTAGGTTGTACCAAAAGACCACTATTATAATAATCATCATAAATAGGAGGCAAAGTATCATCAAAGAAAATTTTCTCCTCAATGCTTGGGGGACTAAAAAGATCATGAAAACCAGCTTCCCCAAGCTTAGAACTTTCTACATTATTATCAACAATGGTGTTCAAAGCGTTCATACTAATATTACTACCAGCATGCAAATAAGATTCCATAGGTTTTTTAATTTTCGCATCAAACAATCCATGTTTTAAATCAGGAAATAGAATAAGAAGCTCATTGTTGTCCATTATGACCAACTAGTGTAAACAAGAAACAAAAAGATGCAATTGCAGGATCTAAAGGAAATATCTTCGAGCACAAACACAATGGCGCCAGAAAAGTACTGTTACACCGGAACCGGAGTATGAGTGCCTTTTTACCTTTCCTCCCCGGCAACGGCGCCGGAAAAGTGCTTGATGTCTACGGGTGCTTCTATTCTTGTAGACAGTGTTGGGCCTCCAAGAGCGAGAGGTTTGTAGAACAGCAGCAAGTTTCCCTTAAGTGGATCACCCAAGGTTTATCGATCTCGGGGAGGAAGAGGTCAAAGATATCCCTCTCATGCAACCACCGCAACCACAAAGCAAGAAGTCTCTTGTGTCCCCAACACACCTAATAGGTGCACTAGTTCGGCGAAGAGATAGTGAAATACAGGTGGTATGAATATATATGAGCAGTAGTAACGGCGTGTAGTTGATGGTGGTAATATGGTAGCAATAGTAACGCAGCGAGTGGTAACGCAAGAAAACGAGTAAATAAGCAGACGATAGCGTATTTAGGAACAAGGCCTAGGGATTAGACTTTCACTAGTGGACACTCTCAACATTGATCACATAACGGAATAGATAAATGCATACTCTACACTCTTGTTGGATGATGAACACATTGCGTAGGATTACACGAACCCTCAATGCCGGAGTTAACAAGCTCCACAATTCAATGTTCATATTTAAATAACCTTAGAGTGCAAGAAAGATCAACACGACTAAACCAAGTACTAACACAACATGCACACTCGTCACCTTCACACTATGTAGGAGGAATAGATCACATCAATACTATCATAGCAATAGTTAACTTCACAATCTACAAGAGATCATGATCATAGCATACGCCAAGTACTAACACGGATGCACACACTTGTCACCATTACACCGTGCGGGAGGAATAAAACTACTTTAATAACATTGCTAGAGTAGCACATAGATAAATTGTGATACAAAACACATTGCAATCATAAAGAGATATAAATAAGCACTTCACTACGCCATTCATAACAGTGAGTAAGTATTCCGTGAAATATAGCCTAAGAGACCCACACGGTGCACACACTCGTCACCTTTACACACGTGGGACAAGGAGTCTCCGGAGATCACATAAGTAAAACTTACTTGACTAGCACAATGACATCTAGATTACAAGCATCATCATATGAATCTCAATCATGTAAGGCAGCTCATGAGATTATTGTATTGAAGCACATAGGAGAGAGATGAACCACATAGCTACCGGTACAGCCCCGAGCCTCGATGGAGAACTACTCCCTCCTCATGGGAGACAGCAGCGTTGATGAAGATGGCGGTGGTGTCGATGGAGGAGCCTTCCGGGGCACTTCCCCGTCCCGGCGGCGTGCCGGAACAGAGACTCCTGTCCCCCAGATCTTGGCTTCGCGATGGCGGCGGCTCTGGAAGGTTTCTCGTACCGTGGCTTTTTCATCCCGAGGTTTTAGGTCTGGGACCTTTAAATAGGCGAAGAGGCGGAGTCGGAGGGGCAACGAGGCGATGACACCATAAGGCGGCGCGGCCAGGGCCTGGGCCGCGCCGGCCTATCATCTGGGGCCCCGTGGCCCCCTCCGGCGACTCTCGGGTGTTCCGGAAGCTTCGTGGAAAAATAGGATGCTGGGTCTTGATTTCGTCCGATTCCGAGAATATTTCCTTACTAGGATTTCTGGAACCAAAAACAGCAGAAAACAGGAACTGGCCCTTCGGCATCTCGTCAGTAGGTTAGTTCCGGAAAACGCATAATAATGACATATAATGTGCATAAAACATGTAGATATCATCAATAATGTGGCATGGAACATAAGAAATTATCGATACGTTGGAGACGTATCAGGGCGCGGCCCCACCCCTGGCCGCGCCGCCTTATGGGGTGGGCCCCTCGAGCGTCCCCCGACTCTGCCCCTTCGCCTATATTATCCTTCCGTCGCGAAAACCCTAGTACCGAGAGCCACGATACGAGAAAACATACTGAGATGCCGCCGCCGTCAACCCTACCTCGGGGGGTTCTGAAGATCGCCTCCGGCACCCTGCCGGAGAGGGGAATCATCACCGGAGGGCTCTACATCACCATGCCCGCCTCCGGACTGATGCGTGAGTAGTTCATCCTTGGACTATGGGTCCATAGCAGTAGCTAGATGGTTATCTTCTCCTCTTGTGCTATCATGTTTAGATCTTGTGAGTTGCCTATCATGATCAAGATCATCTATTTGTAATGCTACATGTTGTGTTTGTTGGGATCCGATGAATATGGAATACTATGTCAAGTTGATTATCGATCTATCATATATGTGTTGTTTATGATCTTGCATGCTCTCCGTTGCTAGTAGAAGCTCTGGCCAAGTTGATACTTGTAACTCCAAGAGGGGGTATTTATGCTCGATAGTGGGTTCATGCCTCCATTGAATCTGGGACAGAGTGATGAAAGTTCTAAGGTTGTGAATGTGCTTGTTGCCACTAGGGATAAAACAACAATGCTTTGTCTAAGGATATTTGTATTGTTTACATTACGCATAGTACTTAATGCAATTGTCTGTTGTTTGCAACTTAATACTGGAAGGGGTGCGGATGCTAACCCGAAGGTGGACTTTTTAGGCATAGATGCATGCTGGATAGCGGTCTATGTTATGAGAGAGCAATTTTCTGGTGTTAGTAGTGATGATGCTGCTGCCCATCTTAATAATTTTGTTGAACTTTGTGAAATGCAAAAGTATAAGGATGTAGATGGGGACATTATAAAACTGAAATTGTTTCCTTTCTCCTTAAGAGGAAGAGCTAAAGATTGGTTGCTATCTTTGCCTAAGAATAGTATTGATTCATGGACTAAATGTAAAGATGTTTTGATTGGAAGATATTATCCTCCTGCTAAAATTATATCTTTGAGAAGTAGCATTATGAATTTTAAGCAATTGGATAATGAACATGTTGCCCAAGCATGGGAAAGAATGAAATCTTTGGTAAAGAATTGCCCTACCCATGGACTAACTACTTGGATGATCATCCAAACCTTTTATGCAGGATTAAATTTTTCTTCAAGGAACCTATTGGATTCATCTGCTGGAGGTACTTTTATGTCCATCACTTTGGGTGCTGCAACAAAGCTTCTTGATGATATGATGATCAACTACTCTGAATGGCACACTGAAAGGACTCCTCAAGGTAAGAAGGTAAATTCTGTTGAAGAAACCTCCTCCTTGAGTAATAAGATTGATGTTATTATGTCCATGCTTGTTAAAGGTAGATCTAATGTTGATCCTAATAATGTTCCTTTAGCTTCATTGGTTTCTCAAGAAGAGCATGTTGATGTGAACTTCATTAAAAAATAGTAATTTCAACAACAATGCTTATAGGAATAATTTTGGTAACAACTATAGGCCATATCCTTCTAATAATGGTAATGGTTATTGTAATTCTTATGGTAATTCTTACAACAATAGTAGGAGTGTACCCTCTGGTCTTGAAGTCATGTTTAAAGAATTTATTAGTACACAAACTGCTTTCAACAAATCTGTTGAGGAAAAGCTTGGTAAAATTGATGTTCTTGCTTCTAAGGTTGATAGTCTTGCTGCTGATGTTGAACTTTTAAAACTGAAAGTTATGCCTAATGAAACTAAAGATATTAAGTCATTTGCTACAGCAAACGCTATCCAAGTTCGAATTAATGACAATATTAGAATGATGGCTGAATTGCATGCTAGGTGGGAAAGAGAAGAAAAACTTGCTAAAGAGAATAATGTAGCTAAAGTTTGGACTATTACCACCACTAGTAATGTTGATGCTTCACATGTTGCTAAACCTCCTACTATCAATGGTAAAATAATTGGTGTTGGCAATGTTTCTACTTCTAGTACAAAGCATGAAAAATTGCCTGAAACTCGTTGAAACTCGTTTGTGATAAAAGTGCTGAAATTTTTCAGAGTATTGGGGACAATGATCCCATTGCTTTAGATCATAATGGTTTTGATTTTGATAATTGTCATATCTCTGAAGTTATTAAGTTCTTGCAAAAACTTGCTAGAAGTCCTAATGCTAATGCTAGTGCTATAAACTTGGCCTTTACAAAACATATTACAAATGCTCTCATTAAAGCTAGAGAAGAGGAATTAAAACTTGAAGCTTCTATTCCTAGGAAGTTAGAAGATGGTTGGGAGCCCATCATTAAAATGAAGGTCAATGATTTTGATTGTAATGATTTATGTGATCTTGGTGCAAGTATTTCTGTTATGCCTAAGAAACTCTATGATATGCTTGACTTGCCACCACTGAAATATTGCTATTTGGATGTTAATCTTGCTGATAATTCTATAAAGAAACCTTTGGGGAGGATTGACAATGTTCACATTACGCTTAACAATAACCTTGTCCCCGTTGATTTTGTTGTCTTGGATATTGAATGCAATGCATCTTGTCCTATTATTTTGGGAAGACCCTTTCTTCGAACTATTGGTGCTATTATTGATATGAAAAAAGGAAATATTAAATATCAATTCCCTCTTAAGAAAGGTATGGAACACTTCCCTAGAAAGAGAATGAAGTTGCCTTTTGATTCTATTATTAGAACAAATTATGATGTTGATGCTTCTTCTCTTGAAGTTACTTGATTTACACTTTCTGCGCCTAGCTGAAAGGCGTTAAAGAAAAGCGCTTATGGGAGACAACCCATTATTTTATTTCTGCAATTTTTGTTTTATATTTGAGTCAAGGTGCTTGTTACTACTGTAGCAATACCTTTGTATCTTTACTTTATTGCATTGTTGTGCCAAGTAAAGTCTTTGATAGTAAAGTTGATACTAGATTTGGATTTCTGCGTAGAAACAGATTTTTAGCTGTCACGAATTTGAGTTGATCTCTCTGTAGGAGAATCTAGAAAAATCTGCAAAAATTCATGAGTAATCCTCAGATATGTACGCAACTTTCATTCAATTTGAGCTTCTTCATCTGAGCATGTTAAGTGTCTCGAAAAAATTCGTCTTTACGGACTGTTCTGTTTTTACAGATTCTGCCTTTTATTTCACATTGCCTCCTTTACTGTGTTTGAGTGGATTTCTTTGATCCATTAAATTTCAGTAGCCTTGGGTAATGTCCAGAAGTGTTGGGAATGATTGTGTCCTCTCTGAACATGTGAATTTTTGATTATGCACTAACTCTCTAATGAGATTGTTTTGAGTTTGGTGTGGAGGAAGTTTTCAAGGATCAAGAGAGGAGGATGATATAATATGATCAAGAAGAGTGAAAAGTCTAATCTTGGGGATGCCCCCGTGGTTCATCCCTGCATATTTCAAGAAGACTCAAGCATCTAAGCTTGGGGATGCCTTGGGCATCCCCTTCTTCATCAACAACTTATCAGGTCACCTCTAGTGAAACTATATTTTTATTCCATCACATCTTATGTGCTTTACTTGGAGCGTCTGTGTGTTTTTATTTTTGTTTGTGTTTGAATAAATTCGGATCCTAGCATTCCTTGTATGGGAGAAAGACACGCTCCGCTTTTTCATATTGAACACTGGTGTTCTTAGTTTTACTTTTAATGTTCATGGCGAAAGTTGAAAGCCACTTCATTTATTGCTATTTGGTTGGAAACAGAAAATGCTTCATGTGGTAATTGGTATATTGTCTTGAATAATTTGATACTTGGCAATTGTTTTGAGCTCTCAATTAGATCATGTTTAAGCTCTTGCATCATGTGGTTTAAACCTATTGGTGGAGAACTACCGTAGAGCTTGTTGAAATTTGGTTTGCATGATTGGTCTCTCTAAAGTCGATATTTTCTGGTAAAAGTGTTTGAACAACAAGGAAGACAGTGTAGAGTCTTATAATGCTTGCAATATGTTCTTATGTAAGTTTTGCTGTACCGGTTCATACTTGTGTTTGCTTCAAACAACCTTGCTAGCCAAAGCCTTGTACTGAGAGGGAATGCTTCTCGTGCATCCAAAACCTTGAGCCAAAACCTATGCCATTTGTGTCCACCATAACTACCTACTATGTGGTATTTTTCTGCCATTCCAAAGTAAATTGCTTGCGTGCTACCTTTAAAAATTTCATTCCTTGTCTTTGCAATACATAGCTCATGGGAAAGTAGCCTAAAAACTATTGTGGTAAAGAATATGTCGTTTATGTATCTTATTTCTTATAAGTTGCTTGTTGAGCGATAACCATGTTTCTGGGGACGCCATCAACCTGTCACACCTTTGTTGAATATCATGTGAGTTGCTATGCATGTTCGTCTTGTCTGAAGTAAGGGAGATTTGCCATGAGTTAAATGGTTTGAGTATGCATATTGTTAGAGAAGAACATTGGGCCGCCAACCAAAGCCATGTATCATGGTGGAAGTTTCAGCTTGGACATTAATCCTCAAATCTCTTATGAGAATATTATCTCGTTGTTGAATGCTTTAAGCATTAAAGAGGAGTCCATTATCTCGTTTTCTATGTTGTCCCGGTATGGATGTCCTCAAGTTGAGATCTATCAAAATCGAGAAATCAAATGCGATTTATCTCCTTGGACCTTTGTACGAGTGGCATAGAGGTACCCCTTTGTGACACTTGGTTGAAACATATGTAATGCAATGATAATCCATGGAAATCCGAGCTAATTAGGACAAGGTGCGAGCACTATTGGTATTCGATGCATGAGGCTTGCAACTTATAGGAGGTTTTATGCATAACACATATGAATTATTACTACCGTTGACAAAATTGTTTCCATGTTTTCAAAATAAAAAGCTCTAGCACATGAGTAATCCCCGCTTCCCTCTGCGAAGGGCCTTTCTTTTACTTTATGTTGAGTCGGTTTACCTACTTCTTTCTATCTTAGAAGCAAACACTTGTGTCAACTGTGTGCATTGATTCTTACATACTTGCTTATTTGCACTCATCATATTACTTTGTGTTGACAATTATCCATGAGATATACATGTTGAAAGTTGAAAGCAACTGCTGAAACTTAAATCTTCCTTGTGTTGCTTCAAAACCTTCTATTAAGAATCTGTTGCTTTATGAGTTAACTCTTATGCAAGACTTGTTGATGCTTGTCTTGAAAGTACTATTCATGAAAAGTCTTTGCTATATGATTCAGTTGTTTAGTCATTATCTTTACCATTGCTTTCAATCACTTCATTCATCTCATATGCTTTACAATAGTATTGATCAAGATTATGATAGTAGCATGTCACTTAAGAAATTATCCTTGTTATCGTTTACCTACTCGAGGGCGAGTAGGAACTAAGCTTGGGGATGCTTGATACGTCTCAAACGTATCTATAATTTCTTATGTTCCATGCTAGTTTTATGACAATACTCACATGTTTTATATACACTTTATATTATTTTGATGCATTTTCCGGCACTAACCTATTAACAAGATGCCGAAGCGCCAGTTCCTGTTTTCTGCTGTTTTTGGTTTTAGAAATCCTACACAGGAAATATTCTCGGAATTGGACGAAACAAAAGCCCACAGTCTTATTTTCCACGGAGCCTTCCAGAACACCGAAGAGGAGACGGAGAGGGGACACGAGGCGGCCATACCATAGGGGGGCGTGGCCCCACCCCTGGCCGCGCCGCCTTATGGGTGGGCCCCTCGAGCGTCCCCCGACTCTGCCCCTTCGCCTATATTATCCTTCCGTCGCGAAAACCCTAGTACCGAGAGCCACGATACGAGAAAACATACTGAGACGCCGCCGCCGTCAACCCTACCTCGGGGGTTCTGAAGATCGCCTCCGACACCCTGCCGGAGAGGGGAATCATCACCGGAGGGCTCTACATCATCATGCCCGCCTCCGGACTGATGCGTGAGTAGTTCATCCTTGGACTATGGGTCCATAGCAGTAGCTAGATGGTTGTGTTCTCCTCTTGTGCTATCATGTTTAGATCTTGTGAGCTGCCTATCATGATCAAGATCATCTATTTGTAATGCTACATGTTGTGTTTGTTGGGATCCGATGAATATGGAATACTATGTCAAGTTGATTATTGATCTATCATATATGTGTTGTTTATGATCTTGCATGCTCTCCGTTGCTAGTAGAAGCTCTGGCCAAGTTGATACTTGTAACTCCAAGAGGGGGTATTTATGCTCGATAGTGGGTTCATGCCTCCATTGAATCTGGGACGATGACGATGAAAGTTCTAAGGTTGTGGATGTCTTGTTGCCACTAGGGATAAAACAACAATGCTTTGTCTAAGGATATTTGTATTGTTTACATTACGCACGGTACTTAATGCAATTGTCCGTTGTTTGCAACTTAATACTGGAAGGGGTGCGGATGCTAACCCGAAGGTGGACTTTTTAGGCATAGATGCATGCTGGATAGCGGTCTATGTTCTTTGTCGTAATGCCCTAAGTAAATCTCATAGTAGTCATCATGATATGTATGTGCATTGTTATACCCTCTCTATTTGTCAATTGCCCAACTGTAATTTGTTCACCCAACATGCTATTTATCTTATTGGAGAGACACCACTAGTGAACTGTGGACCCCGGTCCATTCTTTTACATCTGAAATACAACCTACCGCAATCATTGTTCTCTCGCTGTTCTTTGCAAACAAACATCATTCTCCACACCATACGTTTAATCCTTTGTTTACAGCAAGCCGGTGAGATTGACAACCTCACTGTTAAGTTGGGGAAAAGTATTTTGATTGTGTTGTGCAGGTTCCACGTTGGCGCCGAAATCCCTGGTGTTGCGCCGCACTACACTCCTTCACCAACAACCTTCACGTGGCCTTCATCTCCTACTGGTTCGATAACCTTGGTTTCTTACTGAGGGAAAAACTTGCTGCTGTGCGCATCACACCTTCCTCTTGGGGTTCCCAATGGACGTGTGCATCACGCGCCATCACATTATTGCAGATATGTTAGCCATCCTAATAGCAAGAGCGAAAGAGGATGGTCAGATAGGAAGTCTCATCCCTCATTTAATTGATGGAGGAATTTCTATACTGCAATATGCCGATGACACGATACTTTTCATGGAACATGACTTTGAGAAGGCTGTAAATATGAAACTAATATCGTGTTTCTTTGAAGAATTGTTAGGACTAAAAATTAATTTTCATAAGAGTAAGATTTTCTGTTTTGGTAAGGCCAAAGAGGAAGAGGAGCATTATAAACAACTATTTGGTTGTGAATCTGGTTCTTTTCCCTTAAGATATTTGGGTATCACAATCCATTATAGAAAGTTAAAAAACTCTGAATGGAATCTAGTGGAAAGTAGTTTTGAGAGAAAACTGGGATGTTGGGCTGGAAAATTGTTATCATATTGGGATCGCCTTATATTGATTAACTCTGTTCTTACTAGTTTACCGATGTTGATGCTATCTTTCTTTGATTTACCTAAAGGGGCAAGGAAGAGATTAGATTTTTTCCGATCACGTTTATGTTGGCAATGTGAGGAAAATAAAAATAAATATAGGTTAACTAAGTGGAACCTGATTTGCAGACCTAAGGACCATGGTGGTCTTGGAGTTGAAGTTCTGGAAATTAGAAATTCTTGCCTACTTAGTAAATGATTATTTAAACTTCTTTCTGAAGAAGGGTTATGGAAACAATTATTAAAAAACAAGTACCTTTCGCAGAAATCCTTGGCTGAAGTTGAAAGTAAGCCTACTGATTCACCCTTCTGGAAAGGACTAATGAAAGTTAAAGGGGGTTTTTTCAGTAGAGGAAAATTTGAGGTAGGCTCCGGAGAAGGAGTGCGTTTTTTGGAAGATAGATGGTTAGGTGATCAGACCCTTGCATCTCAGTATCCTCAACTATATAACATAGTTAATGGTAAGCATGATACGGTGGCAAATGTTATGAGTTCAACTCCGTTAAATATCGGTTCGGAGAAGGCTAATTGGTGATAAATGGGATCAATGGGTACACCTATGCCAAAGATTAATGGAGATAAATTTAAATGAGGATCAAGATAAGTTCGTTTGGGGCCTAACATCTTCAGTGAGATTCACTGTTAAATCTATGTATGCTGACATGTTAAATGGGCATACAAGATATCTTCGTAAATATCTTTGAAAGATAAAGATCACACTAAAAATTAAAATCTTTATGTGGTTCCTTAGTAAGAAAGTCCTCTTGACCCGTGATAATCTAGCAAAGAGGAATTGGAATGGAAATATGAAATGCTCTTTCTGTGATGCTGAGGAATCAGTGGAACATTTGTTTATTTCCTGTCCTTTTGCTAGGCTTATTTGGCGGGTGGTTTTTGTTGCATATAATATTCCACCTTCATCTAATGTCACAAATATGTTTGGAATTGGCTTAATGGAACTGACAAAACTGATAAAGTTAGGATTCGTATTGGTGTTTTGGCTTTATGTTGGTCAATTTGAAATTGCAGAAACGATATTGGTTTTAACAGAAAGGACTCTACTAATTTCTTGGAGGTTATTGACACTATGGTTCACTGGATCCAGCTTTAACATTTCTTACTCCAGGTGGATCAGCGGGAGTGCATGGTTTCTGGATGCAACCGCCTTCGAATGGTTGCCCAGGATATTTTCTACCAGGCTACTTGGCGGCCTGTTAAGAGATTACACGATGTCTAGATTGCTTAGCAGTTCTCTCCTTTTTCGTGATTGATTTTTATATCGACCCTCGTTGATCCTTAAATTGTAAGTTTTAAATATTCACCACATCAGAGGATCGCCAGCACCTCTTCATCACTTGCCCTGCCGCCACCGAAGTATGGGGCAAGATTGGCATCACTGGCATCTCATTTGACCAGGACGACCTATGGACTCGCAGCCACCACACCATGCTTCACCACGACATCGGCCCCTTTGCCATGACAGCCATCATGTGGAGAATTTGGGATGCTAGGAACTCACTAATCTTTAGGCAGCAAAATATCACATGTAATCTTATTATCTCCTGGATCATTGAGGTCTTAGCCCTCTGGTCCCATAGATTACGTAATGGTGAGCACAAAGCACATTTGATGCTTTGGCGAAACCACCTCTCATTCTGTATCATGTAACATGTTTTTCCCAAAGAAATAAAATTCAGGTGGGGATCCTCTCCCCCCGGTGACCGTTTCAAAAAAAAAAATCTTTTTAATAAAAGACTGTGTGCATCAACCGATGCAGAGGCCGGACTCACCCCATTTTGAAAAAAAAATATAAACAGGACAGAACAAATGCATCGCAACCATCATTCCACTAGTACAGTTGAATCAGTAATCCCCGGATTTCTCCCTTCCACTCACAGCTGCACGCACGCACCCTCGGCATGGCCGCCCGCCACGGCCTGCTCCTGCTCCTCTTCGTCGCCGCGGCGGCGGTGGCTTACGCCGGGAAGGGGAAGGGCCACGACGGCGGGGGCACCGGCGGGCTACGGTTCAAGCGGGAGGGCGGAACGTTCAAGGTGCTGCAGGTTGCGGACATGCACTACGCGGACGGCCGGAGCACCCCGTGCGAGGACGTGCTGCCGGCGCAGGACCGCGGCTGCTCCGACCTCAACACCACCGCCTTTCTCTACCGCGTCCTCCGCGCCGAGGACCCGGACCTCGTCGTCTTCACCGGTACGGCCAACTCTTCCCTCCTCAGTCCTCACTCTCCTCTTCCTTTCCCCTGCTTTGTCAGTACTCCGATTAGCTAGGGATTCGTCGGCGCGCGGACTCGGATTGGATTTGGAACTCTGAACATTATTGACCAATCACTTCTTCAGTCGCTAGCTGAATCGATTGGTCCAGGACGACTGGTCCAGGACGACGATGAACTGATCTGATTCTGATTTTGGCGACCGTGTCCACATGGAGCTAAATGCCTAACGAGGGTAAAATACAAATGTAGCCGCCTTTGCTTACTATTCTTGTTTTCGTCGTGTTGTTTCACGGGCAGCCTCTGCCTTGGTGATGTTACCAATGCTGCAATTTTGGCAAACCGATTACCTTTGCTAGCGAAAAATAGCAGTGTGATGAAATAGTTGTATATTCTGCTATTACTAGAAAATTATGCACAGATAAGTTTGGTTTCAAGCAAAGCAAGCTGTAAGACTTTCCTCCAAAGACCCGCGACCAGATGATTTCATCATCACCACCATCATCATGGGTGTTTCTTGTGCAGGCGATAACATCTACGGCGCGGACTCGACCGACGCGGCCAAGTCGATGGACGCGGCGATCGCTCCAGCCATTGCCATGAGACTTCCCTGGGCTGCTGTGATCGGTAACCATGACCAGGAGGGCACGCTGTCGCGGGAGGGCGTGATGCGGCACCTTGTAGGCATGAAGAACACCCTTTCGCGCTTCAATCCACAAGGGGTAGAGATCGACGGCTACGGAAATTATAACCTGGAAGTTGGTGGGGTTGAAGGAACACTGCTGGCCAACAAATCAGTGCTCAACCTTTATTTCCTTGACAGTGGTGACTATTCGACTGTGGCGTCGATCCCTGGTTATGGTTGGATCAAGGCCTCACAGCAAGCTTGGTTCAAGAAAACCTCTGCGAGTCTCCAGGTGAATAATTTTCACCATCTCGGTGTTATTTATACTCCTTCCATTTTCTTCAGTCAAACTGAGTAGTTTGGATGCTCTTTTCTATCAGTCACAACACATTATTATACTCCGTATGTTCAATCATCTTATAACTGCATAATGTTGTCGATAATTTATTTTGAAGATGTAATTCAAGAAAATTATGCTATTTTAAAATGGATGGTACATCTGTTCGCTCGGAGTGTAACTCTGAATACAATTAGTTTCAGAAATGTTTTGTGGTTAAGTTAACAATAGATCGAGATATGAAACAAGTTGATGATGTGTACATATCATATGTTAGAAAATATAATAACGGAACTTATAAAATGCAGAAGAATTATACGAATGAACATCCCAAACAGAAGGATCCAGCACCTGCTCTTGCATACTTCCACATTCCTTTGCCAGAGTTTGGCAGCTTCACAGCATCCAATATGACAGGAGTAAGACAGGAGGGTATCAGCTCAGCGTCAATCAACTCTGGCTTCTTTACCACCATGGTGGAAGCTGGAGATGTGAAGGCTGCCTTTATAGGGCATGATCACTTAAACGACTTCTGCGGGAAGCTCACTCGTATTCAGCTGTGCTATGCTGGTGGGTTCGGTTACCATGCGTACGGAAAGGCTGGGTGGTCAAGGAGAGCTAGGGTGGTGTCTGTGCAACTTGAGAAGGCGGAGGGCGGCGAGTGGCAAGGAGTGAAGTCTATCAAGACGTGGAAGAGGCTTGATGATCAACATCTCACCACAATTGACTCAGAGGTCCTATGGAACAGAGGCTCTAATGGTAAGGAACTCGACCTGTTCATGTTCATGATGCTAATTCTGGCATACATAAACATATATACTCCTAAGTAACTGTATTGGTACAGTACTAGTGATTTGGATGGATATGTCTCATAAACCAGACTGAATGGGATAAGTAACATGACCCACTATCTTGTAATATATATATATATATGAAACTATTATATATTCTTTTTTTTCGACAAATGGGATATATTATATATCCTGATTGAGCGAACATATGTTTTCAGAACCACAACTTATCTGAGTGTTTCCAATTGACAGGGGGACGCAGGAAGAATCGTGATGGAAGCTGAGTTCGGGATGGGAATCTACCTCTACATATAAAACATCATGTGCGTTGTTGTTGGTGCTCAGCTATCTCACGAAGATTGTAACTATGTAGATGAACAAGCAGATTTTTTTCGATAAAGGGAATATATTAATATCAATAAGATACCAATTACACCTAGCCTCTGCAACTATGCAATACCCTAATGATAGTTCGGATGCACCTAGCCAAAAAATAGATAGTGTGCCACTTGTTTCACAAGTTTTGAAGGTTGTAACTGTTCTCATGAGGTTAACAGTGGATCATGGATTTCTTATAATTGAGTACAAATGTTACTTTTTTTGCAAATGGACTCGAATTTTAAAAGAAAAAATACTGAGTATGCCAATTTGGCCTGTATTTTCTCATACGTTTATCAGCTGCAAGGTGTTTGTTCAACAGAAACAAGAATTCACGAATTATTTGTATCATGCTGCTTGAGTGTTCTTAAAAATGCTGTCAGCAAATAACACATACAAAGGTTTTTATTTGTATTTCTATCCAGGTTTTACAGGCATATTACACTTGCACTGGTTTTTATTTTATTTTGTGTCTGCCCAATTTTTATCAATACTTAAGTGAAATTCTCCCATAAAATTTTAGGAAGGACCGCGGTAGTTTTGGCAAAACCTTGCACTCGCTTTTGTTTGGTTGGGCATATTTCTGGTTTTTTATTTTTTGTTATATAATAAGCCAAAGAAGCACCCAGCCTTTGGGTTTTATCTGGATATTGTTGCATGATAACATAAGCCAAAATCAAAAGAAAATACTGTTTAGGTGCTTTGTGGCTTATAAGCCAAAAATCAGAAAATAAGCCTATCTAAACACCCTCTTCGCTTGTGAGGCTTCTAAGTGGCGCGTTGTGTATGTTGCTGTCAGAAACCCACCGACGAGCAGCGACGGGCAACACCGTAGAGCCGGAAGGCTCCCAGGACTGCTGGTGGATCCTGGTCCCTCGGGCGACGGCCCGCAATGCCTCTGGCGCACGTCCTGGCGGTTGCGAGGGCGTGCCACCTGACCTATACCTGGTCAGGAAGGTGATGGATTGCTTCGTTTAGTTTCCTGCATGGCAAACACGTAAACATTAAATACGAGCCCCGATCGGCTCTTAGATTGTTCTGTGGATCGGCTCAAAGAGCCGATTGCCCCATGGTTCACGTTAGATTTACAATGACACGGGGATCATGCTTTATCGCTAAGCTAATCTACGATAGTCTAGGGTTTTCACCGCATAACCGGAACATCCTACGCGTAATTGAGCCTAGCAGATACGTAAGATGATGGAAAACCAGCCCTAACGAGGCCTAAAAACCAACATGAAGTTGATCCCCGGAACAATCCCTTTAGGGCTTAATAAACCACACCTTACGCACTACCGGATCGTTCAACCCGTTTGTAAGGCCTAACCATGCGGATATCAAACTAATCCTTGTAGAACAAGGAACGACTATAACAGATCGGATCTACTAAACAAAGATTAAGCAAGATGCCGCCCTTACACCTAAGATAGGTGTAAGGGCAGCTAGATATAGAGGGGCTGCGTAGCTAAACAAGCATATCGTAAAAACATCAACGTAAGCCCCAAAACATCTAAGATAAGGGTGTTGCTCGCCATCAAAAGGGCTTCAACACGAGCAACACCAAGAACGAATAAACTGATACTGCCTAGATCGCAAGATGCGATCTAGGCAGCATGTTGCTTACCCGGGAGAAACCCTCGAAACAAGGGGTGGCGATGCGCCTAGATTGGTTTGTTGTGAACGTGATCGTCCTCCTTTCTCAATAACCCTAGGTACATATTTATAGTCCGTAGACTTTCTATCTTTGGAATACACCTAACCGTGTACGAGCTAAACTCTATCTCTTAATTCTAAACTAAGATGCAATCTACTATAATATACAGATACACGGGCAATCTAGCCCAAACTCTCGTGCAAGGCTGCTTCAGAGACGCTCCACATGTATATCCTCCAAGCCCATCTCAATTACGGTCCATCTCCTGATTTGGCCAAAATCCGGTGATAACACATGCCCCCTGGTTTTGGTAATGATAATTTCAAAACCACTCTGTTTTTTTCTTCGTAGGGTCACGTCGTGGCAGAGCAGAACCGTCACTAACATTTTGCATGGCCCTTTCCATCTGAGTAGCATCTGCATTTGGTTGTGCATGAATCATGTCGCACGCTCGAATAGACAACGAAGGAGCTGCAATACCTCAAAAAACCACCACTTCATTCACCAGTGGAGTCTTCTTTGTCGTACCTTCAAGGTGTACTGTAGTAGCCATTGGAGTACCTGAAAACTGTCTCGTTACCTCGGTTGGCGACGGAGAATTTTCTATACCAACAACAATGCTAATACCTATTTTTTTCCTCGAAGAAACAAAGCAGTCCACAGGAAAAAAGGTCGCAGACGATCCGGGGCCAGTAGCCACATTTGATCCGCACTGCTCCACCACCTGCTGGCCATCAGTCTCTGTGCCGGTCCCCACCGTCGTCAGCATCATCTGCGACCGGACATGAGAGGCAGGAGGGGCCAGGGGATCATCATGGGATCGCCCCATGTGTGTGTTGCGTCCACTCCACGCACGCCACCTGGAACCCTGCATGCTGCAGCCTGGCCGACAGCTGACGGTGTCGGCTCGAAATGAGTGCGGGGAGGCGCATCAGCCATCCCGCGTGCACCAGCTGGCGGCCTATCTGAAAGTGCATGGAGCTCCCATGTGTGGTTTTGGTAATTAATGACAATCCCTATGGACTAATGTTTGCATTGAGTTATATTTGTAGGAGTTGTCCATAGGTAATGCTTGAACCATATGTTGACTTTAAGGTTGCAATAAGAAGAAATTGATGAAGGATATCAAGTATCAAGTATGTCTTGAAGATGAAGATGAAGTGAGCCCTCAAGTTACTTCAAGACATCAACATGATGAAGAATGAAGAAATGAAGTGCAAGTTCAAGATGAGCCAACTCGAAGAGATCATATGCTTGAAGCTTGCCATCCATAGGGTGATCATGGATATGTGAAGATGCACCGAAGAAGTAGCTCTCCCATAGTGGAGTATGGGGGAGCATTTCGCATGACTTCATCAAGAAAGCACAATCAAGAAAGGCATTCCATGTTGTTGCGGTCAAGACCGTCATCGTCAAGCTCAAGTGGAATGCGCAAGGTTAAGGTTTGCTCTTGATAGGGTTTCTTTCTCACCGGTCTCATGGTGTATTTGGAGACCGGTTTATAGTTTAGTTGTCGTACTATCAAGAGGGCTCTCGAGTGAGTAACTCGATCGTATCCTTCGGAGAGCTCAAACCTTTGCATCCTTGCATCATCTTTCTTGGTTGTTATTTGGATCTTATCCATATGGTGTTTTAGAGCTTGTGCTTATTCTCATGACAAGCTCGAGTTCATCGAAAACGGATTCCGCATGAATCACTTGTTGCATTTTCGATATTGAAGTTTTTCTCGGTTTCTCGTATTGAGAGGTTTCACTCTAAAATACATAGAAAAACCTACCCCACTTATTCTTAAGCTTTTCACTCTTTGTGGGGTAGCTCTTGTCATCTTCTTTACAACAAAATTGGTTTCACCTAAATCCGAGTTTCCTAACTCAAGTTGTTGCATTTTTGAGGTTGGAGGTTTTACCGGCATGTATTTTTTAGATAGGTCAAACCTTTCATCATTTATTTCTATCCTACCTTACTGGACTATGATGGTTCCCTGCATGGTCATGTAGAGCTTGTTACTAGCTTCAAAACGATCCCAAGATCATCAAAATCGGAGTCCGGATGCAAAAGTTATTCAAGTTTCCGTGAAGCAGTTTTTTGGCCGGAAGTTGGCCGGAAGTTCCGGTGGCCGGAACTTCCGCCCTACTTCCGGTGAACTTCCGGAAATGACGATTCTGCACGCAAAAGTATACTGTAAGCATTCCGGGGACGCCCTACTTCACCCGGAAGTTGGCCGGAAGTTCCGGGGGGCGGAAGTTCCGCCCCAAATGGCCGGAAGTTCCGGTTTTGACGAGTTTTCTGCATAACGGGCAGATTTCTCTTGCCCTATTTAAGGGGGTCTTCTTCCCCAATGTTAGCCATCCGTATGAGCTCATTTTTGCCCCCATTGTTGACCTTCTTTGAGCTTGCTATCTCCCTCTCCCTCCCATGAATCTTGCATCTATTTGAGAGAAAGATAGAGGAGATCTAGATCTACATCTTCACCAATCAAATCCCTCTCTTTGTGAGGGGAATCCACTAGATCTAGATCTTGGAGAAATTTGGTGTTCCTCCTCCTATTTGTTCTTCCTCTCTTATTCCCCCAATAGCTTTTGTAGCTTTGTTGGAATTTGAGAGAGAAGTACTTGAGCATCTTTGTGGTGTTCTTGCCATTGCATTTGGTGCATCGGTTTGAGTTCTCCACGGTGATTCGTGGAAGTGAAAGCAAGAAAGTTGTTACTCTTGGGTTCTTGGAACCCTAGACGGATTTGAGGCCTTTGTGGCGATTTCTTGGGAGCCTCCAATTAAGTTGTGGATGCGTGCCCCAAGCTTTGTGTAAGGCCCGGTTTCCGCCTCGAAGGAAATCCCTTAGTGGAACCGTGACCTAGGCCTTTGTGGCGAGGGTCACCGGAGAATAAGGTGAGGCGCCTTCGTGGCGTTCGGTGTGTGGTGTGAGTACCGCATCTTGAGATGAGGCCTTTGTGGCATTGGTGTGCATCGAGCAACCACACCTCAAGGTGAGCCTCTTGTGGCGTTCGGGAGCACTAAGCCACCTCACCTCTCCAACGGAGATTAGCACTCGCAAGAGTGTGAACTTCGGGATAAATCTTCGTCTCCCGCGTGCCTCGGTTATCTCTATACCCGAGCTCTTTACTTATGCACTTTACCTTGTGATAGCCATCGTGCTTGAAGTTATATATCTTGCTATCACATAGTTGCTTGTATTGCTTAGCATAAGTTGTTGGTGCACATAGGTGAACCATAGTATATAGGCTTTGGGCTTGACAAAGTAAACGCTAGTTTTATTCCGCATTTGTTAAGCCCATCTCGTAAAAGTTTTAAATCGCCTATTCACCCCCACCTCTAGGCGACATCCGTGTCCTTTCAATTGGTATCAGAGCAAGGTCTCTCATTTTAGGCTTCACCGCCTTGAGAGTAAAGATGTCGGCTAGAGGATTAGTGCATGATAACACTCTTATATTTGATGACACAAATTATGATCTATTGTTGGGGGGATGACCCCCGGTATGCCAAAGGCATGCCAAACCGGGTGGTTTGAGCCATCAAAGTACCGGTTTAAAGGTTGTTCCGGATAACGAAGGTTGATTCAGAGAATCATACCGGTATCCCAGGAGGGGGATACCGGAACTGGCTAAGAGCATACCGGAGTACCGGAACAGGCTACACTGTAGCACGTCGGCAAGACTAGTCAAAGATGCTCTCTAGAGCTAGAAGACAAAGATGAGCGAAGCACTCCAGCTTTAATCGAAGCCATGACGCCAAAGGCGAAGGATGACGTAAAAGGAGCTGGAGGATGTCACAGCTCCTGATTAAAGGCATACCGGCATCACCGGTAGCTAAAGTAGCTTTGTAAAGTAGTTTGTCTAGTCAAACATGCCATTAGGATTTCTTAGGGTTTCTTCCCCTGTAAGCCACCTTCTCCCCTATATAAGGAGAGGGGGTACACCCATACGCGGGTATGTGTTATGCTGTATCCAGAAACCTGTAACCTCTTATGATCAAGGAATAGAAAGATCTGAGGAGGAAATAGCTCTTGTGTTCATCTTCTTCTACCTCTGGCCAAGGCCAAGTTCTTGAGGAATCCATCCGGAAACCTCTTCATCCATATCAAAACCCTCACCCGAATCCTCTAGCGCACATCCGGCCCCAACTTAAGCCATCCCATGGCATCTGTCTGTTCACCACGACGACAGTTGGCGCCCACCGTGGGGCCAGCAGCTGCGCTTGCTGGAGTTCATATTCGGGCGGGCCTCCTCACCGTTGGCGGCAAGCGTGTCGTCACCGCGCTCGTCGAACGCGTCCTCGACATGGACTTCATCAACGACAACGCTGGCTGCTTCGCCAATGGAGGTAAGTTCCCCAAGAACGGCCGCGTCATCGAGTTCGGGAGCCTCCGCATCTACTACGGCACCGTCCCCGAGCGCCAGCGCCTCTCGCCGGTGCTGCTGGCTCCGAACCCGCCAAGATCTGCGCTTCGCAGCGGCCACGCCGCCGGCAGCGTCGAGGTGCTGGTGGTTGGTGCAGGCGACGCCGGCAAGGGACCAGCGGTGGAGGGCGCAGGACCGACGAAGTCCACGCGCACGGCCAAACCGCCGACCGAGCGCGGCCAGGTGGTTGCGGGTGCATCAGCGGCGCCACTGGAGACTCCTCTCCAAGCGGCCATGAGCGTGCTGGCTACGCCCATCGCGCAGAACATCGACCCGGCCGCGGCTCAGGCGGAGCTGGAGGCGCAACGGCAGAAGCTGCTCGCGAACGGCGCCGACATCATCCGGGCGCAGCGCGAGCTGAACCTAACCCTACGTGAGTATAACGCTGCCCATGGCTTTGCTTCTGTTAGCGCTCAGGCTGCCAGGATACCGGAAAACCGGCTTAGAGCTCGCAACTTAGATCAGGATCTGCGTAAGGAGATTCTTACCGGAAAAAGTACTTCTGCATCGTTGAGCATCGTAGAGAAACCTAAGTACAGCAGTCCGGATAAAACCATCAAAGCTGCTAAGGCTGCAGTAGAGCTGTGTGAATCACTTTCCGGAGATGCTTTGGCAAAACAGCAAGAGCGTGTTAGAGAGTTGCTTAATACCATCGAGCAGCAAAATGCTGAGCAGCTTGCTAAGTTGAACAAGGCTGCGGCTTCAAAATCCGCGCATTCAACAAAGAATGCCGGAAGCAAGTCCCATGGGCAGGCATTGTCCCCCCATCCGGACAAAAGAAAAGAAAAAGAAGTGAATGCACAGCAAATGACTGTGTATGATCCGGTTCTTGCCGGAAAACAACAAGCCGGGCGACACGAGGCCGGTAGGAAAAGCCAAGGGGCAGCTCGCGGCTATGCCGGAAAGGGCTATGCAGGAAATGATTATGCCGCTAGAGAAGAAAGCGGGCAAAATTATCGTGCACCAAGAGCAGCGTACTTGGAGGAAGAAATACCTCCTCCAAGGTACCGGCAGCCAAGGGCCGCGGTACCAGAACGTTACGATGAAGGTGATTCAGGAGTTGAAAGAGTTGCAGCCTACCGGAACCCTTTAGGGACACGGTTAGGAGAAAGATGCCTACCAGACCAGGATGCGAGGCACAGGCTGGATAGGACGTATTTATCGGAAATGGTCGAGGCAGAAGGTCCTCCGGGTCCCAAATGCTTTGGCCCACGGATCATGAAAGAGGAACCACCGGTTCGCAACTTCACGTTGCCCCGTGACACAAAAACATATGATGGCTCAACTAAGCCGGAAGACTGGCTTGCGGATTACGTGACCGCAGTTTATGTTGCTGGTGGCGGAGGAACCGTTACCGGTGGAGGAAACCGGCGCTGGGCCGTGAGAATTGTACCATCTTTCCTGGTAGGACCAGCACGCATCTGGCTAAACAACTTGCCGGCAGGAAGCATAAATGGCTGGCTGGACTTTGAGGAAGCTTTCGTGAGCAACTTCAGCAGTACCTACTGGAGGCCAAACCGGCCTCAGCAGCTCGCCTTATGTGTGCAACGTCAGCATGAAACAGATCGAGACTATCTGACCCGGTGGAACTCCATAAGAAATTCTTGTGAAGGAGTAATCGAAGCACAAGCCATTGCTTGGTTTTGCAATGGGTGCAGAAGAGGTTCACCGCTGTGGCAAAAACTACAGAGAAACATGCCAACAACTCTGGTAGAAATGATACGAGTGGCGGATAACTACGCGTTGGGAGATCCAATGCAACCGGCGGTGCAAGCTGAGCCGGAACAAGAAAACTAGCCTCAACAGCGCCAAGAGCATTACCGGGACAACCGGCACAACAAAAGAAGGGAAGATTTTCCGGATAGGAGGTATGGGCAACAAGTAGCCGCGGTGCAGGAAAATTCCGGCGCCGGCGGAAGCCAGAGGCAAAAAACCGGATCGTAGCCGTGGGCGGGTCCTAAAAAACAATGGGTTGAAAAGAAGCCGTGGGGCGAGAAAAACAATTGGCAAGAACCTTCAAGATACACCATGGAATCCGCAATGGAACAACCATGCCGGTTTCACACTCCGAATCCGGCGAAGCCGGCAAACCATTTGACGAAACATTGTTCGTGGATCAAGTACTTGATGTTGAAAGGTGCGGTAAAAGATGCGCAAGCACAAGGCTGTACCACGATACTACCACCATCGCAAGATATGTTGCACCAACACCCACTACCACCACCACCACCGCTTACCGGAGCGAACGCTCTACCGGTACAGCCACAGCCGAACCGGCAGCAGTACCAGCAAGTTCATCAGGTGGGAGAAGGCAATGGCCAACCACCTCCACCGGCACCTTTGGGCCGGAACATTTACCAGGATCCGGACGTATGCTGTGTTGTGTTCGTCACTGAGCCAACAGACAGGCAAAGCCTGCATCGCCGTTCCATGGAAGTGAACGCTGTGATGCCGGCAGTACCAAAATACATGCTGTGGTCAGATCAGGAAATCTCTTGGTCGTTCAAGGATCACCCCAAGATAATGCCAAATCCGGGTGGTTACGCTCTCTTTGTGGACCCAATCATGCATGGGCCAACGACTCGAGTCAAGTTCAGCAAAGTGCTAATAGACAATGGGAGCAGCATAAACATAATGTACCGGCACACCATGCGTACACTGCGGATAACAGAGAACATGTTACAACCAACTCACACAATGTTCCATGGAATCGTTCCGGGGCTGTCCTGTCCGCCCATGGGAAAAGTCCGGGTGGATGTCTCATTCGGAGGACGTGATAATTGCCGGGTGGAAAATGTCCTGTTTGAGGTGGTGGATCTAGACAGTCCTTATCATGCACTGCTGGGGAGACCCGCATTGGCGGCATTTATGGCCTCCACTCACACGGCGTATCTCAAGATGAAGATGCCGGCACCTCGTGGACCCTTAACTGTGGTGGGAAACTACAAAGTCTCATCGGAAGCCGCTCCGCCGGATCGAATCTGGCAGAATCGCTGGTGATCGCAGAGGGAAAAAGAAGGATGTAAACTGCAGTTGCGCTGGCTCAGTCCTCACAGTTGAGCTTAGCGGCAATGAGAGGCAATTTGGGCACACCGGCTTTCAAGCCAACCAAGGAGACAAAAGACATCGTGCTGGACCCGGCTTACCCTGAGCGTACCGTTCGCATCGGTGCCGGTCTCCGTGAAGCATAGGAAAGCGTGCTCGTCAACTTCCTCCATGAGAATCGGAATATCTTTGCCTGGTCTACTGATGACTTGGTAGGTGTTCCGAGGGAGTTGGCTGAGCACTCTCTGAACGTCCGGAAGGATGCGAAGCCGGTAAGGCAGCCGTTGCGCCGGTTTGCTGAAGATAGAAGAAAGATCATCGGAGAAGAAGTGACAAAGTTGTTGGTTGCCGGTTTCATCGTGGAAGTGCTGCATACTGAGTGGCTAGCCAATCCGGTGCTGGTCGAGAAGAAAAAAGAGGAGAACCTTGAAGCAAAAGCTCCAAAGGTGTGGCGCATGTGCATCGACTACACCAACCTGAACAAGGCTTGCCCAAAAGATCCTTTCCCCTTACCCCGGATCGATCAAGTGATTGATTCTACTGCTGGTTGTGAACTACTGTCTTTCCTGGATGCTTATTCCGGTTTCCACCAAATTCCCCTGAAAAAGGAAGATCAAATAAAAACTGCGTTCATTACCCCGCATGGGGCTTATTGCTATGTCACTATGCCTTTCGGTTTGCGCAACGCTGGTGCAACGTACCAGCGCTGTATGCAAAAGTGTTTGTTTGATCAAATCGGAAAAAATGTGCAAGTCTATGTGGACGATGTCGTGATAAAAACTAAGGTAAAAGAAATCTTGATTGATGATCTGCGGCAAACATTTGACAACCTAAGAAGGTTCCGGATGAAGCTCAATCCGGCAAAATGTACCTTCGGTGTCCCTGCCGGCAAACTGCTTGGCTTTCTCGTATCAAGCCGGGGAATTGAGGTTAATCCGGTAAAAATCCGGGCCATCGAAAGAATGACGATACCGCATGATCTCAAGGACGTGCATAAGTTCACCGGAAGCTTGGCATCGCTAAGCCGGTTCATAAGCAGGGTTGGAGAAAAGGCTCTGCCTCTCTATGCTTTGATGAAAAAATCCGATACCTTCGTCTGGACCCCTCAGGCAGACGCAGCGTTCAAAGAGCTAAAAACGATGCTGGCAACCGCGCCGGTATTGGCTTCGCCTCTAGAAAGGGAGCCCATGATGTTGTACATAGCAGCAACGAACCGGGTTGTGAGTGTGGTAGTTGTGGTTGAAAGAGAAGAGGAAGGAAAAACCGTGCAGAGACCGGTATACTACCTGAGCGAGGTGCTCTCCCTCTCAAAACAAAATTACCCTCACTTCCAGAAAATGACCTATGGCGTGTTCATGGCCGCCACAAAGCTCAAGCACTACTTTGAAGAGCACCCGATGAAGGTGGTGAGTGAGGCACCAATTTCGGATATCATGTGCAACAAGGATGCTAGCGGCAGGATTGCCAAATGGGCAATTTAGATATCACCATACGTACCGGTATACGAAAGAAGAGATGCCATAAAATCACAAGCTTTAGCTGATTTCTTGGTTGATTGGGCGGAAATGCAATACAAACCGCCAGAACAAAAGATAGAATACTGGAAGATGCACTTCGACGGATCCAAGCTCAAAGAGGGTCTAGGTGCCGGTGTGGTTCTTAACTCGCCTAAGGGAGATGATCTCTGGTATGTTCTCCAAGTGCATTTCAGGGCATCAAACAATGTCGCTGAGTACGAGGCTTTGATCCATGGGCTCAAGGTCACAAAAGAAATCGGTGCACACCGGATCATTTGCTATGGTGATTCAGATCTTGTGGTGCAGCAGTGTTCCGGAGATTGGGACGCAAAAGATGCCAACATGGCTTCATACCGGTTTCACGTGCAAAAGATTGCCGGCTTCTTTGAAGGATGTGAGTTTCACCATGTGCCGCGGGCGGAAAATGAAGCCGCGGATACGCTCTCCAAGTTAGGCTCTTCCCGGCAGGAAATTCCTCCCGGAGTGGCTTTGGCTCACCTAAGGATGCCATCGATCAAACCGAGTCCAGAATCAGAATCAATTTTCGTACCGGAGTCACACATTTTGCCAATGGACATTGACGAAGGAAACCCGGGGACTGCTCCGGTAAACTCGGGGACTACAGGATCTAAGCCGTAAGAGGCTATGCTGGTGGATTACATGGAGATAGACGTACCAATATTTCTGGTACGGGAAGCACCAAATTGGGTTGAACCTATTAAGGAATTCCTGATCAACGGCACCTTGCCGGTTGACGAAAATGAGTCAAAAAGAATCCAAAGGAGATCCAAGGCTTACACCATCATCAATGGAGAGGTGTACAAGAGAAGTGTAACCGGTGTCCTCCAAAGATGTGTGGAACCGGAAGAAGGAAAAGAAATGCTGGCAGAGATTCATCAAGGAGAGTGTGGGCACCATGCTTCATCAAGAGCGCTGGTGGCAAAAGTGTTCCGGCATGGGTTCTACTGGCCCACGGCACTGGAAAATGCTGAGGATTTGGTGCGAAGATGCAACGGGTGCCAGCGGTACGCCAAGCAAAACCATACCCCAACATCTGGTTTAAAAACTATACCACTGACTTGGCCATTCGCTGTTTGGTGCCTTGACATGGTTGGCCCATTCAAAACTGCAAGGAGTAGCATGACTCACATCCTAGTGATGGTTGATAAGTTCACTAAGTGGCTTGAGGTGAAACCTATCGCAAAATGTGATGGGCATACGGCAGTAAAATTCTTGAAAGATGTTATCTTGCGGTATGGCTACCCGCATAGCATCATCACTGACAATGGGACAAACTTTGCTCAAGGAGAGTTCAAAAGATTTTGTGAGGATAACAACATCCAGCTGGACTTGTGCTCAGTCGCACACCCGCAAGGCAATGGCCAAGTGGAAAGAACCAATGTATTGGTGCTTTCCGGTATCAAACCAAGACTCATTGAGGCGGTTGAAAAGACACCGGGGTGTTGGCTCGATGAGCTACCATCAGTGTTGTGGAGCCTAAGAACGACTCCAAACCGGTCTACCGGATACACTCCTTTCTTCATGGTTTATGGCGCAGAAGCCGTAATACCAACTGACATCATACATGATTCACCAAGGGTTCAACTCTATACCGAAGAAGAGGTAAAAGAGGCCCGAGAAAATGATGTGGACTTGCTAGAAGAAGCAAGGGAGTTGGCTTTGGCAAGAACAGCCATATACCAGCAGAACCTCAGACGCTATCATAGCCGGAAGGTTAAACCAAGAGTATTCCGGGAAGGAGACCTGGTGCTACGCCTAGTGCAGCGCACTGAGGGGCGCCACAAACTCTCACCTCCATGGGAGGGACCTTTCATTGTGAGCAAGGCTCTGCACAATGATGCCTACTACTTGATCGATGCACAGGAATCAAAGAAGGGAAATGCGGACAGGTCAGGAGAAGAAACTAAGCGTCCATGGAACCTAGCCTTGCTGCGTCCTTTCTATTCCTGAAGATGTGCTGTAAGGAGTTCTTTTTTGTACCTTATATGTTATGAATAAAAGATGTCGGAACCTCGAATGAATCTCGGGGACTATCTCTACTGAAATTGCATGCAATATGTTTATTTTTTCAGTTTACCGGCTGCTTGTTGAACATTTTTTCTTTCCGGTTTAGTAACGTGCTAAACCTACCGGAGTCTTCGACTCTGCTGCTGTCCGCAACCCGGCTTCATGGCAAGCAAGATAAACCGGTAGGAATTAAGCACGTGAACCACGAAAAGGAGGAGTGGGAACGAACAATCCGGAAAAATTAACTAACCCCGGCTATACCGGTTTTTTGCGAAAATTTCGAATTCTTTCTAAGTTCAAGAAAGTGCTTGCTTTGCAAAAGAACTTTGTGACTCATACGCCAAAACACCCAAAAGAGGTAGGCAGAGCCAAAGCAAAAGAACCAAGTGGGCATCGGATTGGATGCCGAAACAATTCCGGAATCTTCACAGTGCAAGATAAAAGCAAATAATATGCACAATGGTAAGATAGCATATAAACTTAACTTAATAAGCTACCGGTTAAAGAGACACCGGCATAGAAGTTGTAGCACAGCCAAAAGAACGGCGAAGTATTATATTACATCATAAACCCCGGCATACCGGGGTAGAATTTAATGAACATTGTTTTTGGGACAACCAGGTGAAGCAAAGGCATAACAGGAGGTATTTAGGCAACGGGGGGCTGCAGGCCGGCATCAGGAGCTTCCGGGGGAGCATCGCCTCCTTCCGGGAGAATGTCGCCTTCGCCAGCTTCTTCATCCTCCTCGTCCTCGACTTCTTCCTCGTCGTCGGAGAGTGCATCCTTGACGTCGGGAGGAGGAGGGATGAAGGTGCGCACGTGGGCGAACTCTGCTATCCGGTAGGTGCGGTCCTGGCGCTTGGCGGTGCGGACTGGATCCGTGTCGGTGGGCGCGTTGCCGCGGAGGCTATGGAAAGCATCCAGATCCAAGTCATCATACCAGGAGCAGGCGATGCGCAGAGCCGCGTCCGCTCCGGCACGAGCCGCCGAACACTTCCACTCACGGATCCTCCGGCCTGCGTCCTTCAGGCGGTCGGCGGTCGGCGGTGAGCGTGACGTTGGCAGGTACCGGTTCCCCAGGCCACAACACTTTGCAGATTTGGATAGCAACATCCGGAAGATCAGCAAGATGCCGGTCCACGGAGCGCATGTGCTGGATCCGGGCGGAGAGCACAACCAGGTGGTCATAAGGATCCCAGGGCGCATCCGGGTTGGTCATTTCTTGTTCCGCCCTGCGTTCCGCCACCTTGTTGTGGGCATGCGCCTGGGAATCCGGAAAGAGCCCTACAAGAAAAAAGGAAGAAAAGATAAGGACATGCTACCGGAAAATATAAGCTTATAAGCGAAAGAAGGGAAAGGAAGAAAGGCTTACTGAGGGCCAGCGCATCGGTCTGTACAACCAACCGGTCGTACTCCTTTTGCTCAGCTTAGGAGAGCGAGCCGGTCTTGCGCTGCCTTCCGCGCCACGATCTCCTCCTCCATTTCCGCCCGCAGCACCGCCGTGTTGTTGGTGAACTCCTTCAGGGATTCATCCAGTTTGGCCTCTGCTGTGGCTTTGGCCTCCTTGAGCTCCCGCGCGTGCCGGAGCTCATCCTGCATGGCCTACTCCTTCACTTCGCGATGCACGGTGATGAGCTGCTCCTTCTCAGCTGAAATCCGGAAGGGTCTTATTAACAAAGAGAGGTCCGGTATGGTAAAGGATGCAAAACAAGTAAAAACAAGAAATGGTACCTTTGAGCGCGGCGAGCTGGGCGGAGAGTTCCTCAAAGGAGGCTTCCGGAAGAGCTGAAATGCAAAAAAGTTAATACGTGCTGGAAAGGAAAAAGCAACCGGTAAAGAGAAGCCGGGGTGCGGAAAACTAACCTCGACACTTGCTGTGGGCCTCAGACAGCTCCCGGTGCTCCCACAGCAGCTCCTCAAAGAGCTGCTTCCGGGTGTCCAGCGTGCTCTGTTCAAGTTAAAAAAGTTTTCGGTAAAAAAGATGCCGGCAAGGAAAACAAAGTTTCGCGCAAAGACCTGCGCTCTCAACCCGAAACTCGGGGACTGGCTATGCCGGTTTTTTGTCTTTACAACAAAGTTTCGCGCTAAGACCTGCGCTCTGAACCCGAAACTCGGGGACTGGCTATGCCGATGTTTTGTCTTTACAACAAAGTTTCGCGCTAAGACCTGCGCTCTCAACCCGAAACTCGGGGACTGGGAGAATATATATAATCTTGAAAGTCTGGAAAGAAAACCGGCAAGGATGTAAAAGAGATTGAGGTTGTGCATCTTACCGACACGTTGGTGATGGCATCGTGCCACGCATTGTCGAACTCCTTGGCCGCGCGCCGCAGCCGGCCAAAGTGTTGACCGCTGCTCCGAGGGCCAGAGGGATCGACCACCGGCAGCTTGTCCTTGCCGAGGCCG
>NC_061512.1:244983389-244995804 GCF_022539505.1 Lolium rigidum | reverse complement strand
CTGCACCGTTCATCCTTGTGTTTGTTTCAAATAACCTTGCTAGCCTAAACCTTGTATCGAGAGGGAATACTTCTCATGCATCCAAAATACTTGAGCCAACCACTATGCCATTTGTGTCCACCATACCTACCTACTACATGGTATTTATCCGCCATTCCAAAGTAAATTGCTTGAGTGCTACCTTTAAAAATTCCATCATTCACCTTTGCAATATATAGCTCATGGGACAAATAGCTTAAAAACTATTGTGGTATTGAATATGTACTTATGCACTTTATCTCTTATTAAGTTGCTTGTTGTGCGATAACCATGCTTCGGGGACGCCATCAACTATTCTTTGTTGAATATCATGTGAGTTGCTATGCATGTCCGTCTTGTCCGAAGTAAGAGAGATCTACCACCTTAATGGTTGGAGCATGCATATTGTTAGAGAAGAACATTGGGCCGCTAACTAAAGCCATGATTCATGGTGGAAGTTTCAGTTTTGGACATATATCCTCAATCTCATATGAGAATAATAATTGTTGCCACATGCTTATGCATTAAAGAGGAGTCCATTATCCGTTGTCCATGTTGTCCCGGTATGGATGTCTAAGTTGAGAATAATCAAAAGCGAGAAATCCAAAATGCGAGATTTCTCCTTAGACCTTTGTACGGCGGCATGGAGGTACCCCATTGTGACACTTGGTTAAAACATGTGCATTGCAAAGATCCGGTAGTCCAAGCTAATTAGGACAAGGTGCGGGCACTATTAGTATACTATGCATGAGGCTTGCAACTTGTAAGATATAACTTTCATAACTCATATGCTTTATTACTACCGTTGACAAAATTGTTTCATGTTTTCAAAATAAAAGCTCTAGCACAAATATAGCAATCGATGCTTTCCTCTTTGAAGGACCATTCTTTTTACTTTTATGTTGAGTCAGTTCACCTATTTCTCTCCACCTCAAGAAGCAAACACTTGTGTGAACTATGGATTGATTCCTACATACTTGCATATTGCACTTGTTATATTACTCTATGTTGACAATTATCTATGAGATATACATGTTACAAGTTGAAAGCAACCGCTGAAACTTAATCTTCCTTTGTGTTGCTTCAATACCTTTACTTTGATTTATTGCTTTATGAGTTAACTCTTATGCAAGACTTATTAATGCTTGTCTTGAAGTACTATTTATGAAAAGTCTTTGCTTTATGATTCACTTGTTTACTCATGTCATTACCATTGTTTTGATCGCTGCATTCACTACATATGTTTACAAATAGTATGATCAAGGTTATGATGGCATGTCACTTCGAAATTATCTTTGTTATCGTTTTACCTGCTCGGGACGAGCGAGAACTAAGCTTGGGGATGCTGATACGTCTCCGACGTATCGATAATTTCTTATGATCCATGCCATATTATTGATGATACCTACAAGTTTTATGCACACTTTATGTCATATTCGTGCATTTTCCGGAACTAACCTATTAACAAGATGCCGAAGTGCCGATTGCTTGTTTTCTCGCTGTTTTTGGTTTCAGAAATCCTAGTAACAAAATATTCTCGGAATTGGACGAAATCAAGACCCGGGGTCCTATTTTGCCATGAACCTTCCGGAAGACCGAAGAGCATACGAAGTGGGGCCACGAGGTGGCGACACCACAAGGCGGCGCGGCCAAGGAGGGGCCCGCGCCGCCCTATGGTGTGGGCCCCTCGTCGGCCCTCCGACTCGCCCTTCCGCCTACTTAAAGCCTCCGTCGCGAAACCCCCGATGCGAAAAACCACGATACGGAAAACCTTCCGGAGACGCCGCCGCCGCCAATCCCATCTCGGGGGATTCCGGAGATCTCCTCCGGCACCCTGCCGGAGAGGGGATTCATCTCCCGGGAGGACTCTACACCGCCATGGTCGCCTCCGGAGTGATGAGTGAGTAGTTCACCCCTGGACTATGGGTCCATAGCGGTAGCTAGATGGTTGTCTTCTCCTCATTGTGCTTCATTGTTGGATCTTGTGAGCTGCCTAACATGATCAAGATCATCTATCCGTAATACTCTATGTTGTGTTTGTCGGGATCCGATGGATAGAGAATACCATGTTATGTTAATTATCAAGTTATTACATATGTGTTGTTTATGATCTTGCATGCTCTCCGTTATTAGTAGAGGCTCCGGCCAAGTTTTTGCTCTTAACTCCAAGAGGGAGTATTTATGCTCGATAGTGGGTTCATGCCCGCATTGACACTCTGGGACGAGTGACGAAAGTTCTAAGGTTGTGTTGTGCTTGTTGCCACTAGGGATAAAACATTGGCGCTATGTCCGAGGATGTAGTTGTTGATTACATTACGCACCATACTTAATGCAATTGTCTGTTGCTTAGCAACTTAATACTGGAAGAGGTTCGGACGATAACCTGAAGGTGGACTTTTTAGGCATAGATGCAGTTGGATGGCGGTCTATGTACTTTGTTGTAATGCCCAATTAAATCTCACTATACTTATCATGACATGTATGTGCATTGTTATGCCCTCTCTATTTATCAATTGCCCGACTGTAATTTGTTCACCCAACATGCTTTTATCTTATGGGAGAGACACCTCTAGTGAACTGTGGACCCCGGTCCATTCTTTAATACTCGAAATACAAATCTCGCTGCAATACTTGTTTTCATTGTTTTCTCTGCAAACAATCATCTTCCACACAATACGGTTAATCCTTTGTTACAGCAAGCCGGTGAGATTGACAACCTCACTCGTTTCGTTGGGGCAAAGTACTTTGGTTGTGTTGTGCAGGTTCCACGTTGGCGCCGGAATCCCTGGTGTTGCGCCGCACTACATCCCGCTGCCATCAACCTTCAACGTGCTTCTTGGCTCCTCCTGGTTCGATAAACCTTGGTTTCTTTCTGAGGGAAAACTTGCTGCTGTGCGCATCATACCTTCCTCTTGGGGTTCCCCAACGAACGTGTGAAATACACGCCATCACGCCTACAGAAAAATCACTAGCATCACACATAATTTCAAAAGGTAAGTTCCAATCAGGAGGTTCAACTACAGGAGCAGTTGTTAAGGCTTTCTTTAGAGTTTCAAAAGCTTCCTTACAATCATCATCAAAAACAAAAGGTACATCTTTTTGAAGAAGATTAGTAAGAGGCTTTGAAATCTTGGAGAAATCTTTAATAAATCTCCTATAAAACCCGAGCATGACCAAGAACACTACGAATACCTTTAACATCCCTCGGATAGGGCATCTTCTCAATTGCTTCAAATTTAGCTCTATCAACTTCAATACCTCTCTCGAAATTTTATGTCCCAATACAATTCCTTCATTAACCATAAAGTGACATTTCTCCCAATTAAGAACAAGGTTAGTTTCTTCACATCTCTGCAAAACTTTATCAAGGTTTCGCAAGCAATTATCAAAAGAATTCCCATAGACAGAAAAATCATCCATGAATACCTCTACAATATTCTCACAAAAGCCATGAAAAATAGCAGACATGCATCTTTGAAAAATAGCAGGAGCATTACATAAGCCAAAAGGCATACGTCTATAAGCATAAGTTCCATAGGGACAAGTGAAAGTGGTTTTCTCTTGATCTTTAGTTTTAACAGCAATTTGTGAAAACCCAGAATAACCATCAAGAAAGCAAAAATGAGTATTTTTAGACAATCTCTCTAACATTTGATCAATAAAGGATAAAGGGTAATGATCTTTCTTAGTAACCTTATTAACTTTTCGATAATCAATGCACATTCTATACCCTACAACTACTCTTTGAGGGATGAGCTCATCATTATCATTAGGCACAACAGTCATTCCTCCTTTCTTAGGAACACAATGCACAGGACTAACCCATCTACTATCGGCAATAGGATATATAATACCAGCTTCAAGAAGTTTTAATACCTCATTCCTTACCACATCCTTCATCTTCGGAATTAGACGACGTCGATGTTCAACAACAGGCTTTGCATCATCTTCCATATTGATAGCCTGTTGGCAAATAGAGGGAGAAATCCCCTTCAAATCATCAAGAGTATAGCCAATAGCTCCTCGGTGTTTCTTCAATATTTCCAATAACCTTCCTTCCTCAAATTCTGAAAGCTAGAACTAATAATAACATGATATATTTTCTTATCATCAATATGAGCATACTTAAGATTATCAGGTAGTGGCTTCAAATCGAAAACAGGATCTTCCTTTGGTGGTGGTGTTGTACCTAAATCTTCAACCGGCAAGTCATGTTTAAGAATAGGTTGACGAAGGAAAATTTCATCAAGCTCATTCCTTTCTTCCCTAAAGACTTCACTTTCACTATCCTCCAAATGTTGCTGCAAAGGATTATTAGGAGCAAGAGAAATAGACGCACATTGTTCAACTCTAAAATCATTATTAGGCAATTCAGCTTTATAAGGAGTTTTGGCAAATTTAGAGAAATTAAACTCATAAGATTCACCAGCAAATTTAGTCACAATTTTTTCCTTATTGCAATCTAGAACAGCTCCACAAGTATTTAGAAAAGGTCTACCAAAAATAATAGGACAATACTTACTAGCAGCAGAACCAAGTACCAAAAACTCAGCAGGATATTTAATCTTACCACATAAAACTTCCACATCTCGAACAATACCAATGGGAGAGATAGTTTCTCTATTAGCTAGCCGAATAACCACATCAATATCTTCAAGTTCACAAGAACCAATTTCATGCATAATCTCCGTATAAAGCTCATAAGGAATGGCACTAATACTTGCACCAATGTCACATAAACTGTAATAACAATGATCACCAATTCTAACAGAGAGCATAGGAACACTGGCTTTCCTAGACTTATTAGGATGCGAAACAATATTAGAAGCATCTTCACAGAAAATAATATGACCATCTTCTACATTTTCAGTCACAAGATCTTTAAATATTGCAATAGCAGGTTCAACCTTCATTTGTTCTTCAGGTTCTATAGGTTTCTCTGCACTTTTATTAACCGCACTAGTTATAACAGAATACTCCTTCATTTTAGCAGGAAAAGGAGTTTTTTCAATATATGCTTCAGGAAGAATATGATCAACAGTTTCAATTATAGCACATTTATTTATAGATGAATCAGTTTTATCTTTGTATGGTTCATGATACTTATCAAAATTCTTCCTAGGCAATTCAAAGTGAGAGGCAAAAGCTTTATAAAAGTTTGCAACGACTTGAGAATCAAGACCATAAGTAGCACTCATATTACGAAATTTATCAGTCTCCATAAAAACTTCAATGCATTTATAATCATAGTTTATACCTGACTCTCTATCTTTGTCATTCTCCCATCCTTCGGTATTCTCCTGGATCCGATTAAGAAGGTCCCTTTTAAACTCTTCTTTGTTGCGTGTAAATGATCCAGAACAAGAAGTATCCAGCAATGTCTTATCTTGAAAAGACAGTCTTGCATAAAAATTATCAATAATAATATTACCAGGAAGCTCATGAATGGGGAATTTGAGCATTAAAGACTTCAATCTCCCCATGCTTGGGCAATACTTTCTCCATCATGAGACCAGAAATTATATATGCGGTTCCGATCTTTGTGAATTTCACTTGGAGGATAGAATTTAGAATAGAATAGAGGCACAATATCCTTCCAATCAAGAGAATCACCATTCTTCAGCAATTTATACCAATGCGCCGCTTTACCAGACAGTGATATAGAGAATAGTTTCTTTCTAACTTCATCCATAGCAATACCTGCACATTTGAATAACCCGCATAATTCATGTAAAAACAGTAAATGATCACCAGGATGGACAGTTTCATCCCCTTCATAGCGGTTATCCACAACACGTTCAATAATTTTCATAGGTATTTTATATGGAACCTCTTTCTCACCTGGCGCCTCATCCACTACCTTTGCAGTAGTAGTAGATTTTCCAAATAGGAATTCAAGAGAAGACATCTTCATAATGAATTATAGCAGCAGGCAGAAATAAAATCAGCACATACAGTAAAGGTTTTCCTTACCAATTCCACTTAACAATAGCGCTTCACTCCCCGGCAACAGCGCCATAAAATAGTCTTGATGACCCACAAGTATAGGGGGTGTATCGTAGTACTTTCGATAAATAAGAGTGTCGAACCCAACGAGGAGCAGAAGGTGTTGACAAGCAGTTTCGATGAAGGATTCACTGTAAATGCTCATAGACAAGTATTCAGGGGGTTTTGATATAGCAGGTAAATAAAGTATGAGTAAGTAAAGTGCGAGAGAAATAATTGCAGCGAGTGGCCCAATCTTTTTTAGCACAAAGGACAAGCCGGTTTGTTTACTTATAATGACCAAACGTTCTTGAGAATACACGGGAATTTAGTCTAGTGCTTTCGCTTCATATAGCTGATTAATCTTCATTGTTTTGATAAGTGTTGTGTGGGTGAACCTATGCTAATGGACCGCCCTTCCTAGGACTAATACATACTTCTGATTATACCCCTTGCAAACATCCGCAAATACAAGAAAGTAATTAAGATAAATCTAACCACAGCCTTAAACTCGAGATCCTCGCTATCCCTCCCCGCATCGATATACCAACGGGGGTTTATGTTTCGTCACTCCGGCAACCCCGCAATTAGCAAACGAATACAAGATGTATTCCCCTAGGCCCATAAAGGTGAAGTATCATGTAGTCGACGTTCACATGACACCACTAGAAGAATAACACCACAACTTAAATATCATAACATTGAATATTACCCAACATAATTCACTACTAACATTTAGACTTCACCCATGTCCTCAAGAACTAAACGAACTACTCACGAGACATCATATGGAACATGATCAGAGGTGATATGATGATGAATAACAATCTGAACATAAATCTTGGTTCAATGGTTTCACTCAATAGCATCAATAACAAGTAGAAATCAATACCGGGAGAGTTTCCCCTATCAAACAATCAAGATCCAACCCTAATTGTTACAGCGGTGACGAGGTGCAGCGGTGGAGATGGCGGTGATGATGATGGAGATAATGGTGATGATGATAGAGATGATGTCCAGCTCGATGACGGTGACGATGGCGTCGATTTCCCCCTCCGGGAGGGAATTTCCCCGGCGGATTTCAGCCTGCCGGAGAGCTCTTTTCTCTCTGGTGTTTTCCGCCCCGCAGAGGCGGCTGTGACTCTTCGCGACTATTCCTCTCCAGCTTAGGTTTTCGGGATGAAGAAGTACGCGAAGGAGAGGAGGCCAGAGGGGGCTGTGGGCCCCCTCCCCACATGGCGGCGCGGCCAGGGCAGGGCCCGCGCCAGCCTATGAGGAGGGCCCATGGCGGCCCTCCTCGGCTCCTCCTTTTGGCTCTCTTCGTCTTCTGGAAAAATAGGATTTTTCGTATAATTTCCGTCAATTGTTGATCTTCCGAAATATTGCATTCTGACGGCGTTTTTTCCAGCAGAATCCTGACTCCGGTGCGCGATCCTCCAATAATCATGAAACATGCAAAATAGATGAAATAACATAAGTATCATCTCCAAATACGAAATATATCAATGAATAACAGTAAATTATGATATAAAATAGTGATGCAAAATGGACGTATCAATTGCGAATTGAACCGGATAAGCTAGATTTACCGATATGTAAGATGGGTATATGCGTACCGTTGGCAACCTGAATCTGCTCATTGCCTCTGTAGTTCTCGTGGACGTGGAGTCGCTCCATGTCATTCGTCATGTGATCGGTCGCTCCCGAATCAAGATACCAGTTGGCGTCGCTGTTGTAGCCACCGTCGCTGGTGTTGGAGTAGTTGGCGGCGCGGCTGGAGGTCTCGGGCTGTATCGCGTGGTTGAAGCGCGAGTAGCACCGGAGGGCGTCATGTCCGTAGACGCCACAGATCTGACAGGTCGATTTGCCTCCACGACCTCGTCCTCCACCTTGGGCGTTGTCGTCGCGCCCGTGGTTGTCGCCACGACCGCCGCCGTGGCCTCCTCCGTTGTAGCCGCCGCCGTTGTAGCCGCCATAGCAACCTCCGCCGTTGCCGCGTCCTCCATCGCCACGGCCGCGGCCTCCTCCTCCACGCTGGAAGCCCCCGCGCCCGCTGCCGCGGGAGGCGTGGTTGGCGGAGAACGGTGCGTCGTTGTGGCCGCTCGTCGTGCGACCGCCGGTCCTTGCCTCGTATGCCGTCTGATGACCGTACAGATCGCTCAGGGTGAAGTCCTCGTTGGCGGCGATCACGGTCATCGACGTGGTGATCTTCACCCAGGCCGGCCAGGATGTAGGAGACGATCTCGTCGTCGCCGAGTGGGTTGCCGATGGTCGCCATGGTATCGGCGATCTTCTTGGTGTGGTGGAAGTACGTGGACATCGTCATGTCCCTCTTCTTGGGCTTCACGAGCGCGGTGCGAAGCTGCACGATCCCCACCTTGGACCTGGATGCAAAGGTCCGATCGAGCACCTCCCAGACTTGCTCCGACGTCTTCAACAGCTGGACGTGGCCGAGGACAGCAGGAGTGAGGGAGGTGAGCAAGCCGCTGAGGACCTGCTGGTCCTGCTTGCGCCATGCGGCGTACTCCGGGTTGTCGACCTGATCGGAGCTCCCGGTGGCGGCAGGGACGCGCTTCGGTGGTGCCAGGTTGGAGCCGTCGACGAACCCGAACAAGTCATTGCCGTAGAGAGCCGGCAGTGCCTGCGCTTTCCAGAGCAGGTAGTTCTCCTGGTCGAACTTGATGGAGATGGCGGCGCTGAGCGTGGCCGCGATGTTGATTGGAGTTGCGGACGGCGAGGTGGTTGGAGCCATCGATGGTTGGAGTGTTTGGCTCTGATACCATGTAAAATAAAGAAGAGAGAGGGAATAGATTGGTTTGCCGTGCTTAGAGCATCGGCGTGGCTCTGTATATATATTGCTTAATGAGCTAGGGTTACAAGTTGTTAAGATTACAATGTAACTACTAACAAACATCAGAGTTATCTACTCATCCCCGTAGGGTTTATCTATACACGAGGATCGCCCTTATCTATGGTTAGGATCCTGATCGTTTAACAGGCGGGTCTTGGCGGCGCTCGTGGAGGAGGGAGTCCCGGGCGAGGTCGAGGTCCACGAGGGCCCGGGTGGGGATGAAGCGGTCGGCGTGGGGCTCGGACGGCGACGAGTAGAACTCGCGGTCCCGGAGGCGTGTCAGCGGCGACGGCATCGTCGCGACAGGTTGGTTGGTTTCTTGATGTGGAGGAGGCCAGGAGGGAGCGGAGGACGAAGGGCGGGAAGCCGCGGGACGTGATGAACGGAAACGGCCACTCCAAAGTCCAAACTCTCCCGGGACCTATTTGTTTTCGTACATGCATGCTCTGTTCTCGGTGTTCCAGATTTTGATGCAGACAATGAGTTCGTCCCGCGATCTATTTCCGGGGTCGAACGGGGATGAACATGTACTCCGTATATTTCATCATCGAATTATGGTCACAAGTCCCTCACCTCACCTATATACAAATCTATGATCAGGAATCAAAACTCTGACAGAGTTCGAAAAAGATACTATACATTTTCTCTTTATATTTAACTAAGATTAATAAGATATCCTCTAGACTCTATTGTGATATTTGTTAGATATGTGTGCTCTAGTCTTCCAATACCATGTTATTTGAAGAGTCTAAATTGCTAAGAACATACTATATAAATAAAATAGTGTATGTCACATATATACTAACCGAGTAAAAAAAAATATATGATTTTGTTGTAGTACTACTTTCTTAAATCCAAGGAATTTACCTCAACAAAAAGTTTTCTTAGCAGCAATGACTCGATAGAAACAAAAATTAAAAACATAACTTGAAAAGTTGTTGTTACACTGTGGTGTATTTGCAAAGATAAGGACTTGTAAAACTAGAACATTGTACCTTAAAATTTGGTGTCGCCGTGATGTGGCTAATTATGCCAGCTTTAAGAAACAAAAAATTAGTACTCATATTTGATTTTGTATAAGTAATAAATTAAGTAAAAATGTTTGATATAAATTACTTCACTTTTTGCTAGATGCTATACCCACAAATATCTTAAACAAAACGGCACTCATGTTAACAAGTCACTGGTTGACATTGACCTTTCGGATTCGGCACATTGCACTCCCGCTGCGAGACAAAAGTGATCTAACAGTTTTGCTTTTTACTCGCCGGGCTCCTGTCCTGTCTATCTCTCTCTCCTTCTCCTTTGCATTTACAGTAGGATGCACCCCTCCGCTCCGCATGCAAACGCAGTTCCCGTTCCGGGCAAAGAGAGACGATGATGTCGTCCTTTGCCTGTATGTACTCCCTCCGTTCTGAAATGTAACATGTAACAAAAGTGAGACAAAAGTGATCCAACAGTCTTATATTTAACATGAATGAAATATTTCCTTAGCTCTGGTCAGCAAGTCCTGATGGTATTCATGGAAGGAGTTCACCGACACCTGGATGATGGCCCATCGCGTCAACATTGCCTTTTGGCTCCTCTTCATTGTCACTTTGTTGTAGTCGCTCTTGATGAGCTTGCGCTCATCGAACTCGGCCTTGATCCTCGCCCAATACTTCCCGTATTTTTGGTTGGCGCCGATGATGGACTCATGGCTCACCGTCGCCCACGACTCGCACAGACAAAGATCCTCCAAAACCGTCCACTTGGGGCCTCGTGTGCCCGACGCCTTCTTCTTCTTTTTCTTCTTCACGCCGTACGTGTCTACCTCCACGAGATCATCGTCACCGGCACCCTCCTCGTCTTCTTCCTCGCCGCCCTCTTCGTCCTCGTCGTCGTCCTCGTCCTCCACCTCCTCCTCTTCATCGTCCTCACCACCGCCCTCTTCCTCATCACCCTCAACACCGACGCCGTCGAATACGAGCGGCCCCCTGCGGCCAGTGAAAGGGTCGCCGTCTGCACCGGGTCCTGGCTCGCGCTGCTCGTACGCCGGGGAGTAGAGGTTGTTGGGGTTGAAGCCGCCATGCGGCAGCGCATCCTGGTAGTGCGGCGACAAGTTAGGCGTCACGCACCCGGGAGTGCCGGAGGGGCCGTCGTTGTAGAAGGCGGATGACGACGGAGAGAACACTCCCGAAACATACACCGGCACGTTCGTACTATATGGGCTCGCGTTGGTGGCGGCGAGACACCCGGCCATTAAGTGCTGGTGCTGGCGCACCGCCAGAGCCTTCTTCTCCTGCTCCGCGGCCCTCCGTCCTTTCCGCTCCGCCGTCGACATCTTCCGGCGCAGACAGTCTTGATGCCACTGATCATCGATCCATCCTTCCGGCTTCTTCTTCGGAGCCGGCGCCTTCCGCGGCTTCGCGAACGGCGCTTTCGCCCCTTTCGTCGCATTGCCCGGCGGCTTCTTGGCCGCTTTCTTGGCCATCTTCTTGGGGGCTACCGGCGGCGTCATGGAATGGGGAGAGGGTAGCGGCGGCGGGTGGACAGCGGGAGGGAGAACCAAATCGGCGGGATAGGAGAAATGAATCGGCGGCGGGATATGTGTTGGGAGGCCAGAAATGCGCGGCGGGATAGGCGCGATATGGCGGGAGGGGCGGGATTTGGCGGGAGAGGGAGACGATTTTTCACTGAGCCGCTGACGCGCCGGGCCCGCGTCGGTTCGCCTCGCTTTTCATTGTGTCCGGCATGCCCGGAGCGTCCCCTGTGGAACGGGGATGGGCTCGGGGCGCCGGACACCGTATCGGGGCGCGCCGGACAAAATTCGGGTTTAGGGGACGCGGCTGGAACAGTTTTTTGGTCCGACGCACCCCAAATTGCTTTGGGGGACGCTTTGGGGGACGCGGCTGGAGATGCTCTAACACTTGAAAAGGAGAACGAGTTGGAGCATGCAAAAATGTTTTGAAGTCCTATTCCAATTCCTTCATATCTATCATATATGGCAGAGTTCAAGACGGTGTCACTATCCATGTCCTACGCAGACGAGTATAATGTCTAGATTTCCATGAATTATGGCTCAACCATATGGCAGATAAGCTGATATCCCTTATGATTGCATTTGTTTGTGGAATACATAATTTTTGCAAGCCCTTTGATTTGAATGATATAGCATCGAGGTCCATTGTTGCTTGATTGTTACCACCATTTCTCGTAAGTATTACTATTGCTAACTGATATATAGCTAATACATTAAATAGATGTGATATATGTCAATACAATACAATAAATAACGACAATTATGCCTGCCACTCTTGTCGTACTCACCACATAGGTCATTACAAAAGAATAATTTCAAACATAATTCATCACATACATCACATTGCAAACTTTAGCTGCATGAAATCACTTTCTACAAACACGAGATAGACGTAACGTTCTTACTAGATTACGTGATTGTATGGCTTTGAAGCGAACCGTTGTTATGACCATTTAGCACACTTATCAAGCTTGTTGTTTAACATGTGGGGTGTCTGGAACATGAGACCCGAAGATATCAATCACCACACTGAACTTCGA
>NC_061512.1:244934889-244983289 GCF_022539505.1 Lolium rigidum | reverse complement strand
GTTAAAGAACGACTTCCCTTTCCAATCGCGTGACAGCACCTGTCTCCCTTTTCATTAGTCTTGGGCTTGCTACTCTCATCGAACAAATTTTCAGGGAACAAGCCAAGCATAGTTATGTTCTAGTGCATCATTCATAGCTAGGAGTTTACATGGTATTGGTGCTTTGATCTCCCCACCATCATTAGCATTATTAGTGTACCTTATTCTATCCGTATCCATTTTTTCAAGGAGACTAACAAAATTAGTATGAGAACCAAGCATATTAAATTTAGCAAAGACCTTTCTAGCCTCTCTTGCTAGACCACCAAATTCTCTAAGAAGGGTTTCTAAAACAAAATCTTTCTTTTCCCCTCTTCCAAATCACCAAGTGTAAGAAACATGTGTTGGATTATAGGATTGAGATTAACAAATTTAGTTTCCAACATGCGAACTAAAGCGAGCAAGCAGCAATTTCATAAGTAGGAGCAAGTTCTACCAAGTGTCTATCTTCAAAATCTTCAACGGTACTAACATGGGTGAAAAATTCTTCTATATTGTTCCTCCCAATTATAGACCCTTGTCCTACCGGTATGTTTTTTGTGGTAAAATTAAAAGGAAACATGATGAATCAAGTAAAGTAAATGCAAGTAACTAATTTTTTTGTGTTTTTGATATAGAGTGCAAGACGATAGAATAAAGTAAAACTAGCAACTAATTTTTTTGTGTTTTGATATAAGTGCAGCAAACAAAGTAGTAAATAAAATAAAGCAAGAAAAAAACAAAGTAAAGAGATTGAGAAGTGGAGACTCCCCTTGCGGCGTGTCTTGATCTCCCCGCAACGGCGCCGAAAAAGAGCTTGATGGCGTGTATTTCACACGTTCGTTGGGGAACCCCAAGAGGAAGGTATGATGCGCACAGCAGCAAGTTTTCCCTCGAAAGAAACCAATGTTTATCGAACCAGGAGGAGCCAAGAAGCACGTTGAAGGTTGATGGCGGCGGGATGTAGTGCGGCGCAACACCAGGGATTCCGGCGCCAACGTGGAACTCCGCACAACACAACCAAAGTACTTTTCCCCAACGAAACGAGTGAGGTTGTCAATCTCACCGGCTTGCTCGTAACAAAGGATTAACCGTATTGTGTGGAAGATGATTGTTTGCGAGAGAAAACAAGTAAAACAAGTATTGCAACAGATTTGTATTTCAGTATTAAAGAATGGACCGGGGTCCACAGTTCACTAGAGGTGTCTCTCCCATAAGATAAAAGCATGTTGGGTGAACAAATTACGGTCGGGCAATTGACAAATAGAGAGGGCATAACAATGCACATACATGTCATGATAAGTATAGTGAGATTTAATTGGGCATTACGACAAAGTACATAGACCGCCATCCAACCGCATCTATGCCTAAAAATTCCACCTTTAGGTTATCGTCCGAACCCCTTCCGGTATTAAGTTGCTAAGCAACGGACAATTGCATTAAGTATGGTGCGTAATGTAATCAACAACTACATCCCTCGGACATAGCGCCAATGTTTTATCCCTAGTGGCAACAGAGCACAACACAACCTTAGAACTTTTCGTCATCGTCCCGTGTGTCAATGCGGGCATGAACCCACTATCGAGCATAAATACTCCCTCTTGGAGTTAAGAGCAAAAACTTGGCCAGAGCCTCTACTAATAACGGAGAGCATGCAAGATCATAAACAACACATATGTAATAACTTGATAATTAACATAACATGGTATTCTCTATCCATCGGATCCCGACAAACACAACATAGAGTATTACGGATAGATGATCTTGATCATGTTAGGCAGCTCACAAGATCCAACAATGAAGCACAATGAGGAGAAGACAACCATCTAGCTACTGCTATGGACCCATAGTCCAGGGGTGAACTACTCACTCATCACTCCGGAGGCGACCATGGCGGTGTAGAGTCCTCCGGGAGATGAATCCCCTCTCCGGCAGGGTGCCGGAGGAGATCTCCGAGAATCCCCCGAGATGGGATTGGCGGCGGCGGCGTCTCCGGAAGGTTTTCCGTATCGTGGTTTTTCGCATCAGGGGTTTCGCGACGGAGGCTTTAAGTAGGCGGAAGGGCAGAGTCGGAGGGCTGACGAGGGGCCCACACCATAGGGCGGCGCGGGCCCCCCTCTGGCCGCGCCGCCTTGTGGTGTCGCCACCTCGTGGCCCCACTTCGTATGCTCTTCGGTCTTCTGGAAGGTTCGTGGCAAAATAGGACCCTGGGTCTTGATTTCGTCCAATTCCGAGAATATTTCGTTACTAGGATTTCTGAAACCAAAAACAGCGTGAAAACAAAGAATCGGCACTTCGGCATCTTGTTAATAGGTTAGTTCCAGAAAATGCACGAATATGACTTAAAGTGTGCATAAAATATGTAGGTATCATCAATAATATGGCATGGATCATAAGAAATTATCGATACGTCGGAGACGTATCAAGGCGCTGTTCTTGGACAACGAGTAGATAAAAAATTGAATGTTATTCGTTATGCTAGAAAAACTCTTGCTGCTGCTCAAAGAAATTATGGTACAACTGAAAAAGAATTATTAGCTGTAGTCTTTGCTTGTGACAAGTTTAGATCTTATATCGTTGATTCAAAAGTTACAATTCATACTGATCATGCTGCAATTAGATACCTTATGACGAAGAAAGATGCTAAGCCAAGGCTTATTAGATGGGTGCTTCTTTTGCAAGAATTTGATTTACATATTATAGATAGGAAAGGTGCTGATAATCATGTTGCTGATAATTTATCTAGATTGGAAAATATTGCTTATGATCCTGTTCTCGTTAATGATAGTTTTCCAAATAAACAATTGGCTGTAATAAAGGTGAGCTCGCGAGATAGTCCTTGGTACGCTGATTATGCTAACTTTATTGTTTCCAAGTACTTGCCTCCAACCTTTTCAGCTCAGCAAAGGAGGAAATTATTTTATGATTTGAGGCATTATTTTTGGGATGACCCACACTTATATAAAGAAGGAGTGGATGGTATTATGCGAAGATGTGTTCCCGAATATGAACAACAAGAGATATTGAGTAAGTGTCATGGTAGTGTTTATGGAGGACATCACGCCGGAGATAGAACCGCGCAAAAGGTTCTACAATCAGGTTTCTATTGGCCAACTCTCTTCAAAGATGCAAGAAAGTTTATTTTATCTTGTGATGAATGTCAAAGGGTTGGTAATATCTCCAGACGCAATGAAATGCCTATGAATTATACTCTTGTTATTGAACCATTCGATTGTTGGGGATTTGACTTCATGGGTCCTTTCCCTTCTTCGAAGGTAACACTCATATTCTTGTCGTTGTTGATTATGTTACTAAATGGGTGGAAGCTATACCCACAAAAAGTGCTGATGGTGAGACTTCTTTAAAAATGCTTTTAGATATTATTTTTCCCAGATTTGGAGTACCTAGATATATTATGACTGATGGAGGTTCTCATTTTATTCATGGTGGTTTTAGAAAGACCCTTGCTAAGTATGGTATTAATCATAGAATCACTTCTGCTTATCATCCTCAAACTAGCGGGCAAGTAGAATTATCAAATAGAGAGATTAAATCTATCTTGGGAAAGACTGTTAATAAATCTAGAAAGAACTGGGCTATTAAATTGAAGGAAGCACTATGGGCTTATAGAACTGCTTATAAAAATCCTATGGGTATGTCACCGTATAAAATGGTTTATGGGAAAGCTTGTCATTTACCTTTAGAACTAGAGCACAAAGCTTATTGGGCAGTAAGAGAACTAAATAAAGATCCTAAACTTGCCGGTTAGAAGAGATTGCTACAATTGAGTTCTCTAGATGAATGGAGAAGTGAAGCTTATGAAAATGCTAAACTCTTTAAAGAGAAAGTTAAGAAATGGCATGATAGAAGAATTATCAAAAGAGAATTTAATGTGGGAGATAAAGTCCTATTGTATCGGTCTCGTCTCAGATTTTTTGCAGGGAAATTGCTCTCAAAATGGGAAGGACCATATGTCATTGTGGAGGTGTATCGTTCAGGGGCAATTAAAATTAGTTCTCTGCAAGGTGGTGCCACACAAGTAGTGAATGGACAAAGACTCAAGCACTATATCTCTGGAGATTCTTATAATGAAGATGTTGATGTTATCCAAGTGGTGACTCCGGAAGCTTTCCTCAAAGGTCAAATTGATAGTTCTGCAGAGTTCGACTTTGAATAGGTAATAGTACTGGTCATAAAAAGTTCGCGTTTAACTTTACGAACAATGTTTTTGCTATTTTCGAAAAATATGAAAAATTACGAGATCGAAACGGAGTGGAGGAGACGCACGAGGGCGTGCCCCCATAGGCCGGCGCGGGCCCCAGCCTGGCCGCGCCGCCCTATGAGGACGGCGCCTCGTTGTCCCTCTCTGACTCTGGTTCAACCTGGTACTTTCCTTCTGTCATGAAAATTTCTGCTATATAATCCCCCGGACCCCTGGAGGTCCGTATATCATTTTCTCGTCGTGTTTTGTTTCGAGCTGTTTTCTGCCAGGATTTGTTTTTGATCTAGAAGCATCATGGTCTCCAACAACAAGGACAAGGAGCCTTTGGAGGAAGATATTCAAGACCTCGAGCTGAAAGGATAATTCAAGGAGGAAGTGAAGGCGATGTCATCAATGAAAAGGAAGCGGCAAACTGTGGGGAGTAAGCCAATCTTGGTGGGATCGGTTAACAATGGACGTTCTTTTTCTCATAACCTGCAGGGATCTTTACCGCCTGCCCTTAGCCTCAACTCTTTCCCTTGTGTGGAGGAAGCACTATGGGTTACCGATGAGTTTTGTGATCAATACCGTGCGCTGAGAAGGGAAGTGGAGATACTTCTTGAGGAGAACCACCGACTTCGCAGAATGCTGGAATATTACTCTATTCCTATCACAACGGTGCCACCGCCACTTTCAGATAACAATGAACTCTTCGAGTCTTAGTGCAGAACTACCAAACTGAGAAGCTGAAGCTGAAGGAGATCTTTAAGGATCGCGGGAACGGACCATCACCATCACCACCGAAGGAGTAATTCATCATCGGTATTGGCATCCCCTTGGTTTGTTCCAAGCTTGGGGGAGTGCCGCGGAATCACATCATCACTATCTTTTACCTTTTTATTATCAAGTAGTGTCATATCATGAGTAGGGAAGTTATCATATAAGATGTGTTGCGGTATGGAAGTATCTCTCTTTACTTGGTTATCTATGTATCCCTTGGTGTGAGTTAGCGTTATGGAATATTAATGAGAAGTCTTATCATTTACATATTGCACATCTTATTTTAGTTTGCAATCCCTATTATAAGATTGATCTTGTTGTTAGTATTGGTATCACTTTGGGAGCATTGAGTAAATCTATTGTTTTGGCAAACTTAGCATTGGTCAATAGCAACAACACTTTGAGTTTAAGTAGAAAAGAGGAGATACATGTAGATATATTGTTTCATTATCCTTCTTTACTGTTAGCTATGAGCTTAGTATTCTGAAGTTAAAATTATTTGTGCTTACAAGAAAGATGCATGATTGTTTCTATCACATGTATATTTGTTTGTTTCCCTCAACTCTTATGCTTGCTAATCAACCTTGCTAGCCAAAGACACGTACCGAGAGGGAATGCTTCTCGTGCATCCAAACCCTTAGACCAAACCAATGCCATCAGTGTCCACCATAACTACCTATTATGTGGTATTTTGCGCCATTTCAAGTAAATACTTCATGTGCTACCTTTAAACAATTCAAAAGTTATCATCCCTTAGTTGTGTCAATGTTTTATAGCTCATGAGGAAGTATGTGGTGTTTTATCTTTCAATCTTGTTGGGCAGCTTTCACTAATGGACTAGTGGCTTCATCCACTTATCCTATAATTTTGCAAAAAGAGCTGGCAATGGGGTTCCCAACCCCAATTAATTAACTCTCATTAATAATCCTCTTCACATGTTTTGCTCTGATTCATCAGTAAGCAACTTAATTTTGCAATAGACACTCCTCCATGGTATGTGAAATGTTGGAAGGCACCCGAGGATTCGGTTAGCCATGGCTTGAGAAAGCAAAGGTTGGGAGGAGTGTCATCCTTAAATAAACTAAAATACATGTGTAAACAAAAGAGAAGAGGGATGATCTACCTTGCTAGTAGAGATAACGTCCTTCATGGGAGCCTCTCTTGGAAGTCTGTTTGGCAAGGGGGTTAGAGTACCCGCTGCCATTCGTTGACAACAACAAACACCTCTCAAAACTTTACTTTTATGCTCTCTACATAATTTCAAAACTTGAAAAGCTCTAGCACATGATTTAATCCCTGCTTCTCTCTGCGAAGGGCCTATCTTTTATTTTCATGTTGAGTCAGTAAACCTATTTCCCTCCATCTTAAGCAAGCAATTGAGTTGTTGTGATCCAACCATCTATATTGTGATTTATTTAATCATGCCTTTTATTTCTTCCTTGTTTAGTACAAGTTTTATCTGAAGAATATAGCTTTGAAGATTATCGATGATTATGAGGAGCTTATTATGATTGAATATGCAAGTTTTGCTATAAGCTTTAATATAAGAGCGCTGCTCGATAAATAAGTACAATCTGTTAAATGTTCTCTGACCAAGAACGAAGTTTGCCATCACCAATTATGATTTACTATGCACCTTTACTTGTGATTTCCTTTTACTTGTTTCAAGTTGAATCATATTGGGAAGTTGTTTGATGGCGTGTACAGCACACGTCCGTTGGGAACCCCAAGAGGAAGGTATGATGTGCACAGTAGCAAGTTTTCCCTCAGAAAGAAACCAAGGTTTATCGAACCAGGAGGAGCCAAGAAGCACGTTGAAGGTTGATGGCGGCGAGATGTAGTGCGGCGCAACACCGAGGATTACGGCGCCAACGTGGAACCTGCACAACACAACCAAAGTACTTTGCCCCAACGAAACGGTGAGGTTGTCAATCTCACCGGCTTGCTCGTAACAAAGGATTAGATGTATAGTGTGGATGATGATTGTTTGCAAAGAACAGTAAAGAACAATAGCAGCAGATTGTATTCAATGTAAAGAATAGGACCGGGGTCCACAGTTCACTAGAGGTGTCTCTTCCATAAGATAAATAGCATGTTGGGTGAACAAATTACGAGTCGGGCAATTGACAAATAGAGAGGGCATGACCATGCACATACATGATATGATGAGTATAGTGAGATTTAATTGGGCATTACGACAAAGTACATAGACCGCTATCCAAGCATGCATCTATGCCTAAAGAGTCCACCATCGAGGTTATCATCCGAACCCATTCCGAGTATTAAGTTGCAAACAACGAGACAATTGCATTAAGTATGTTGCGTAATGTAATCAATAACTACATCCTCGGACATAGCATCAATGTTTTATCCCTAGTGGCAACGAGCACATCCACAACCTTAGAACTTTACGTCACATGTCCCAGATTTAATGGAGGCATGAACCCACTATCGAGCATAAATACTCCCTCTTGGAGTTAAGAGTAAAAACTTGGCCGAGCCTCTACTAATAACGGAGAGCATGCAAGATCATAAACAACACATAGGTAATAGATTGATAATCAACATAACATAGTATTCTCTATCCATCGGATCCCGACAAACACAACATATAGCATTACGGATAGATGATCTTGATCATGTTAGGCAGCTCACAAGATCCGACAATGAAGCACATGAGGAGAAGACAACCATCTAGCTACTGCTATGGACCCATAGTCCGGGGGTGAACTACTCACTCATCACTCCGGAGGCGACCATGGCGGTGAAGAGTCCTCCGGGAGATGATTCCCCTCTCCGGCGGGGTGCCGGAGGCGATCTCCGGAATCCCCGAGATGGGATTGGCGGCGGCGGCGTCTCGATAGGTTTTCCGTATCGTGGCTCTCGATGCGGGGGTTTAGCGACGGAGGCTTTAAGTAGGCGGAAGGGCAGGTCGGGGGCCACACGAGGGCCCCACATGCCGAGGCCGCGCGGCCAAGGCCCGGGCCGCGCCGCCCTCGTTGTGGCGGCGCCTCGTGGCCCCACTTCGTCTATCCCTCGGTCTTACGGAAGCTTCGTGCAAAAATAGGACCACGGGCGTTGATTTCGTCCAATTCCGAGAATATTTCCTTTGTAGGATTTCTGAAACCAAAAACAGCAGAAAACAACAACTGGCTCTTCGGCATCTCGTTAATAGGTTAGTGCCGGAAAATGCATAATATGACAAAAAGTATGCATAAAACATGTAGATATCATCAATAATGTGGCATGGAACATAAGAAATTATCGATACGTCGGAGACGTATCAGCATCCCCAAGCTTAGTTCCTGCTCGTCCCGAGCAGGTAAACGATAACAAAGATAAATTTTGGAGTGACATGCCATCATAACCTTGATCATACTATTGTAAGCATATGTAATGAATGCAACGATCAAAACAATGGTAATGACATGAGTAAATAACTGAATCATAAATCAAAGACTTTTCATGAATAGTACTTTCAAGACAAGCATCAATAAGTCTTGCATAAGAGTTAACTCATAAAGCAATAAATCAAAGTAAAGGTATTGAAGCAACACAAAGGAAGATTAAGTTTCAGCGGTTGCTTTCAACTTATAACATGTATATCTTATGGATATTGTCAATGTAAAGTAATATAACAAGTGCAATATGCAAGTATGTAAGAATCAATGCACAGTTCACACAAGTGTTTGCTTCTTGAGGTGGAGAGAAATAGGTGAACCTGACTCAACATAAAAGTAAAAGAAAGGTCCTTCAAAGAGGAAAGCATCGATTGCTATATTTGTGCTAGAGCTTTGGTTTTGAAAACATGAAACAATTTTGTCAACGGTAGTAATAAAGCATATTTATCATGTAAATTATGTCTTACAAGTTGCAAGCCTCATGCATAGTATACTAATAGTGCCCGCACCTTGTCCTAATTAGCTTGGATTACCGGGATTGTCATCGCAATACACATGTTTTAACCAAGTGTCACAAAGGGGTACCTCTATGCCGCCTGTACAAAGGTCTAAGGAGAAAGTTCGCATTGGATTTCTCACTTTTGATTATTCTCCACTTAGACATCCATACCGGGACAACATAGACAACGAGATAATGGACTCCTCTTTAATGCATAAGCATGTAGCAACAATTAATGTTCTCATATGAGATTGAGGATATATGTCCAAAACTGAAACTTCCACCATGATTCATGGCTTTAGTTAGCGGCCCAATGTTCTTCTCTAACAATATGCATGCTCTAACCATTAAATGAGTGGTAAATCTCCCTTACTTCGAGACAAGACGGACATGCATAGCAACTCACATGATATTCAACAAAGAGTTGATGGCGTCCCCAGGAACATGGTTATCGCACAACAAGCAACTTAATAAGAGATAAAGTGCATAAGTACATATTTAATACCACAATAGTTTTTAAGCTATTTGTCCCATGAACTGTATATTGCAGAGGCGAATGATGGAAATTTAAAGGTAGCACTCAAGCAATTTACTTTGGAATGGCGGAGAAATACCATGTAGTAGGTAGGTATGGTGGACACAAATGGCATAGTGGTTGGCTCAACGATTTTGGATGCATGAGAAGTATTCCCTCTCGATACAAGTTTTAGGCTAGCAAGGTTATTTGAAACAAACACAAGGACGAACCGGTGCAGCAAAACTCACATAAAAGACATATTGTAAATATTATAAGACTCTACACCGTCTTCCTTGTTGTTCAAAACTCAATACTAGAAATTATCTAGACTTTAGAGAGACCAATTATGCAAACCAAATTTTAGCAAGCTCTATGTATTTCTTCATTAATAGGTGCAAAGTATATGATGCAAGAGCTTAAACATGAGCACAACAATTGCCAAGTATCAAATTATTCAAGAAATTTTAGAATTACTACATGTAGCATTTCCCGATTCCAACCATATAACAATTTAACGAAGAAGATTCAACCTTCGCCATGAATACTATGAGTAAAGCCTAAGGACATATTTGTCCATATGCAACAGCGGAGCGTGTCTCTCTCCCACACAGTGAATGCTAGGATCCATTTTATTCAAATAAAAACAAAAACAAAAGCAAACCGACGCTCCAAGCAAAGCACATAAGATGTGATGGAATAAAAATATAGTTTCAGGGGAGGAACCTGATAATGTTGTTGATGAAGAAGGGGATGCCTTGGGCATCCCCAAGCTTAGACGCTTGAGTCTTCTTAAAATATGCGAGGGGTGAACCACCGGGGCATCCCCAAGCTTAGAGCTTTCACTCTCCTTGATCATATTGTATCATCTCCCTCTCTTGATCCTTGAAAACTTCCTCCACACCAAACTCGAAACAACTCATTAGAGGGTTAGTGCACAATAAAAATTCACATGTTCAGAGGTGACATAATCATTCTTAACACTTCTGGACATTGCACAAAGCTACTGGACATTAATGAAACAAAGAAATTCATCCATCATAGCAAAGGAGGCAATGCGAAATAAAAGGCAGAATCTGTCAAAACAGAACAGTCCGTAAAGACGGATTTTATCGAGGCACCAGACTTGCTCAAATGAAAATGCCCAAATTTAATGAAAGTTGCGTACATATCTGAGGATCACTCACGTAAATTGGCATAATTTTCTGAGTTACCTACAGAGAATTAGACCCAGATTCGTGACAGCAAAGAAATCTGTTTCTGCGCAGTAATCCAAATCTAGTATGAACCTTACTATCAACGACTTTACTTGTCACAACAATGAACAAAACTAAGGTAAGGAGAGGTTGCTACAGTAGTAAACAACTTCCAAGACTCAAATATAAAATAAAAGTACTGTAGTAAAAACATGGGTTGTCTCCCATAAGCGCTTTTCTTTAACGCCTTTCAGCTAGGCGCAGAAAGTGTATATCAAGTATTATCAAGAGATGAAGTATCAACAGCGGGGTTTGGAGTTTTCTCAACCATGCATAGTATTTTGGATACATAGGTTTCAGCGGCTCCCTTTTCATTAGTCTTGGGCTTGCTACTCTCATCAAACAAATTTTCAGGAACAAGCCAAGCATAATTATCATCTAGAGCTTCATGCATCGCTAGGAGCTTACATGGTATTGGTGCTTTAATCTCCCCACCATTATTAACACTATTAGTGTTCTTAATTCTATCCATATCCATTTTTTCAAGTGTTCTTTTAAAATCGATGATTGTACCAAGCCTCTCATGCTTACTAAAAACTTTTCTATCTTCTTTAGCTATATCTGCAAATTCTCGCACTAAGACTTTTAGAACAAAATCTCTCTTCTCTCCCCGCTCCATATCAGAAAGTGTAAGAAACATGTGTTGTATCATGGGGTTGAGACTACTAAATCTAGCTTCCATCATGCGTACCAAACAAACAGAGGCATCTTCATAAGTAGGGACAGCTTTTGCAAGGGTTATATCTTTAAGATCTTCATGCATACTAACATGGGTGAAAAATTCTTCTATATTATCTCTTCCAATTATAAACCCTTGTCCCATAGGTATATCTTTTACAGTAAAATTAAAAGGAAACATGTTGAAATAAGTAAAGCAAATGCAAGTAACTAATTTTTTGTGTGTGTTTTTGATATAGAGTGCAAGACAGTAAATAAAGTAAAACTAGCAACTAATTTTTTTTGTGTTTTGTTCTAGTGCAGCTAACAAAATAGTAAATAAAATAAAGCAAGACAAAACAAAGTAAAGAGATTGGATTGTGGAGACTCCCCTTGCAGCGTGTCTTGATCTCCCCGGCAACGGCGCCAGAAAAAATGCTTGATGGCGTGTACATCACACGTCCGTTGGGAACCCCAAGAGGAAGGTATGATGTGCACAGTAGCAAGTTTTCCCTCGTAAAGAAACCAAGGTTTATCGAACCAGGAGGAGCCAAGAAGCACGTTGAAGGTTGATGGCGGCGAGATGTAGTGCGGCGCAACACCAGGGATTCCGGTGCCAACGTGGAACCTGCACAATACAACCAAATTACTTTGCCCCAACGAAACAGTGAGGTTGTCAATCTCACCGGCTTGCTGTAACAAAGGATTAGATGTATAGTGTGGATGATGATTGTTTGCAAAGAACAGTAAAGAACAATAGCAGCAGATTGTATTCAATGTAAAGAATAGGACCGGGGTCCACAGTTCACTAGAGGTGTCTCTTCCATAAGATAAATAGCATGTTGGGTGAACAAATTACAGTCGGGCAATTGACAAATAGAGAGGGCATGACCATGCACATACATGATATGATGAGTATAGTGAGATTTAATTGGGCATTACGAGCATTATTTTGAGCATGGGCGCCGGGACACGAGAACTGAGCAAGGGTGCCCTGCTCAGCAAGAACACCACGCAGGTGCTGGGAGATGTACTCTCCTGCAGAATCAGCACGAAACACACGAATATGCGTGGAATACTGAGTACGATCCATGGCTGCAAAGCGCTGATAAATAGAGAGCACCTCACTACGAGAGCGCATGAGAAACAACCAGGTGTACCATGAAAAATCATCAATAAACAAAATATAGTATCGATGACCCCCTTCTGAAGGAAAGGGAGGCGGACCCCAAACATCCGAATGAACTAAATCAAAAGGTCGCTGAGATACAGACGCACTAGTAGGATAGGGAAGCTGAATCTATTTGCCTAACCTACAACCCTGACACGAATGCAAAGACACATCTCCGGAGACGGACCCCGTAAGACCACTCGTCGAAAAGATCCGATAGCGAGGTAAGCGAACCGCAGAAGAACTGGCAGATGAAGTGTCAGCAGGAGGAACGCGAAGCCAGTCTAACTCCCAGAGCCCGAGGGACTCAAGGCTGCGAGGGCCAGCTCCAACCATGGCCTGTGTACGGCGGTCCTGAACAGCACAAGAATCAGCGTCAAGAATGACGCGACAACCAGAATCAGTAAGCTTACTATCAGAAAACAGGTTCATCTTAAGACTAGAAACATGAAAAACATCACGAACATAGAAAGAGGAAGTAGAAAGGGTGCCTCGACTGGAAACAGGAAGAGAGGTACCATCAGCCGTGATAACACGGACAGGAGAAACAATAGAGTGAAGAGCAGAAAGAATAGAAGACGCAGAAGTCATATGAAAAGAAGCTCCAGAATCCAGATACCACGGGGATGACGTACCTGACTGTGTAGAAGGTGGTGGTCGCGCGGTGCCAGAAGAGCCAGGACCAGCAGTACCCGTTGAGAAAGAGCTGTAGCAGCGATCAGACCACGAAGACCACGGATAATGTCCTGATCAGATAGCGCAACAGCAGAAGATCCTGAAGAACCAGCCTGCCGACGAGTATGGTACCACTGATGTAAGCTGGGATCCCTCTTCCAGCAGCTAGAGACATCGTGGCCAGACCTACCACAGTAGGTGCAGGGAGGTGCTGTCATACCACGAGGCTGCTGAGGCTGACTCTGGCCCTGGACCGGAGGATTAGAGACGGAATTTTCCGCCGGAGCTGCTTCTGGAGTTCCTTTCCCTCTAGCGCACCCTGCAGACCGTCGTGCTGCGCCCAGAAACGCCGGATTCGATCAGATGGATTCTCACCGCCGATGGTTGCTACTCCGCGGCGTCCGCCTATCGCCTCCACTTCGAGGGGCAGATCCGTTCCATTGCCCCAGCGATGATCTGGTCGACGTGGGCACCACCTAAGTGTCGAGTTTTCACATGGCTGCTGCTCCAAAACCGTCTTTGGTGCGCCGATCGTCTGCAACAAAAGACAGTGCCCCAATTCGTATTTCTGCCCCATGTGCATCAGAAATCTGGAGACGTCGTGGCACTTGTTCTTCGAGTGCCCATTCACCAGGTCAATCTGGGCGTCGGTAGCCACCTGGACTCACTGCTCGGCGCTGGATCCGTCGGTATGGGAACACAATTCATCCATGACGGATGCTTGGCAATCGATGATGGAGCATTGCCATCCACCGGCCAGAAAAGGAGTCGCGTCCCTCTTCATCCTCGTGTGTTAGGCGATCTGGAGCGAGCGCAATGCCAGGATCTTTCGCGGAAAAACATCGACACTGCGCACCATCATTTCGTGGATCCGTGACGAGGCCAGAGATTGGAGTTTCGCCAATGCCAAAGCTTTGAGAAGGCTCATGTTCGAGCTTCCTTGAAGGATCGCACAACTACTCCTCTCCCCCTTTTTTTTATTTTCTCTCTCTTTTCCCAGGTCATCCGAGGCGTAATTACGCGATCGGCTAATCTCTGTAAAGTTTTTCCCCTTGCTAATCAATGAAAGCCAGACCCCTGGTTATTTCAAAAAAAAAAAAAAAATGCTAGCTGTTGGGTGTGCAGACTCCCAGAGTGAAGTCTGGGATATCCATGCGATGCATCGGATATAAGAATCTCCCATAATCCTCTTAATTCCAATGTTTAGTTTTTGCAAACATTTTGTAATGTGAGTCGCTTTAGTAGTTTTCTGTGTAATGTGATTATGCGAGCCACCATTCAAGAAAATAAACACTTGTTTGCCTGAGATTTTTCTACTTGTAGCTTTTTGACCAGATTTTAGAAAGAGTGAGTGAAATGGTAGCACCAAATATGGACATCATTCTCTGCTACGATATGTGTTTGCAGATAAGAACCACACTGCCAGAGTGGGAACCCTCTCTTGGAATGGCAGCATTCTGAAATCAGGAAGCCGTGACAAATATATAATCAGCTACTACGATGGTACGAATTCCTCCCTTTGGTCGGGTGGTACTACAATCAAAAAAAAAAAAAAAGAGCTAGGACGGATGTGTACCATCTCAAAGGACACAGATCTGAGGTGTGCGGTCTGAGATGGTCTCCAGATGGAACACGACTCGCCAGCGGTGCCAACGACGAAGTTGTTTATGTGCGGCAAAGGGAGCTTGCGTGAAAACCATTAAAACGGGTTCTCAAGTAATGTGCATTACGGCTGAATATGCGTCTAGCAATCTGCTTACTGCGTGTATCAGCAGTGTGGAGGTTTATAGTGTACATTTATGCTCTCTGGAAGGTCTGCGGATTGGAGTGGAATCGGCACGAGAACGAGATCGTGAGCGCTCATGGTTATAGCAATAACGAGCTAAGCGTGTGGTCCTACCCTTCCATGGAGAAAGTTGCAGATATAAACTATCACAAGAGAGAGTTCTTGAGCTCAGACAGGCAGTAAGCCGAATAAGAAACGTACCTTGACTTGGCCGGAGATACTAGCTTCGACACTGAAGATCCTGCTGTTTTTTGCAGGGTCCTGATGGTTCGACAGTCGCATCGGCTTCAGCAGATCAAACACTGTGCTTATGTAAACTTTCTTCTTCGAAGAAGGTCACTCAAGAGGCTGCAAATTAGATGACACACTAGTCTGAACTCTGAAGGGGTGGGACAAATATTCGGCAACAAAGACACTTCAAACTTTCAAAGTGTTCTGAATATTGGCAGTGCGAAGCTCGGCCAGATGGTCTTTCATGTTGATTATGAGCAGAAAAAAGAAGCTTAAAGTTTTTCTTGCTCAAAAACAACTTCACGTCTTGACACTTACTGTACATAAAATGTTCTTTCAGTGTCCAGTATGCGTAGTGGTTCCGTTCATTCATTTGTAAATAAGGAAAACAATAACCTACACCTGTAATTACCCTGTAAGTGTGACATGCCTGTAAAGCCTGGATCTGGATAGAAAGAGGAATAAAAGCCTGTGTAGGCGCAACTTGCTGACAACATCTGTAAGAACACTCAAGCATCACGACACAAAGAATCTCTGCATTCTTGTTTCCATTAAACAGTTGAAACACCTTGCGGATGATCATTGCACAAGGAGACGGTGGATGACCAAACGTTATGCTTATTGAAACTTTGCCCTTCAAAGAAGGTTACCGATAATGATGATGGTGTTCTTTTTTTTAGATATGGGAGCATCGCCCCGGCCTCTGCATCAATCGATGCACACAACCATTTATTAATAAACGTCACGGGGAAGTGCTTATTACATATAAAGAGTCTGCTATTATTGAAACCAAAAGAAGAAACACAAGTAGATGGAAAGTACACAAAAACTATCCATCTAGAATTCTACTAGTGTGCGCCATCCAGTAGCCTAGAAATAACAGTCATGAGTGACCTCCAGCAGACGGTCCCCACTGGTCCTCCGGGAGCATGTACGCCCATAGTTGTATCCAATGCGCCGCACGAAGAATAACCTGCAAAAAAATCGTTCCCTTTTGTTTATTAATGATGATGGTGTTCTGTCACTCAAGATGATGCAAATTAGATGACACAGCAGCCTGAAGGCGTGGGATGTGTATTCGGCAACGAAAACACTTCAAAGTGTTCTGAATATTGCCATTGTGAAGCTTGGCAATTTGGTCTTTCATGTTGATTATCAGCAGTAAGAGAAGCTAGAAATTTTAATTGCTCAAAACCATCTCCACATCTCGGTACTTACTGTTAATTTTACATACCAAGTTCTTTCAGTGTTCAGAAAGCGTAATATGGTTCCATTCATTTGTGAATAAGGAAAAACTAACCTACTATAGTCTGTAATTATCTTGTAAGCAAAGCCTGGACAGAAAGAACAGTAAAAGCCCGTGTATGTGTAACATGCTGATAACATTTGTAAGAACAGTACTCAAGCAACATGCCACAAGTAATGTTTGGATTCTCTTGTTTCTATTGAACACTTTTCAAATAATAATAATCTTATACAGCTTGCATGATCATCACTGCATCAGTATTCTCATTTTCTTTTGATATTTGGTCCCATCCACGAAATGTGACATTTCTACTCATGTAACATGATTCGCTTTCTTCCGATCTGAATATTACAAAAGGCAAAGACTTGTGTATACATCTTTTTTTTTTTCGAAATGGGGTTGCCCCAGCCTCTGCATCAAAATGATACATATGGCCGCTTTATTACTTTATTTTGACTTGTGTGTACATCTATGGTACTATCTATTTGTTCATTTACACAGGTACAAGCTCCGTGAGATAAACTGAGAACGAACAGCACACTCAGATGCAGCATTGGCTCTCCTGTCCTGAACTCAGCTCCTATCGCGACTCTTCCTTCGCCTCCCTGTCAATTGGCAACTCTCGGATAAGTTGCGGTTCTGAAAAACATGTTCGTTCAGTCAGGATATATAATAGTTTCATATATACTACAAGAGAGTGGATCATGTTACTTATCCTGTTCACTCTGTGTTTACAGCATACCCATCCAATTAACTCATACTGTACTATTACAGTTACTTATGTATGCCAGAATTAGCACCATGAACATGCATAAGTTAGTGTCTTACCATTAGAGCCTCTGTTCCATAGTACCTCGGAGTCAATTGTGGTGAGATTTTGATCATCAAGTCTCTTCCTTGTCTTGATAGACTTCACTCCTTGCCACTCACCGCTCTCTGTCTTCTCAAGCTGCACAGACACCACCCTTGCTCTCCTTGACCACCCTGCCTTCCCATACGCATGGTAACCGAACCCACCAGCGTAGCACAGCTGAATGCCAGTGAGCTTCCCACAAAAATCATTAACATCATCATTGTTAAGCTTCATGCACTAGCCACTTGAACAAAAGTCCGAACTGATGGAAAGGGCTAGACAATCCACATATACACTTCACAACACCCCCACTCGCGTGTGACGGGAGAAGAGAAAGTCAACACGTGAAAGAAGAAGAGAACACCGAAACAGCGGTGGCTATAGAGGGGGGCAACAGCAATTTTTAGGCTTAATTGCGAAAACCATGTGAAAGCAAGGATTTGAACTTGAGACCTGGGGCTCTGATACCATGTTAAGCTTCATGCACTAGCCACTTGAACAAAAGTCCGAACTGATGGAAAGGGCTAGATAATCCACATATACACTTCACAACAATCATGTCCTATAAAGGCGGCCTTCACATCTCCAGCTTCCACCATGGTGGTAAAAAAGCCGGAGTTGATCCATGGTGAGCTGATACCCTCCTGCTTTACTCCAGTGAAACTGGATGCCGTAAAGCTGTTGAACTCCGGCAATGGGATGTGGAAGTAAGCAAGGCTCGGTGCTGGTTTGTTCTGTGTGGGCTTTTCACTGGTATATTTTTTCTGCATTTTATTAGAAGTTCCATTATTCCAGCATAATAGAATAGGTCCATAGATAGAAACCAAAATGTGCCTATCGTACAGGAATTAGTGTCATCACCTAACATTTTGATAGTTCTATCTTTCTACATATAATCCGAGTCAGCAAAGCATTTAGAAAACACCACATGGGACATGTTGTAATAAGCAACAAAAAAAAGGATGTGAAAGCTGAAACAAATAACTTGACATCGTCGAAAAGGATAGTTCTAAAAAATGCAAATAATGATCTAAATAAACTAAGAAGAGAAGAGGAGTCTAAATGGGCTCAAAGAGCGAAAGTTAAACATATTCAAGGAGGAAATAATACAAGGTACTACCATTTGATTGCAAATGGGAAACATCGCAAAAAGAAAAAATTTCAGTTAGAACAACAAGAAGGAATTATTGTTGGTGAAGACAATTTGACGGTCTATATTACTGAATTCTATAAGAAATTGTTTGGGGCACCGGTCCCGAATAATATCTCTTTGGTAGAGGAGGAGGTGCAGGACATTCCTCAGATATCTGATGTTGAGAATGAGATTTTGACAGCTCATTTTTCTAAGGAAGAGGTTTATGAGGCGTTTTTTCACATGGAACGTAATAAAGCTCCAGGACCTGATGGTTTTCCGGCGGAGTTTTACCAAAAATGTTGGGCAATAATAAAGGAAGATTTGATGGCGCTTTTTATCAGTTTAGTAGTGAGAACTTGCCTCTCTACAAATTGAATTTTGGTGTCATCACATTATTACCCAAGAAAGAGGATGCGGTTCAAATACAACAATATAGACCAATTTACCTGCTTAATGTGTGTTTTAATTTTTTACTAAAGCAGGTACAAATCGTATAACGGGGATTGCCCCACGAGTTATAAAACCAACACAATCAGCCTTTATACCGGGGAGGAACATATTAGAAGGGGTGGTCATTCTTCATGAAACCATTCATGAGTTACATAGTAAGAAATTGGATGAGGTTTTATTTAAGATTGATTTTAAAAGGCATATGATAAAGTGAAATAGCCGTTTTTACAACAGACATTGAGAATGAAGGGATTTGCTCCAGAATGGTGTAGAATTGTGCAACAATTTGTTCAAGGGGGAGTGTTGGGGTAAAGGTAAATGATGATATTGATCATTATTTCCAAACAAAAAAAGGTTTGAGGCAAGGTGGTCCGCTGTCTCCAATACTTTTTAATATTGTAGTGGATATGATAGCCATCATAATTGAACGAGCAAAAAATGATTGTCAAGTGGGGGGACTTATTCCTCATCTTGTTGAGGGAGGTATCTCTATATTACAATATGCAGATGATACTATCCTTTTTTTGGACCATGACCTTCTGAAAGCTGTTAATACGAAGTTAATTTTATGTATGTTTGAAGAACTCTCAGGTCTTAAAATTAATTTTCACAAGAGTGAGATTTTTTGTTTTGGTAAGGCGAAGGATGAGGTGGACCAGTATAAGCAGATATTTGGATGTGACGTTGGCTCCTTACCCTTTAGATACTTAGGTATTCCTATCCATTACAGAAAACTTAGAAATTCTGATTGGTACCCAGTGGAGACCCGGTTGGAAAGCAAATTGGGATGCTGGAAAGGCAAATTACTGTTCTATGGGGATAGACTTGTCCTTATCAACTCAGTTTTAACAACCTTACCTCTTACCTCTATTTATGCTATCTTTTCAAGAGATATCTGTTGGGGTAAGGAAAAGGTTGGATTTTTATAGTTCTAATTTTTTTTTGGCAATCTGATGAAAATAAAAGAAAATATAGACTTACAAATTGGAATATTGTATGTCGGCCCAACAATCAAGGGGGTTTAGGTATTGAGGTTCTTGAACTCAAGAATAGATGTTTATTGAGTAAGTGGCTTTATAAACTTCTTAATGAGAACGGGGTGTGGCAAGAATTGCTACATAATAAATATCTAAGACAAAAGACCTTCTCCGGGGTACAAGTTAAGCCCACAGATTCTCCCTTTTGGAAGGGATTGATGGGAGTTAAGGATGATTTTTTTAGTAGAGGGTTTTCAAGGTTGGTAATGGAGAAGCTACTCGTTTTTGGGAAGATACTTGGTTAGGAAAAAAACCACTAGCCGAACAATACCCATCCTTATATAATATTGTGCATCACAAGAATGTAATGGTAGCTCATGTGTTAGCCCAAATGCCGCTGAATATCAGTTTCAGAAGGTTGCTGGTGGGAAATAAATGGACTTTGTGGTTACAGTTATGCCAAAAACTTATGAGGATTAATTTGAATGATGAGAATGATCGTTTTGTTTGGAATTTAACAGCCAATGATTTGTTTACAGTGAAATCTATGTATGAGGATCTTATGAATGACGACACACCTTTTCTGCGAAAATACCTATGAAAAGTTAAAGTTCCTCTTAAGATAAAAATATTTATGTGGTTTCTGAGTAATAAGGTTTTACTTACGAAAGATAATTTAGCTAAAAGACGGTGGAATGGGTGTACAAAATATGTTTTTTGTGGAGAACATGAGACTATTGAACACCTCTTCATAACTTTCCCTTTAGCTACACTACTTTGGCGCACGGTTAATTTCACCTTTGACCTTCCACTTCCAACCAATATTACAAATATGTTTGGTAATTGGTTAAATGGAGTTGATAGACAATCTAAGGCTTTCATCCGTGTTGGAGTTTCTGCCTTGTGTTGGTCTAAATGGAGGGCGAGGAATAATATTATTTTTAACAAAAAACAATCTTTTCACTTTTTGCAGGTTATCCATATGGTGGCACATTGGATTCAGTTGTGGGCTCTACTATCACCGGAGGGACAGCGGGATGCTATGGCTACTGGATGCACATGACTCCAGACGGTCGCTCAGGATATCTTGTGTCAGGCTGGTTGGCGGCACAATAGACAACTACGTTGATTTGTAGTCTATTTTTGCTTTGTTTTTTCGCTGGTTGATTCTCGTATCAATTATGGGTGATGCCTGAGATGTGCTAAACTTTGTAGTACTCGTAACTTTTTTAATAAAAAACCGTGTGCATCATCATGATGCAGAAGCCGGGATTTTAATCCCCATTTCAAAAAAAAATCAACAAAAAAAGCAGCACTTAGAAACCACTAGTTCTGGGAAGCGAACTATGCACCAGCAGACACATACATCATCTATTTTGAATTAGCATGAATTTCCGTACTCGCTATTTCACAATAATGAGCAATTGCAGAATATGTGACAAGCATGGATTACTTTCAAGTTTCAGTTAGTTTGCTTAACTCAGTTGAGTGTTTCGACAGAGCATTGTTCCGGCATTGAAAAAGATGGCCCAAAGAGAAAAGCAACAATAAATTCGCAAGCAAATATAGGACAAATCGCTAATTTATTAACCTGGAGATTTGCAGATGTTTGCCAGAACCAAGCTTGCTGTGAATCCTTGATCCAACCATAACCGGGGATCCACCATACGGTAGAGTAGTCACCACTGTCAAGGAAATAAAGGTTGAGCACCGATTTGTTTGCCAGCAGGGTTCCTTCAACCCCACCAACTTCCAGATTGTAATTTCCGTAGCCATCGATGTGTACTCCTTCTGGATTGAAGCGTGAAAGGGTGTTCTTCATTCCTACAAGGTGGCGCATCACACCTTCTCGTGACAGCGTGCCCTCCTGGTCATGGTTACCGAGGATAGCAGCCCAAGGTAGTTTCATGGCAATGGCTGGAGCAATCGCCGCAGAGAACATATCTAGTGATACCACACCTTATTTGATACCATGATACCACTCTTTAAAATTTAAATTGTTAAGTGTCAAAAAATTTGGAAACAAAATTTTACATGTTCACAAGATGTGTGTTTGCATGTCCTGTAACTTGTATGACCAAATTCGAAACACCCTTAGAGAAGAAAAAAAGAGAAATCCAACATGAATAGTGTCACATAAAGACAAAAGCACAAAATGGCACTATTCACATAGTATTTATCTTTTTTGTTTCTGTTTGTGTATTTTGAATTTAGGCCTGAAAATTCTGTAGAGTGTAAACACACATCTTATGAACAGCCACAAATTTGTTTCCGATTTTTTTGACACTTACAATTCAAATTTTGAAGAGTGGTATCATGGTATCATTTAAGATGTGGTATCACTAGATATTTTCCCAATCGCCGCATCCATCGACTTGGCCGCGTTGGTTTTTTTTTTTTTAACGGGTGAGGCCCCAAAGGGCCAGGAAGCTTCATTAGTCAAGTGGTCGGTACAAAGTTGTAGAAAGGCCCCTAAGTACATAAAGAAATACAGCCTGGGCCTTCACTTTTACAGAAAGAACCCTAGAACTAAAAGGGGAAAAGCAATCAGATCCTTGGTTCTTGCCGCCGCATCCAGTGAACCTCCAGCTCCGGGAACCTGCGCAGCCACCGGGGAACATGCCACTTGGGGCAACGTAGGTGATGAATCCTGTGCTGTAGGCGATGAAGATCCTCCAGTAAGGCCTGTAGACCAGGAGGAAGGCAGTCCATGGAAGCCCGTCGCTTCCAGGCGTGGAGTGGCTCGAGTCGCCGAAGATAACCCCGACATATCTCTGCCGGCGTTGATGAACTCCACAAGATGAAGAAGCTTCGAGAGTGCACACGCACACTCCCCGATCCCGCAAAGCTTCCGAACAAGGAGCCGCAAGCACTTTTTCTTCCTCATGCAAATCACCATGACTGCAGGAACGGAAGAAACAAGGCTCCAGATCTCGCCGATTCGGGGCTTCAACCTCGAGCTTTATTGACGTTGAGAGGGATGTTGATGTAGCGCCGCCGCCCGCCTCCGGCTCCTTCCACAGGAGCTCCACAAGCAGCCACACCAGCATCAACCGCCACCAGAAGGCGCTCAAACTCACCGGCAGCAGAATCCCCCATGGCATCTCGCCATTCTCCACATGGGTAAATCCTAAACCTAGATTCGACCTAACCCTAGACCTAGACCAGAGACTCTGGATGTACAGAGGAGGAGGAGGAGGCCGGCCTCCTCTCTCCCGCCTACTCCGGCCGGCAAGGCCGCCGGAGTTGGGAGGGAGAGGAGCCGGGGCTGTAGTGGAGACTCTCAAGGAAGATGAGGGAGGAGAGAGAAGGGGCGGAAGATAATACTTTACTGCCATGCTTCGACTGAAAGCAAAATTGCAATGGCTGCAAATGCCCTGTCCAACAATTTTACGTTTCCAATGGTCGCACAATCTAAAAAAAAAATCATCACAATGCTGTTTTTGTTCAGCACAGTTGTGTGTGCGCATATGCGTGTCAGCGTTTCTAAAAAAATCAGTTTGTTAAAATTGCAGCATTGGTAATATTTGCAAGGTTGCCCGTAGAACAACACGGCGAAAACAAGAACAGTATCCTAGGCAATAATTTATTTCTATTTGTCTGCTTTTCGATATATGACATCTACTTCATGCATCTGTGTTATTATATCTCGATTTAAAAGTTTGTAATTTCTTATATTAGATAACACATAGAGGTTTGTTTACAAAATTCTGCAGTCCATTCTAAGTAAGCTCGACGAGTCACTGCATTAGGTAACAATTTTGGTACTTTCTTAATTTACACGTGAAATGGTATTTGGGGTCTCTAAAGTGCTTTTGGCAAGTAAATCTGTCTGTAGAGTAGTAAATAAATATTACGAACTATATGTGGATTTGAGATTCTGTTGCTCCATTCTGCAAGAAGCACTTAATTTTTGTAGGCAAGACCAATCGAAGAACTCAACTGGGGCTTTATTGATTGAGTGATTGGGCATGACCAGAACTACCCAAATCCGGTCTGAAGAACGAGCTGCACTGGAAGTGTAGAAACAATCCAAGGGAAGGGGAAAACTCGACCACCAATTCATGCCATTTCATTTCTAAACAGTTCAAGAGAAGTGGTGACATCGACGAATCAGTAGACACTAGTTAATCAATAACAGAGCAGGAAGGATCGGGGGATGGGTTTGAAGTAGTTTGAAGAAGGGGTGTCGGACCTGTGAAGACGACGAGGTCAGGGTCCTCGGCGCGGAGGACGCGGTAGAGGAAGGCGGTGGTCTTGAGGTCGGAGCAGCCGCGCTGCTGCGCCGGCAGCACGTCCTCGCACGGGGTACGCCGGCCGTCTCCGTAGTGCATGTCTGCCCTGCAGCACCTTGAACGTCTCGCCCTCCCGTTGGAACCGCAGGCCCTCGCCATCACCATCGCCCTTCCCCGGAACTCTGAGTGTAGAACTCATCAATAGTAGAATCACCCTGCTGAAGGGCATGCTCCTGATGGACCACAGACAGATAAAGAGCATATCCAGACGGCTGATAGCGCTGACGAAGAAAAGTCCACTGAGCAGCAGCAGTGGGAAGACCCATGAACTCAGCAGCTGAGGCAGAACACTAGAGGTGAGAACAGCAGCAGCACGCGCATCCTCATCGATTCACTAAGTGTAGTCAGTCAGATCCAGCCGGTAAGTCGCAACAACAGTAGAGCGGTCCTAGACCTTCCGGTCATAATCAGTCAGAGCAGTATCATCAGCACTCTTGGCTGCATCCTTATCCGCCTGAGTAGCATCAGGGGCAAGGGCAACGGGCAGCGGTGCAACAGGCACCGTAGGAGCAACGGGGCGCAGCGGACAGGAGACCTCGCCAGAAAGCACACCCCAAAGACGAAAACCGCGCATGTGGACGCGCATAAAGGCAGCGAAATCAGGATAATTAGCGCCATCAAAGATCACCGGGCAGCGAGGAATCGCAACATAGCCCGAAGAGGAAGACATAGCTCAGATTTTTTTTTTCAGATCGGAATCTCACGAAGTACTGGAGACGGACGAGCGGGCGCACGGGAGTGGCGGCACGGGGGCGGTTGGCTGCCGGCACGGGGGCGGCGGCCGGCGAGCGGGCATGGGGGCAGCGGCCGGAAAAGAGAGGAGAGCCGGCCGGGAAGGTGGAGGGCGGCGGCCGGAAGGAGAGGAGGCGGCCGGGAAGGAGGAGGAGCCGGCCGGGGGAGGGGGAGGAGGACCGGCGGCGGCCGGGAAGGAGCCGGCGGCGGTGGACGGCGGCCGGGAACAAGCTTCAAAAAAACGTCCGTACGGACTAGAAGAGGAGGAGGACCAATTTTGCCTCTGATACCATGTTAGGGTAATATGCTTGTTGTATTACCAGGGGACCAAAGGCCACAATATATAGTACATGTACAGGTGTAAATATGCAAGAAGTCACCTAACATATGAGAAACTACAATATACAGATATATACGTCTAACAATCGTGAGCGCTCATGGTTATAGCAATAACGAGCCAAGCGTGTGGTCCTACCCTTCCATGGAGAAAGTTGCAGATATAAACTATCACAAAAAGAGAGTTCTTTAGCTAAGACAGGTAGTAAGCCTAATAAGAAACATACTTTGACTTGGCCGGAGATACTATCGTCGCCACTGAAAATCTTACTTTTTTTGCAGGGTCCTGATGGTTCAACAGTCGCATCTGCTTCAGCAGACCAAACGCTGTGCTTATGGAAACTTTCTTCTTCAAAGAAGGTTGTCGATGATGACGATAGTGTTCTGTCACTCAAGAGGCTGCAAATTAGATGACACAGTAGCCTGAAGGGGTGGGGGAAATATTCGGCAATGAAGGCACTTCAAAGTGTTCTGAATATTGGCAGTGCGAAGCTTGGCAAGTTGGTCTTTCATGCTGATTATCAGCAGGAAAAGAATCTTAAACTTTTTCTTGCTCAAAAACAACTTCACGTCTCGACACTTACTATACATAAAATGTTCTTCCAGTGTGGTTCCATTCATTCATTTGTAAATAAGGAAAACAATAACCTACACCTGTAATTACCCTGTAAGTGTGACATGCCTGTAAAGCCTGGATCTGGATAGAAAGAGGAATAAAAGCCTGTGTAGGTGCAACTTGAGGACAACATCTGTAAGAATACTCAAGCATCACGACACAAAGAATTTCTGGATTCTTGTTTCCATTGAACAGTTGAAACATCTTGCAGATGATCATTGCACAAGGAGACGGTGGATGACCAAACGCTATGCTTATGGAAACTTTGCTCTTCAAAGAAGGTTACCGATGATGATGGCGGTGTTCCCACTCAAGAGGATGCAAATTAGATGGCACAGCAGCCTGAAGGGGTGGATATTCAGAACACTTTGAAATGTTTTTGTTGCCGAATACACATCCCAAATTATCAGCATGAATGCCAACATCTCTAGTTAAAATAGCCGGCTATAATCGATAGCCGCGATTTTTTTTGAAACTATGAAAGGCTATAGCCGGGCTATAGCCATATAGCCGATTTACTAAATAATGAAAAAAATGGGGCAGCATATAGTCATATATATATCAATAATTCACAAATTAATAACATAATAACATCTTCACGTAGGAGATACAAATAATAGTTCACACATAGTTAAATATATAGTTTTGTCCAAATATTACAACATCATTACGTAGTTTAGGACATAGTTATGCTTGCCGCTCGGCTTGGTGGCTATTTCGCCAAGCAAATGAGCCGGTCGACTGAAATTTTTGGTCCAAAATTTTGGGCCCATTGAGCGGGAAGTTAGCGGCTATGCGGCTAAATTAAGGCTAAATAGGCTTAGCCGGGCTATTAGCGGCTATTTCTGTTTTAGCCTCTAAAGCCTCTAGCTATAGCCGCAGGCCTCGCGAAAGGCTATAGCCGGGCTATAGCCCAGCTATAGCCGGCTATTTTAAACAGAGGCCAACATTCCGAATTATCAGCATGAATGAAAGCGTAATATAGTTCCATTCATTTGTGAATGAGGAAAAATCAACCTACTATAGTCTGTAATTGCTTGTAAGCATAGCATGCCTGTAAAGCCTGGATAGAAAGAGCAGTACAAGCCTGTGTATGTGTAACATGCTGATAATTTTTCAGAAAAAAAAGAATGATGATAACATTAGTAAGAACAGTACTCAAGCAACATGCCACAAATAATTTTTGGATTCTCTTGTTTCTATTGAACACTTTTCAAATAATAATCTTATACAGCCTGCATGATCATCACTGCATCAGTGTTCTCATTTTCTATTGACATTTGATCCCATCTACGAAGTGTGACATTTGTACCCATGTAACATGATTCACTTTCTTCCGATCTGAATATTACAAAAGGCAAAAACTTGTGTACACATCTATGGTACTATCTATTTGTTCATTTACACACGCACAAGCTCCGTGAGATAAACTAAGAACGAACAGCACACTCAGATGCAGCATTGGGTCTCCTGTCCTGAACTCAGCTGCCATCATGACTCTTCCTTCTCCTCCCTGTCAATTGGCAACTCTCTTATAAGTTGCGGTTCTGAAAAACATATATTCGTTCAATCAGGATATATAATAGTTTCATATATACTACAAGAGAGTGGATCATGTTATTTATCCCATTCACTCTGTTTTACAGCATACCCATCCAAGTCACTCATACTGTACTATTACAGTTACTTATGTATGCCAGAATTAGCACCATGAACGTGCATAGGTGGGCGTCTTACCATTAGAGCCTCTGTTCCATAGTACCTCAGAGTCAATTGTGGTGAGATTTTGATCATCAAGCCTCTTCCATGTCTTGATAGACTTCACTCCTTGCCACTCGCCGCTCTCTGTCTTCTCAAGCTGCACAGACACCACCCTTGCTCTCCTCGACCACCCTGCCTTCCCATACGCATGGTAACCGAACCCACCAGGGTAGCATAGCTGAATGCCAGTGAGCTTCCCACAGAAGTCATTTACGTGATCATGTCCTATAAAGGCAGCCTTGACATCTCCAGCTTCCACCATGGTGGTAAAGAAGCCGGAGTTGATTGATGGTGAGCTGATACCCTCCTGCTTTACTCCAGTGAAATTGGATGCTGTAAAGCTGCTGAACTCCGGCAATGGGATGTGGAAGTATGCAAGACTCGGTGCTGGTTCCTTCTGTGCCGGTTGTTCGCTGGTATATTTTTTCTGCATTTTATTAGAAGTTCCATTATTCCAGCATAAAAGCGATCTCCATAGATAGAACCCAAGAATGTGCTTATCGTACAGGAATTAGTGTCATCACCTAACATTTTGGTAGTTCTATCTTTTTAGATATAATCCGAGTCTGCAAAGCATTTAGATAACACCACACATGACATGTTGTAATAAGCTAAAAAAGAAGCATTTAGAAACCACTAGTTCGAACTATGGCACCAGCATACTCATATATCATCTATTTTGAATTAGCATGAATTTCTTGACTTGTGATTTCACAATAATCAGCGATTGCAGAATATGTGGTAAGCATGGGTTACTTTCAAGTTTCAGTTAGTTTACTTAACTCGGTTTAGTGTTTCATCAAAGCATTGTTCCTACATTGAAAAAGATATCCCAAAGAGAAAAGCAACAATAAATTCACAAGCAAAGATGGTACAAATCGTTCACCTGGAGATTTGCAGAGGTTTGCCGGAACCAAGCTTGCTGTGAATCCTTGATCCAACCATAACCGGGGATCCACCATACGGTAGAGTAGTCACCACTGTCGAGGAAATAAAGGTTGAGCACCGATTTGTTTGCCAGCAGGGTTCCTTCAACCCCGCCAACTTCCAGATTGTAATTTCCGTAGCCGTCGATCTCTACTCCTTCAGGATTGAGGCGTGAAAGGGTGTTCTTCATTCCTACAAGGTGGCGCATCACACCTTCTCGCGACAGCGTGCCCTCTTGGTCATGGTTACCGAGGATAGCAGCCCAAGGGAGTTTCATGGCAATGGCTGGAGCAATCGCCGCATCCATCGACTTGGCCGCGTCGGTTGAGTCCGCGCCGAAAATGTTATCACCTGCCGAGGGAGCACGGAAGATAAAACTTTACAGCCCTGCTTCGGTTGAAGGCAAATCTATGAATGCACAATTACCACGGCTGGCTGCAAATGCGCTGTCCGACAATTTTTACATTTCCAATGGTCGCACAATCTAAAAACAAATTCATCACAATGCTGTTTTTGTTCAGCACAGTTGTGTGTGCGCATATGCATGCCATCGTATTTTTCTTAAAAAAAAAATCGGTAGTACAAAAGTGAACTTACATGTGAAATGGTATTTTGGGATCTCTTAAGTGCTTTCAGCAAGTAAATATGTCTGTAGAATAGTAGATAAATATTATGTGTGGATTTGAGATTCAGTTGCTGCATTCTGCAAGAACCACTTAATTTTTTTAGGCAAGACCAATCGATGAACTAAAATGGGGCTTTATTGATTGAGTGATTAATTTGGCATGAGACCAGAATTACCCAATTTGTTCTGAAGAACGAGCTGCACTGAAAGTATAAAAACAATTCGAGGGGAAGGGGAAAGCTGCACCACCAATGCATCCTACTATTTCATTTATAAACTGTTCAATTCGAAATTGGGATAAGTGGTGAGTGGTGACATCGACGAATCAGTAGACACTAGTTAATCATTTTTTTAGAACAAGACACTAGTTAATCAATAACAGAGCAGGGAGGATCGGGGAAGAAGAGGGGAGGGGGTGAATTAAGAAGGCGTGTCGGACCTGTGAACACGACAAGGTCGGGGTCCTCGGCGCGGAGTACGCGGTAGAGGAAGGCGGTGGTGTTGAGGTCGGAGCAGCCGCGCTGCTGCGCCGGGAGGACGTCCTCGCACGGCGTGCTCCGGCCGTCCCCGTAGTGCATGTCCGCCACCTGCAGCACCTTGAACGTCCCACCCTCCCGCCGGAACCGCAGGCCGCCGTCACCATCGCCCTTCCCCGGCACCGCCGCGAGGAAGAGGAGGAGGAGGACGATCAGCGGCGACAGAGAGCACCGGATGCGGAGGTGCGCCATGGTCGACGAGGGTCTGGGCTTTGGAGTGGAGCGAGAAATTGCTGTTACCGGTGACGGCTGTGGTGGTTGGTTTCTGTTCTTCACAGTTGGGTCATTTGGCTTGTGTGTGACCGCGTGGCAGTTCTTTGGTGGTCTTGACCGCGTGCGGGGTCGGTGAAGCGGCGGGAATGGCGAGCGGGCAGGGCCGGCGAATCGACGGCGATATGGAGGATCTGATATGAGCCCGCCGACGTACGGCGACTTGTTTTTTTTTTATATATGGTCCGGCATGCCGGGGAATATTCACAGTTCAGTTGGGATGCCGTGCGCCGAATGCGTTGGTTGCGCGCGAGGGACGGATCGACTGTGAGAAAAACGAGAGAAAATAAAGAAAGAAGGCGGCAGCTTATTCGATCCTGCCGTCGCATATTCGGTTTTGCACTTCTTTAATTTTCTCTATTTCTTGAGATCTTTTATGATTTTATCTGTAAATTTAGGATAATTATTTTATCTCGGTTTTTTTTCCGCATGTGTTGCTTCATGCAACTTGATTTTCGATTAACAAAATATGTGGTTGCTCTAAAAAAAACTTGTATATTCTATTTTAAAATTGCTACTGATAGCAAACGGCACGCCATCCTGAATGTAACATTTTGTTTCGTATGCTGTATTTTTTAATGAGACATTATTTTGTACTCCTGAGCTCGTATGCTTCTGTTTTAATAAAATAATCAGAAAAATCAAATAAAATCAAAAGATCTGAGCTTTTTGTACAAACATGAACATGTGTTCTAATAGCCCCACATCAGTATGGCCATGAGCCAGCCATATCGACAAGTCTTGTCTGCCAACTCCACAGAGGACATCCCATGGCTGACGCATCTAGCTGATGGTAACTTAACACAAGCTTGTAGCTTGCCAACTGGTATTGAGTATCACATGAACACTAGCTTCCACCATCACTCAGAAGTATCGAACTCAACATATGCTATACACGCTAGGCTTTCATACTAAACAGCCTTGATATTCACTGCCTCTACCAACACCATGGTAACTGCGACGGTGTGCCGTGGTTGACGTGCCCGAGGGTGACGACACAAAACAGGGTTACACAACACGCCACTTTGAAGCCTCAGAGCATCTCCAGTCGCGTCCCCCAAACCGCGCTGGATTGAGCGTTTGGGGGACGTGTTTCGTTCGTGCCGCGTTTGGGGGACGTCGCTCCCCAGTCGCGTCCCCCAAACAAAATTTCGCAAATTTTAAACTTGACTAAATTCGATTAGATTCGTCCAAACTTACATAGATTCGAACGAAATTTGACTAACTTTAAAACTAAACCTAATCTAGAACCACTTGCGGCGGCCGGAGGCGTCGTAGTACCGCTCGGAAGTTGTACATCTCGTCGGTGACGACCTCCTCGCTTGACGCGCTCGTCGACGGGCTCGTCCACGGGCTCGTCCTTCACCAAGCCGCTTGGTCCCGCCTCGCCGTCGTCGGTGAGGTCCACCGGCGGCTTGCCGGAGTCGCGGATGGACATGGCGATCGCCGCGTCCAGGTTGCCCCTCCAGGCGTCCTTGTCGTCCATGGACGCCGAGAACGCCGCCCGCAGCCCCGGGCGGTCCTCGGGGTCGTCGGCCGCCGGCGATGAGCCGCCGCCGCCGCCGTACTCCGCCGGCCAGCCGCCTCGCGACGCTTCCTCCGGCTCCTCCTTCACCTCCGGCTTCGGGATGAGGAGGGCGCCGCCGCGCTCCCTTGCTGCCGCCCGCCGCCGCTACCGCCACGCCTCGTGTTGACGGGCGTCGCCGGCTCCTCCTTGACCTCCCGTTTGGGAACGGTGTACGGCGCCGACCGGTACGACGAGGACGGCGGCCGATCGCGCCGGCCCCGAGGAAGAAGAGTGCGAGGAGGACGAGTACGTCGTCCTCCTCGGCTGCCATTGAGGAGACGGCGGCGGCGACGACGGCATCTCCAGCCTTGGAGCGCCGTTGCGGAGGCCGCGGATGACGTTCTCGAGGGTGCGCCCGGAACGCCCCTGCAACGGGCGCGGCCTTCCCTCGTTCCAGCTGTTGGGCCCGCCGATGAGGCCGGTGGTGCTGTGCATCTCGACGTCGTACTTGGCCTTGAAGTACGTGACCCACCGCCGTCGTTGTCCTTGGCCGCCCATGTCGGATCCGCCCGCTCCTCGGCGGTGAGTTGAGCCCGACGGGCCTTGATGGCGTCCCGCCATTGCTGCGTGTCCGGCTTCGGCGGCGGCGGGATGCCAATGCCGTTCACGGCCATCTTCCAGCCCGCCGCCGCTTGGTAGCCGCATGTCCGGCGGGACCGGATATCGGGCGTGGTACGCGCGCCCACGCCTCCGCCACGGTGAGGCTGCCGCGGCCGAAGCCGTTCTCCGCGGCGATCTTGCGGGAGGACGAGCTCGACATTTTTTGAGCGGTGAGGAGAGGATCTGGGAAGGGGGAGGCGGCGGCGACGAGAAGGATTATGATGAGCGGCGATAACTGGAGGGCGTCTTAAAACAGCGGCGGCAGCGGGTGGTTGCACGCAATAACTCCGGCGCGGACGGCCACGCGGCCATGCACGACGAGACGCGTCCCTCGCGTCGCTCGGGAAAACAGGGACGCCATTAACGTCGCTTGACCAAAGGTAGGCGACGGGGTTTTAGCCTTCCGTGCCGCCGACGCGTCGGGCCCGCGTCGGTTGGCCTCGCGTTGCGTTGTGTCCGGCGTCCCCGGAGCGTCCCCCGTGGGACGGGGACGGGCTCGGGGCGCCGGACACCGTATCGGGCCGCGCCGGACAAAAATGGGCTTTGGGGGACGCGGCTGGAACGCTTTTTTTGTCCGGCGCGCCCCAAATCGCTTTGGGGGACGGTTTGGGGGACGCGACTGGAGATGCTCTCATAGGCGAAGAGGATGTTTGGTTAGGTTTATTTCTGGTTTTTCGCTTATAAGCCACAAAAGCACCTAAATATTTGCTTCTAATTTGGATTATGTTATCGTGCAACAATATCCTGATAAAACCTAAAGGCTAGCGGAAATGTACTTTTGATCTCAGGTGCATATGCTCCCTTTACCCAAAAAACAAATTTTCAAATATTAAAAAATTTGGACAAAAAATTTAGCCCGTATATCTCCACATTCTATGTCATCACTTACTGTTTCATAGTAAAATGATAATTTCTGTGGCCTGTGCAAAAAAGACAAACAAGTGCCTAGTAAAAAGCGTTAGTTTAGCATTGATTTTTATCTTTTTTGCACAAGCCAACTAACAACTAGCTTTTCCCTGAAACGACTTCATGAACACCTATGATGTTGAGATGTATGTGTAACATTTTGTTTTGATTTTTTAAAATATTTTAATATGTTTAAAGTGTATTTTAAATAAAAAGAGCATATGCACCCAGGAGCAAAAGCACCATGTCCGCTAGGCTAGGTGCTTCTTTGGCTTATAATATAAGACAAAATCAAAAACCAGAAATATGCCCAACCAAACAAAAGCGACTGCAAGGTTTTGCCAAAACTACCACGGTCCTTCCTAAAATTTTATGGGAGAATTTCACTTAAGTCTAAAAATTGGGCAGACACAAAATAAATAAATAAACAGTGCAAGTGTAATATGCTTGTAAAACCTGGATAGAAATACAAATAAAAACCTTTGTATGTGTTACTTGCTGACAGAATTTTTAAGAACACTCAAGCAGCATGATACAAATAATTCGTGAATTCTTGTTTCTGTTGAACAAACACCTTGCAGTTGATAAAGTATGAGAAAATACAGGCCAAATTGGCATATTCAGTAATTTTTCTTTTAAAATTCGAGTCCATTTGCAAAAAGTGACATTTGTACTCAATTATAAGAAATCCATGATCCACTGTTAACCTCATGAGAACAATTACAACCTTGAAAACTTGTGTAAACAAGTGGCATACTATCTATTTTTTGGCTAGGTGCATCCGTACTATTATTAGGGTATTGCATAGTTGCAGAGGCTATGTGTAATTGGTATCTTATTGATATTAATATATTTCCTTTATCGAAAATATATCTGCTTGTTCATCTACATAGTTACAATCTTCGTGAGATAGCTGCGCACCAACAACAACGCACATGTTGTTTTATATGTAGAGGTAGATTCCCATCCCGAACTCAGGTTCCATCACGATTCTTCCTGCGTCCCCCTGTCAATCGGCAACACTCAGATAAGTTGTGGTTCTAAAAACATACGTTCGCTCAATCATGATATATAATATATCCCCTTTGTCAAAAAAAAGAATATATAATAGTTTCATATAGTACAAGATAGTGGGTCATGTTACTTATCCCATTCGGTCTGGTTTATGAGACATATCCATCCAAATCACTAGTACTGTACCAATACAGTTACTTAGGAGTATGTTTATGTATGCCAGAATTAGCATCATGAACATGAACAGGTCGAGTTACTTACCATTAGAGCCTCTGTTCCATAGAACCTCTGAGTCAATTGTGGTGAGATGTTGATCATCAAGCCTCTTCCACGTCTTGATAGACTTGACTCCTTGCCACTCGCCGCCCTCCGCCTTCTCAAGTTGCACAGACACCACCCTAGCTCTCCTTGACCACCCAGCCTTTCCGTACGCATGGTAACCGAACCCACCAGCATAGCACAGCTGAATACCAGTGAGCTTCCCGCAGAAGTCATTTAAGTGATCATGCCCTATAAAGGCAGCCTTCACATCTCCAGCTTCCACCATGGTGGTAAAGAAGCCAGAGTTGATTGACGCTGAGCTGATACCCTCTTGTCTTACTCCTGTCATATTGGATGCTGTGAAGCTGCCAAACTCTGGCAATGGAATGTGGAAGTACGCAAGAGCAGGTGCTGGATCCTTCTGTTTGGGATCTTCATTCGTATAATTTTTCTGCATTTTACAAGTTCTGTTATTGTATTTTCTATCATATGAAATGTACACATCATCAACTTGCTTTATCTCTCTATAGTTAACTTAACCACAAAACACTTCTGAAACAAATTGTATTCAGACTTACGGTGCCCAGCGAACAGATATATCATCCATTTTGAAATAGCATAATTTTCTTGACGTACATCTTCAAAATAAATTATCGACAAGATTATGCAGTTATAAGATGATTGAACATATAATAATGTGTTGTGACTGATAGAAAAGAGCATCCAAACTACTCAGTTTGACTGAAGAAAATGGAAGGAGTATAAATAACACCGAGATGGTGAAAATTATTCACCTGGAGACTCGCAGAGGTTTTCTTGAACCAAGCTTGCTGTGAAGCCTTGATCCAACCATAACCGGGGATTGACGGCACCGTTGAATAGTCACCACTGTCAAGGAAATAAAGGTTGAGCACTGATTTGTTGGCCAGCAGGGTTCCTTCAACCCCACCAACTTCCAGGTTATAATTTCCGTAGCCGTCGATCTCTACCCCTTGTGGATTGAAGCGCGAAAGTGTGTTCTTCATGCCTACAAGGTGTCGCATCACGCCCTCCCGCGATAGCGTGCCCTCCTGGTCATGGTTACCAATCACAGCAGCCCAGGGAAGTCTCATGGCAATGGCTGGAGCGATCGCCGCGTCCATCGACTTGGCCGCGTCGGTCGAGTCCGCGCCGTAGATGTTATCGCCTGCACAAGAAACACCGATGATGATGGTGATGATGAAATCATCTGTTCGCGGGTCTTTGGAGGAAAGTCTTACAGCTTGCTTTGCTTGAAACCAAACTTATCTGTGCATAATCTATTATATACTAAAAGCAAAATACAGATGTTTAATAGAGCCACCACGTTGAGCCACACCATCTTAATAATCTATCTATTATATACTAAAAGCAAAATACAGATGTTTAATAGAGCCACCACGTTGAGCCACACCATCTTAATAATTCTAACTGTTAGATATAAAACTATTGGCTATGATTTAATGAAAGGTTATTAATTACGTAACCATGTGTAGGTCCATTTGACACGTTTGTATATATATATAGAGCAGACTTTTCAATACTTTTCCTTAAATAACATGGACTCTAAATCTGCTAAACACCTACGTTCTTGGTTGTAGTAGAATAGAACGGATGTTGGATCCATAGTTTAGAGATACAACTTGACACGTTTCATTTACCAAAACAAAGAGTTATATATCAGCACGGTATTGTACCCAAAAAAGTACAATATACTTGTGGTTACCACAAATGGTACGATCAAACTTCAGTTTCAGGGTCCACGCAAAAAAAAATGACTTGAGTTCCACGATCGATATGTTGTGTCCAAAATAAGCAAGGAGCCTAACAATCGGTTATTAAATATCAGCCATAAAATTAATTGAGTCCCCTAGGATCGATCTGTTGCGTTAAGGAGCCTACTAATCGGTCAATAAATCTCAGACATAAAACGAAAACGTATCAGCGTAGTGAGTCCACAACTCAAAAAAAAACTATGATCGGGGCACTGCTAATTTGACTGCCGTGATGGACGTGGTGGCCGGCTGAGACGCATTGTCAGATGATGTTCTTTCTTCCTCCTCCGGTGAGGATAGAGCCTACGTGGATGGTCCATCCGATTTTTCTTCGGCTACATCACCGATGTTCAAAGAGTTGGCACATTCCAATAGGGAAGCGGAAGGGCTCGAGGCAAAATCCTATGCGAGCGGCCGGTGACTCTTTCCGTGTGTCGCCTTTGCTTAGAGACTTGGTACTGGACCCCTTTGCGGGAGCATAGGTGGGAGTTTCTGCAGCCTTGGTAGCCGAGAGCCGCTGAGGACTCACCGAGTGAAGTCGTTGGACTTTCATGAAGCTTTTGATGGGCCTAAGTGGGACCCTTCGACGGTGCAGCCGATGAACCAGAGGCGGTCGACGAGACAATGCTTTAGGTGAGGCTGCAGGCCGGAGCATGAGTAGCGAGTGCCACGACAACGGACACATCCAGAAGAACGCTGCCAAGAACATGCAGCTAAAGTTGCTGAATGCAAGACATTCATCCGCAGAAATCCAACTCACGAATTTCCGAATGCACGAGGTAATCAGGCTAATGATGATATTTTATCTACTTGGTCGCATTACATGCTAGAGGAACATTAGAAAAGCACGACTAGCACACGTAGATGTGTTGCACTAATCAATACTATGTGCATCATAACAGTTTGATACGAGTGTAATTAATCTTTCCAACAGGTTAAGTGTTCAAGACTTCAAAGCACGTGAGTGTCTTTCAAATTTCTGTCGTGAAATTATCTATAATGAGAACTTAAGTTTATCTATTCATATGATGATTAAGGCCTCTAAGAACCATTTAATCCATAAAAGCATCTACAATATAATTTTGTACAATTCTTTCATACAATTTTTATTTGCTTAGTTCAAATAAGTATGGACCTCAGTCCTCAGACAACTGTCCTGAACATTGCGTCGGAACTGCTTGGCTAAGTTGTGAAGTTTCTCTCGATGGGAGCACAAGGCAGTAAACAATAATTTAAAATCATTGTCAAGATATAACTTAGAATAAGAAAATCTTCAAATAGTGGAAGAAGAAACATGCTACGCTGTCCATATGACTCTTTGTCTAACATTCAAAACCTTTGATATGAATATATTTTTACTATTTAAATTGGAAATTAAAAATCATGCATATAACATTGCTTAAAAATACCTCCAAAATCTTATAATCCTCATATATTTATATATTATAATAAAATTAGTGGAAAAATTGACATGTTAAAGATTATGTGTTCGTGGCCCAAACATCAAAGTAGAAACTCACAAAATTATTCCCAATTATTAATGCATTGTCAAAATGGCAAAGTAAAGATGATGCCCTCGCATTTGCGAGGGCCACTGTGCTAGTTTTCTAGTAATAGCAGAATATACAACTATTTCATGACACTGCTATTTTTCGCTAGCAAAGGTATGTGTGCGCACATGTAGTAATCGGTTTGCCAAGATTGCAGCATTGGTAACATCACCAAGGCAAAGGCTGCCCGTGAAACAACACGACGAAAACAAGAATAGTAACCAAAGGCGGCTACATTTGTATTTTACCCTCGTTAGGCATTTAGCTCCATGTGGACACGATCGCCATCATCAGAATCAGATCAGTTCATCGTCGTCCTGGACCAATCGATTCAGCTAGCGACTGAAGAAGTGATTGGTCAATAATGTTCAGAGTTCCAAATCCAATCCGAGACGACGCACTCGAACAAATTCCGCGCGCCGACGAATCCCTAGCTAATCGGAGTACTGACAAAGCAGGGGAAAGGAAGAGGAGAGCGAGGACTGAGGAGGGAAGAGTTGGCCGTACCGGTGAAGACGACGAGGTCCGGGTCCTCGGCGCGGAGGACGCGGTAGAGAAAGGCGGTGGTGTTGAGGTCGGAGCAGCCGCGGTCCTGCGCCGGCAGCACGTCCTCGCACGGGGTGCTCCGTCCGTCCGCGTAGTGCATGTCCGCGACCTGCAGCACCTTGAACGTTCCGCCCTCCCGCCTGAACCGTAGCCGGCCGCTGGCGCCGCCGTCGTGGCCCTTCCCCTTCCCGGCGTAAGCCACCGCCGCCGCCGCGACGACGAGGAGCAGGAGCAGGCCGTGGCGGGCGGCCATGCCGAGGGTGCGTGCGTGCAGCTGGGAGTGGGAGGGAGAAATCCGGGGATTTCTGATTACTATACCATTGTAGTGATGGTTGCGGCGCGGTTTATTCGTTCTGTCTATATGTACGGAGTATTAGGCCATCTCCACCGGGGCCACGCATTTTAGCGTCTGAAAATGTCCGCGCGCGCGTCTATTTGCGTGACCGAAATGGTCGAAATCGACCGCGCGTCCGTTTACGTCGGGTTGCTCCAGCGGCACGGTTGGCCGAAACATTTTTTTTAACATGAAAACATAATTTACATAGTTTAACACATGAAAAAAAACCTAAACGCGTGCGCCTAGTGCTACTCGTCGTCGCTGTCGAGCACGATGAGCTCCGGTATCGCTCACGGCCAGTTGCCATCCGGAGGAGCGTACGTCGGGCGCGCCGACGGTGCTGGAGGTGGAGGCGCCCAGGGATGCGGCTGTGGCGGCGGTGGAGGCGCCCAGGGATGCGGCTGTGGAGGAGGAGCCCAGGGGTTGTACTGCGGCGGTTGTGGCACGGCCGAGTCCTGTAGCGCCTGTCGAAGGGCTTCATCCTCCGACAGGCCCGGCGGCATGACGCCGGTGGCGTAGCGGGGCAGCGGCGGCTGCACAGACGGGTCGTTCTCGGAGACGAGGACGCCGAGCTTCGCCATCTCGTCGTCCGTCATGTTCTCGGGGAACTCAAAATTGCGGCCCTCCGCCATGGCCTGCTTCCATTCGTGGAAGACGGCCGTGACGTAGTCATCGATGTCGTCCTTGACCTCCTCGTTATGGTACGCGAGCGCCTCGATGTAGTCGTCCTCGTCGTCGTAGGCATCGTCGTCGTGGTCGTCGTCGTCATTGTACTACGCGCGCGTCGGTGGCTGCTGACGACGCGTCGGCGCCTCCCGTCTTCGTGGACGAGTCAGCGGTGGACGCTCGAAGGGAAAATCCCTGTCGCCCATGAAGCCCGCCCTCCTCCTCCTATCCGTCTCGGTCGACAGATAGGTACGCCAACTTTCAGAGTCTATGGCGTACGCCGGATCAGCGCGGAGGTCCGGCGGCAGGTACCGCCTCCTTCGCCGGATCTCCGCGGTCTGATCAGGCTCGCGCGCAGGGACTGGAGGGATGGACACCCGGCGGCAGCTGAGCCGCCAGCCGCCAGGAAGTTGCATGCCCGACCAGGCCTCGCACGGCATCCATTTGCCGTGCATCAGCATTCCCAGCGTGACGGGCAGCGGCATCCTCCGTGTCCCCTTCTTGATGCCGCTGCCGGAGGCCTCGAAGTCGTTCTTCTGCCCCATGGTGCTGGGGCGGTGGTGGTGCGAGTGGAGGTGTGGGCCAAGGAGGAACGCGGCCGGTGGACTTTTAAGGGCGGCCGCGCGCGGGATACGATGCCATTGAAGGCGGCGCAGAAGCCCAGCCCCCGCCCGCCAATGCGCGCGCGGAACAGGCAGCCGCGCCATTGTGGCGAAGGCTGCGGCGTAGACGCGGAAGCGCTGACCGCCGAAGCGATGCCCTCGATGCAGACTCGCTGCCAGGCGAGCCCGGTGGAGAAGCGAGCGGACACTTTGCGCGTCCGCAGAGACGCAAACCTGCCGCAAATATGCGCCAGGTTTGCGTCTCTGCGGATGGCCCGGTCACTTTGCGTCGCGCCGCTGGAGGTCGTGCCAGACGCATTTTCGGTCAAGGCGGACGCAAACGGTCGCTCACCGTCCTTTTGCGTCGCGCCGCTGGAGATGTCCTTATATCTAAGAGCATCTCCAATCTCTAAGAGTAACATCAATAGTATAGTCGGTTGTTGGCTATAAGCAAGATGCTGTGTCATCTATAGTCAATATGTAGCCAACAAATACAATAATTGGCTATAAGAATGTACTCCCTCCGGTCTCTTTTAATTGACTCGGATTTAGTACAACTTTGTACTAAATTTGAGTCAATTAAAAAAAACCGGAGGGAGTACTACTTTATCAATGGATGACCCACCTTTCATTTACACAACTTGCCTAGGAGCACGTGCTAGAGCTAGCTCTGCATAAGAGCTCACTTAAATTCTCTCGTCTCGAGGTTGTCCCCGCTTCATAAGGGACGTTTCGGGCGCGCCGGACAGAGCGAGAAGCGAGGCGGGGAAGTGACGGGGCCAACACGTCATTCACACACGAACGAACCGTCACAGTTTTGCCTTAATAGCGACGGAGGGGCAGGCGAGATGTCTCATCGGTGCCGCGCCCCTTCCACGCGTTTCCGCCGTTCGCATGCCATCGTGCGTTCACGCTCTTTCTTCCCGCGGCTTCTGGCCTCTTTCTGCGCTTTCCTCCCGCCTCTTCTCGCATCGCCGACGTCTATAAAAGGCTTCCTCCAGTCAATGGATGCCACCACAGCCGCCGACATCCCTTTCTCCGCCGCAACACATGCCTCGTCGCCTGCGCATCACTTACGCAATGATGAGCCGTCGTGGCGGCGGCCAGTTGCATCCACCACCGTCTCCACCTTCACTTCCATCTCCACCACCACCGGAGTTCGACGTTGACCCGGAACTGGCGGACAACGAAGCGTGGGAGGAGGCGGCGCAAGCGACCACCATAGAGGCGTTCGACGCTGCCATGGCCGAAGAGACGCGCCTTTGCCATGCAGAGCAGATGGGCGAGCGACATCGTGCAGAACAGCTGCAGCAGCGGCGTGCGGACGAGCTGCACGAGGGGCAACGCATTGAGGAGCTGCAGGAGCGGCTGCGGGACCTCCATCATAGGCAGTGGCGGGAAGAGCTGTACAACAGCTGCGGGAGGAGGCGATGCAGTGGAAGCGGCCCTGGGAGGCAGAAACATTGGCGGAGGTGGCACACGTGGAGGGGGAGGATGAGGAGGAGGATGACGACTTCGACTAGTCCGATGATGGGCTAGACCCGGAGGAGTAGGCGCGCAGCAGCATGCGATCGTCGGGTTTGCCATGGCATCGAACACTCCCTCCATCAGGCTCAGCTACGGAGGGGAGGCGACGACGCGGCGAGACGACACCTTCTCGCCATGCTCCGTAGGGAGAGGCGGCGCGCGGCGCACGAGCAGCGGCGGAGGGGAGGCAACCACGGGGCGGCGCCGCCGAACGCACCGCCGGACGGATAGTAGGCTAGGGTTTAGATGATATAGCTGTTTTCATTCAAATTTGTAAAATATAATCAAATTTGAATGAATTTTTTTATTTTCGTGCATGTTATTTTTTTGGGCCTCTAAATGGGGGGGGGGGGGACGGCTGGGCAGCGACACGCACCAAACGCGGCATCAAGCAACAACGTCCCCCAAACGATCGATCTGGTGTGATTCGAGGGGCGCTTTGGGGGATGCGATTGGAGATGCTCTAAGAGGGAGAGGAGGTTTTGGTAGGGATTTGGCTAGGGGTGTAAGCGGATAGAACAATTTATACATCGAAATCAGCGTCGAATTTATTTTAAAGTATCCATATCCAATTTTATAGAATCTAGATAAGGATATTGATACGTCCCAAACGTATCTATAATTGCTTATGTTCCATGCTACTTTTATGATGATACTCACATATTTTATACACATTATATGTCATTATTATGTATTTTCCGGCACTAACCTATTGACGAGATGCCGAAGAGCCAGTTGCTGTTTTTAGTTTCAGAATCCTAGTAAGGAAATATTCTCGGAATTGGACGAAATCAACGCCCAGGGTCCTATTTTTCCACGAAGCTTCCAGAAGTCCGAAGAGGAGACGAAGTGGGGCCACGGGGCGCCGCCACAGTAGGGTGGCGCGGCCTATAGGGGATCCGCGCGGCCCTATTGTGTGGGCCCCCCGTGACGCCCCCTGACCTGCCTTTCCGCCTACTTAAAGCCTTCGTCGCGAAACTACCAGTACCGAGAGCCACGATACGGAAAACCTTACAGAGACGCCGCCGCCGCCAATCCCATCTCGGGGGATTCAGGAGATCGCCTCTGGCACCCTGCCGGAGAGGGGAATCATCTCCCGGAGGTCACTTCATCACCATGATCGCCTCCGGATCGATGTGTGAGTAGTCCACCCCTGGACTATGGGTCCATTGCAGTAGCTAGATGGTTGTCTTCTCCTTGTTGTGCTATCATGTTAGATCTTGTGAGCTGCATATCATGTTCAAGATCATCTATTTGTAATCCTTCATGTTGTGTTTGTTGGGATCCGATGAATATTGAATACTATGTCAAGTTGATTATCAATCTATCATATATGTTATTTATGTTCTTGCATGCTCTCCGTTGCTAGTAGAGGCTCTGGACAAGTTGATACTTGTGATTCCAAGAGGGGGTATTTATGCTCGATAGTGGGTTCATGCCTCCATTAAATCTGGGACAGTGACAGAAAGTTCTAAGGTAGTGGATGTGCTGTTGCCACTAGGGATAAAACATCGATGCTTTGTCTAAGGTGTTATCACCAGAATTTGACCGGATCAGAGGTGGGCCGCGATTGAAGATGGGCTTGAAGAATATACATAGAAGAAATACATGAATCGGCCTTGTGTACCAAGTTTGGGCTAATTGCCCGTGTATCTGTACCATAGTAGGATACGTGTCGGTTAGGAGTTAGAGTTTTACCCGTGCACGGTTAGGTGCACGCCTGAATTAGAAAGTCCCCGGGACTATAAATATGTATCTAGGGTTTATGGAATAAACAACAACCAACGTTCAACACAAATCAATCTCGGTGCATCGCCAACTCCTTCGTCTCGAGGGTTTCTTCCGGTAAGCACCATGCTGCCTAGATCGCATCTTGCGATCTAGGCAGCACAAGCTTATCACGTTGTTCATGCGTTGCTCGTGCTGAAGCCTTTTTGATGGCGAGCAACGTAGTTATCTTAGATGTGTTAGTGTTAGCATTGTTCTTCGTATCATATGCTGTCGTAGTGCAACCCTTATACATCTAGCCGCCCTTACACCTATTTTAGGTGTAGGGGCGGCACCCGCTTGATCATTGTTTAGTAGATCCGATCCGTTACGGTTGCTCCTTGTTCTTCAAGGATTAGTTTAATATCCGCAATAGTTAGGCCTTACAAAGGGTTGGAGGATCCAGCGGCGTGTAGGGTGGAGTTTGCTAGCCCTAGACGGGATGTTCGGGGATCAACCTCGTGTTGGTTTTTAGGCCCTGTCTAGGATCGGCTTACGATCACCGTACGCGAGCGCGAGGCCCAATCGTGAGTAGGATGATCCGATTATGCGGTGAAAACCCTAAATCGTCGTAGATCGCTTTAGCTTTATCTTGATCAAGCGGGACCACCATATATTCGGACACCTTGTACGAATCATGGGTGGATCGGCTCTTTGAGCCGATTCACGAGATAACCCGAGAGCCGATCGAGGCTCGTATTTAATGTTTACGTGTATGCCATGCGAGGAAACTAAGCGAGACATCATCCAACACCTTCCTGACCAGGTATAGGTCAGGTGGCACGCCCTTGCGACAGCATCGGACGTGTGACCAGAAGGCTTTGCGGGCCGTCGCTCTAAGGGACTAGGGCCAGCCGCAGCCCTGAGTTGTTCCCGGCTCTACGGTGTTGCCCGTCGCTGCCCGCCGGTGGGTTTCTGACCGCAACACATTCGGCACGCCGGTGGGACAATCTTCGACATCCACCGCATCGCCATCTACATACTGAGATGGCGGAAGGCACTCCGGTCAAGTACGAGGATCGGCCGACGAGCTCAAGAAGAAGCATGACGAGATCAAGGCGAGTCCTCGAAGCCGACCTCATCGGCTCTTTCCACATAACCCGCTCCCATGGCATCGGGTGGAAGGGGTTCTCACCTGAAGCGCGCTCGATGGAGTGGACCTGTCCGCCCCGTCGGAAGAACGCACCGGGTCGGCTGCGTCGGGAGATCAACTTCATGGTGGCTCATTCGCTGCACCGCCATTCCGAGAGCCTGGTGAACACTTTGGAGCGTGTCGCTCGCGCGTGATCCGAGGAAATCATGAGCCACCGGTATTCTCCGTCGGGACCAGCTGCGGGGACTTACCAAGGAGAGATGCCACTCCGGTCCCGTCCACCGCTGCCGTTCGCGTTGGCGGCACCGGAAGTGCCGAACTCATCGGCATACGTCGTCTACAAGATTGGTGGTGATCCTAGTGACTACCAATTCCTACATGAGGCGCCCAAGGAGATCCCGCACGGATACACGTGCGCATACGTGCGGGCTGCGATGGCTCGGGCTGCAACAGCGGGGACCTCGCGGAACGAGCGGGAGGAACGTCGGGAGCAGATCTTGAGAAGCGAGACGTGGCTAGCTAAGTACGCCACTCCGACAAACCTCCGGAGCTCAGCTCCTGCGGTTGGCTCAGAGCTGGAAAAGCAAGCATGGCTGGCTAAGTATGCCACCCGGCGAATCTTCAGGGTTCGACACCTTCAGCCATCACCGCGGATCAGATTTGTACAATTCTGAAAGACCAATTCGGCATGATGCCGAAAAGGAGGACAATCGGCTATACCAAGCCGTACCCCCAACGAGTACGAATTGATCCCGCTACCACCCAAATATCGGCTCCCTGACTTCACAAAGTTTAGTGGATCGGATGGTTCCAGCTCCATCGAGCATGTGAGCCGATATTTGGCACAACTGGGCACGATCTCAGCATCGGACGAGCTGCGTGTGAGGTTCTTCGCACAGGTCCCTCACAGGATCGGCTTTCGGGTGGTACACATCGCTGCCACCGAACTCAATCCGGACTTGGAAGCGAGTTGGAAGAGCGAGTTCCATGAGCGGTATCACTCGAGAGGCTTCGAGGCTGGCATTGCCGATCTAGCACAAGTACGACGAAGCGCGGGGAAACGGTGTTAGGATGCTGATGCGTGTAGTTGACACGTCCGTTGGGAACCCCAAGAGGAAGGTGTGATGCGCACACCGGCAAGTTTCCCTCGGTAAAAAACCAAGGTTTAATCGAACCGAGTAGGAGTCAAGAAGCACGTTGAAGGTTGATGGCGGCGGGATGTAGTGCGGCGCAACACCGGAGATTCGGCGCCAACGTGGAACCTGCACAACACAACCAAAGTACTTTGCCCCAACGAAACGGTGAGGTTGTCAATCTCACCGGCTTGCTGTAACAAAGGATTAAACGAATTGTGTGGAAGATGATTGTTTGCAGAGAAAACGAGTAAAACAAGTATTGCGAGCAGATTTGTATTTCAGTATTAAAAGAATGGACCGGGGTCCACGAGTTCACTAGAGGTGTCTCTCCCATAAGATAAAAGCATGTTGGGTGAACAAATTACAGTCGGGCAATTGACAAATAGAGAGGGCATAACAATGCACATACATGGCATGATAAGTATAGTGAGATTTAATTGGGCATTACGACAAAGTACATAGACCGCCATCCAGCTGCATCTATGCCTAAAAAGTCCACCTTCAGGTTATCGTCCGAACCCCTTCCAGTATTAAGTTGCAAAGCAACAGACAATTGCATTAAGTATGGTGCGTAATGTAATCAACAACTACATCCTCGGACATAGCGCCAATGTTTTATCCCTAGTGGCAACGGCACAACACAACCTTAGAACTTTCATCGTCACTGTCCCGGTGTCAATGCGAGGCATGAACCCACTATCGAGCATAAATACTCCCTCTTGGAGTTAAAAGCAAAAACTTGGCCAGAGCCTCTACTAGTAACGGAGAGCATGCAAGATCATAAACAACACATATGTAATAACTTGATAATTAACATAACATGGTATTCTCTATCCATCGGATCTCGACAAACACAACATAGAGTATTACAGATAGATGATCTTGATCATGTTAGGCAGCTCACAAGATCCAACAATGAAGCACAATGAGGAGAAGACAACCATCTAGCTACTGCTATGGACCCATAGTCCGGGGGTGAACTACTCACTCATCACTCCGGAGGCGACCATGGCGGTGTAGAGTCCTCCGGGAGATGAATCCCCTCTCCGGCAGGGTGCCGGAGGAGATCTCCAGAATCCCCCGAGATGGGATCGGCGGCGGTGGCGTCTCAGTAAGGTTTTCCGTATCATGGTTTTTTTCATCAGGGGTTTCGCGACGGAGGCTTTAAGTAGGCGGAAGGGCGAGTCGGGGGCCGACGAGGGCCCACACCACGGGCGGCGCGGCCCCCTTGGCCGCGCCGCCTTGTGGTTTGGCCACCTCGTGGCCCCACTTCGTATGCTCTTCGGTCTTCCGGAAGGTTCGTGGCGAAATAGGCCCCCGGGTCTTTGTTTCGTCCAATTCGAGAATATTTCGTTACTAGGATTTCCGAAACCAAAAACAGCGTGAAAACAGGAAGCGGCACTTCGGCATCTTGTTAATAGGTTAGTTCCAGAAAATGCACGAATATGACATAAAGTGTGCATAAAACATGTAGGTATCATCAATAATATGGCATAGAACATAAGAAATTATCGATACGTCGGAGACGTATCAAGCATCCCCAAGCTTAGTTACGCTCGTCCCGAAGCGAGTAAAACGATAACAAAGATAATTTACGAAGTGATATGCCATCATAACCTTGATCATACTATTTGTAAACATATGTAGTGGATGCAGCGATCAAAACAATGGTAATGACATGAGTAAACAAGTAAATCATAAAGCAAAGACTTTTCATGAATAGTACTTCAAGACAAGTATTAATAAGTCTTGCATAAGAGTTAACTCATAAAGCAATAAATCAAAGTAAAGGCATTGAAGCAACACAAAGGAAGATTAAGTTTCAGCGGTTGCTTTCAACTTGTAACATGTATATCTCATGGATAATTGTCAACATAGAGTAATATAACAAGTACAATATGCAAGTATGTAGGAATCAATGCACAGTTCACACAAGTGTTTTCTTCTTGAGGTGGAGAGAGATAGGTGAACTAACTCAACATAAAAGTAAAAAGAATGGTCCTTCAAAGAGGAAAGCATCGATTGCTATATTTGTGCTAGAGCTTTTATTTTAAAAACATGAAACAATTTTGTCAACGGTAGTAATAAAGCATATGAGTTATGTACATTATATCTTACAAGTTGCAAGTCTCATGCATAGTATACTAATAGTGCCCGCACCTTGTCCTAATTAGCTTGGACTACCGGATCTTTGCAATGCACATGTTTTAACCAAGTGTCACAATGGGGTACCTCCATGCCGCTCGTACAAAGGTCTAAGGAGAAAGCTCGCATTTTGGATTTCTCGCTTTTGATTATTCTCAACTTAGACATCCATACCGGGACAACATGGACAACGAGATAATGGACTCCTCTTTAATGCATAAGCATGTGGCAACAATTATTATTCTCATATGAGATTGAGGATATGCGTCCAAAACTGAAACTTCCACCATGATTCATGGCTTTAGTTAGCGGCCCAAAGTTCTTCTCTAACAATATGCATGCTCCAACCATAAAGGTGGTAGATCTCTCTTACTTCGGACAAGACGGACATGCATAGCAACTCACATGATATTCAACAAAGAATAGTTGATGGCGTCCCCAGAAGCATGGTTATCGCACAACAAGCAACTTAATAAGAGATAAAGTGCATAAGTACATATTCAATACCACAATAGTTTTTAAGCTATTTGTCCCATGAGCTATGTATTGCAAAGGTGAATGATGGAATTTTAAAGGTAGCACTCAAGCAATTTACTTTGGAATGGCGGATAAATACCATGTAGTAGGTAGGTATGGTGGACACAAATGGCATAGTGATTGGCTCAAGTATTTTGGATGCATGAGAAGTATTCCCTCTCGATACAAGGTTTAGGCTAGCAAGGTTATTTGAAACAAACACAAGGATGAACGGTACAGCAAAACTCACATAAAAGACATATTGTAAACATTATAAGACTCCATACCGTCTTCCTTGTTGTTCAAAACTCAATACTAGATGTTATCTAGACTCTAGAGAAACCAAATATGCAAACCAAATTAGCAAGCTCTAAGTATTTCTTCATTAATGGGTGCAAAGTATATGATGCAAGAGCTTAAACATGA
>NC_061512.1:244911459-244934789 GCF_022539505.1 Lolium rigidum | reverse complement strand
AAGCTCGACAGGATGTGAAGTTCAGGACATCATCATTTGCAAATAGCAAACCAGTAATTAAGTGAGTGAGAAATACATCCAGAGTAACAGATTAGGCAGCCAGTTGATACACAAATCAACATCGCCGATCAGTAATAAAACAGAAGTTCTAATCTAGATGAAGCTAATGTCGTAGGCCTTGGTGCCGTCGGCCTTGAAGATGCCGAAGTGCCGCTCGATCTCGGCGCCTGGCTTGCCGTCCTCGTCGTAGAGGTCGAAGAGGAACACCTCCACGGGCGTCCCGGGCCGGAGCGGCGTGCCGGCTCCCCGCGCCGCCCTCTCCGCCACACCACCGTTGTACACCGCCGCATTCTGGGGCGTCGCGTCCGGGTGCCCTGCCGTCGGCCACCCAGTCTCGGTCACCGCCACGGCCACGCCGCCGAATCCCTCCCGCTCTAACGCCGCCGCCACCGCGTCCACCGTGGCGTCGAACAGGCCCGTGTACGCCAGCGCGCCGTCGCGCACGATCGTTGTGGCGGTGGCGCCGGAGGAGGAGGAGAGCGCGTAGTCGAGCGGGACGTTGGCGGGGTCGCTGAGGTGGCTGATGAACGGGTAGGCGTTGAGCATGAATGGCGCGCCGGTGTCGGCAAGGAAGCGCAGCATGGGGCGGAGCACGTCGAGCGAGGCGGCGTCGAAGGCCCCCACGGAGGGCGGGTAGGAGGCGGCGAGCATGGAGGAGGCGTGCGCGGAGGAGACCTTGACGGCGCCGCCGAGCCCGAGGGCCGCCAGCGCGGCGTGGAGGTTGCGCATGGCGGGGACGAGGTGCGGCGCGTAGAACCGGTTGTTGTAGAGCACCTCGTTGCCGACGACGAGGTAGCGGAGGCGGGCGGCGACGGGGTTGGCGGCGAGGCCGTTGGCGCGGAGCCACTGCAGCGCGCCGTCGGGCCCGGAGGTGGAGAGGTAGGTGAGGTTCTCGTTGGGCACGCCGACGGTGAGGTCGATGCCGGCCGTGGCGAAGGCCGGGAGGACTGCCGGGTCTGGCAGGAAGAGCCGCGCCTTGGTGATCCCGTTTTGCCTGAGTAATGCCGCGGCCGTCTCCGGCGCGGGGAGGTTGCTGCCCACGCGGCCGTGGCAGACGCCGATCTTTGCAGGGTCGGCCCTGGCGGTGGCGAGGAGCGCGGCGGCGGCGAGGAGCACGTAGCCTAGACACGACATCGCTGTTGTTGTTGTTCTCGTGGCCATTGTGCGGAGGAACGGCACGTTACAGGATGCGGCTGCGTTTCGTGGTGTTTTATTGATGGAGTGTCGTATCTATGCTGGTGTTGTCGTCGCGGTTATATAGTAGAGCCTGTGTTGCTAAGAATGGGATGGCGGTTACGTACGTTGATGCCAGCCAGGGACAGGCGTTGGGATGTTGGTGGGGATCTTATCTGAAGGAGAATGGTTACCGAGGCGTTGGGATGAATGGGTAGCCGTTGAACATAATATAGCCGTTGGCTTTCGAATGGCTGCACTACAGACCAACCTTCGTGAAACTGAGGGAGTACATAGAAGATTGTCTGAGTTTTGTCAAAATTTGAATATATCTAGATGCTATTTAGTGTCTAGATACATCAAAATTTTACGTGTTTTCCGGAGCGGAGATTTTTGGCTCCGAACATAGCTTACCACGTTTGTTTTTCCAAAAAATTTGAAAACCACTACTTTTATCTTTTTTAAAAATTGGGATGTAGATGATGATTTATCCCACAAGGTAAAAATCTAAATTTTATATACTTTGCATTTTGAGCCACTCAAAAATTACCAGTGTAGATGGGAATATGTATATTTTCAACGCTTCAAATTTTATTAGCTTTTATCATTTTTTGATAGAAAGAATTTCTCGTTGTAATTTTGCATGCGTGTAGGTTGCATTAAATATGTCCAGTTTTATTCTTTAGATTTTTTTAAAATTATAAATATGAATTTTGAATTTTATTTTAAAAAGGGATCACGAGAGCTCCAAAGGCAAAAACACTTCCCAATTTTGCTAGGCTATTTATGGCCTAGCAAAACATATTGTATTTAGAATATTATATTTAAAAACCAGAGGTATTAGATCCTAACTACTATATATGGTCTAGGTATTTTATATAAACCTACCGTACACGTATGTACTCTACCGATGTAATACTCTCGCGAAATACATACAAGATCCGACCTATGTTGTGATGTGTCATTTCCTTCCAGCTCTAATCTTTTTCTCGAACACGAAGATACCAATTACACTCAGCCTCTGCAACAACGCATTGCCCTGGATGCACACAATTTAAAAAAGGAAGAAAATTACAATAAGAGAAAATTCCCGCTACAATGATCTACAGTATTTCTTTTAGCAGCAGCACTAAAACCACCAAAACAACACCAGAAGTCCAGTTTATCCAAAAACGACACCTCCAAGAAGGGAACAATGCACAACCGCCATCGTCGCCCGATCATAGATCTTAGGTTTTCACCCTCGAGAAAGTCCTCCTCACAAAATAATGCCTTCAACAAGGCCATTGCGAGTCACAACCAATTAAGACCAGACCTTGAATTGGATTTTCCACCCTGAAAAGTAAAACTTTGAACTTGTCTCGTGCTTCCGCCCCCCTCTTGTGATACCGCTGCCCGAAGTCACGAATCACCAAACCAATTCCTCTTCGTCAAAAATATTCGAATCACCATTGTTAGTCCTCGGATCTCAACTTTCATGACATTTTTCGCCAGCTGACTTCACCATGGAACGAGAAAGCGTGCCCCATAATGGTAACAACCAGCAAAGCTTCGCATCGCTCCCTCTGAAACCAAACGGTCAGAAAAGACACGGGTGCTTGCGACCAAATCCCACCCGATCCAGCGATCTCCAGGCATGAATCGCCCAGTGAAGTTTGCTAACGGAGCCTTCCGGAACACGATACCCCAGCCAGGTCATGAGGACAGGCATCCGACGGATTATCATCCAACATCACACATGAGAGAGTTAGAACAAAGGTTTGCATATCAGGAGGAACATGCAACACAGGCAGCAGACATGTATAAGGATATGATGTCAAATAGGATGCAAACCTTGGATATGATACTTGATGATCTAAGTAAGTAGCATGACGAAAAGATTCCAGCTATCATAAAAAATGGGAAGATAAGGCTTTGGCATATGAAAAGAGGCAACAAGAATTGGATGCCCTAATGATACATTTAAGGACATTGCAACAATAATCCTAGAGCAACTAATGACTGCGCCACCATCATGATGCATTGTTAATCATTATCAAATGTTAAAAGCTTGTTTTTTGAGTCTTCTATGTCTGTCGTTTGTATTACAACTCGATCTGTGTGTCATAATTAATTGCTATGTGTGAGGCAATATATGCTGTAAAAAAATGTGTGTGCCAATTCTATTTGTTTTGATATTTCGCTGAGCATTTCAAATTATCCAAATTGTAATATTATGTTCAAACCGTGACGGGAATTCTCACGTCGTCACCCAAATGACTGCAACGTTTTAGTCCCGCATGGAAGCAACGTGTCGGTCCCACCTTTCAAAACTGTCCCGGTCCCTCTGTTAGAACTGTCCTGGTTCCACCTGTCCAAACTGTCTCGGTCCAACATTTCAGCATTGTCCTGGTCCCACCTGCCAGCACCATCCGAACCCACATTCCAGCACTATCTGACTCCACATGACATAATACCACGTCAAAACGTTCTGGACCCACTCGACAACATCCACATGAGCAACGTACAGACCGTGACAGCCCAAGCAAGCGCGTGCCAACTGTTTAGCCCACATGATAGAACGGGTAGATCTGTAAATTAAACGGACCAAATGCATTGTTAGAATCCAATTTCATCTTGGTAATATTGTGCCAGAGCCCACTTTGGTCCCCAAGATGGTCCACGAGTTCCTCCCCTGGCAGGAACTGGTAAAATTTTCGTATTTTCGGTGACAAATCTTTTTATCACCTCTAAACATATTCTTTGACAAAAGTTTTACTGCCATCGAAAATAGAATTTTTCGTGATGAAATATTGCGTACTGGCGCGCCAAATTTTCTATAACGGAGTTTTGGTGACGATCCTTATGACGGTCGAGTTTTGTCTCGGGCATATTTTCGGTGACAAAAAACCTATTTTGCGTGACGAAAGAGTCCTTTCATGAAATATCATTTTTCTTGTAGTGTTAGGAACACAATACTCCAACCAATCACCATGATTCTTAAGCCAATTATCATGAAAGCTTCTAAGTCTACCAGCTTTTCCAAAAGATGTCCTCTTATATTTGTGACCAAAAGGTTGGCATGGACCCAGATTAATATACTCCCTTCTAGCAACATCTTGAATGTTTGGATCCAAGTCCTCAATAGGTGTCCTAAGACCAGGATCTCAAACAATAACATATTCATACCTAGTCTCCCACGAGTATTGACATTGGCAACACGATATGCAAGGTTTTCATTTGCTTCACTTGTGATTGAAGTTGAAGGCCCACTTTGGGGAGTTAATTCAGTGTCGGTAGCTTCTTCGCCTTGAGGAGTTTCCTTGTTTCGAGGAGCTTCTTTTGTTTGAGCATTTGGATTTGTTGACTGGTTTAGTTTCAAGATCGATGGAGAAAGTCTCTTCATCTTGTGTTTCTGCAACATTCAATCAATTACAAATAATTGTCAAATTAACAAATCAGTTCAATTACAAATTAATCCAATTAGTGTATCCAATTGAACTAAATAACTAGCGATGAAATTACCTAGCTAATTTGTTCAATCAATTCCCTACTCCGAGCTCTGATGAAATGCAGGAACCGGAGGCGGCGGCCACGTGCCAGAGGGCAGAGATTGTTGGAGGCGCGTGGAAGACTGACGGTGCCACGTCGGCGAATAGGCAGGCAGGGGTGCAACCGCACATAGCGAGATGGGGTCTAAGGAGCAGAGGAGGTCGAGGGACGGGCTGCAAGCGGTGTGCTTCTGGCTGCAGGGAGCAAAGGCGGATGCGAGGACGAGGGAGGAACGCATGCGAAGGGTTTCTTTGAGAGGTTTCCTAACGGTCGAGAGAGCGAAAGTAGGGAGGAAAGTTGGGCCAGACTTGGGCTGCGCCCCGGGCCAAGTTTTTTTTTATTTCAGAGATGGTAAGAAGGATATTTTGCTACGCCCCGGGCGATGGCCCTGGTTGCCATGGGCCTAAGTCACCTCCTGCACCCACCATGTCAACCAGTTCATGGTTTTACCTGCCATGTCAGTGATTCCCCACAGTCTAATGGCCTTAATGTTTGAATTAGACCGGAATTAGATAGCTGAACGTGAAGACTTGGATTGGAAGTCTGGGGTTCACAATTTAATTAGCTAGCCCCTACAAGGTCAAGGTTTATTTCTGGACTTTACTATGTTTAAAACTATATTTCTTCCGTTCTGCATTTTAGGACGTTCTAGTTTTCCGGAATCGTATGTAGTTTTTATTGAAATATTCTGAGCATTTTATAATTCGGGCCGGACGTGGTAGTAGTTTAAGATATCTTCAAGAAAAAACTAAGGTACTAAACAAAGCCTTATTTGATTATGTTCTTCCGAAGGAGAGTGTTGGAATGAGCAAGCCAAAAAAAAGCTAAATCTACTCTGGCTTGGTGGCGTATATAGCAAATTACGGAGTACACACAAATGGTCAGAAACGACCGTCTACAAAGATATATCCATGAATGCGGCTAGCCTGGGTGCGGATATCCCAAGTTGCCAACTGAAAAATGAATATCCCGCGCACCACGGCGCCGGAGACGGAGATAAAAAACTGGACTAGAAGGTCCTCGTCGTCGGCGACGTCCCGCGGCACCTCGTGCGTTCATACGAACTGAAGTACGCGTTGAGCTCACCCGCCCGCGCGCGCCGGCCTAGACACGGCCGGGCACGCGGTCACCTCACCGTACGCCTCCTATAAATCAAACACAGTAAACGGTAAACCGCACCGCAACCATCACTCCGCCACTACAGAATTTGACTTTTTCTCTCTCCCACTCCGAGCGAGCTGCACGCACGCACCCCCGGCATGGCCACCCGCCTCGGCCTCGGCCTCCTCCTGCTCCTCGCCGTCGCGGCGGCGGCCGACGGTGCCAGCGGGCTACGGTTCCGACGAAAGAGCGGGACGTTCAAGGTGCTGCAGGTGGCGGACATGCACTACGCGGACGGGCGCAGCACCCCGTGCGAGGACGTCCTCCCGGCGCAGCAGCGCGGCTGCTCCGACCTCAACACCACCGCCTTCCTCTACCGCGTCCTCCGCGCCGAGAAACCCGACCTCGTCGTCTTCACTGGTCCGCGACCCATTCCTCTCCCTCATCTTCCCTGCTTCGTTAACACTCCTACCATTAGCTGCTGTTTCGTCGGTGCCACTACTTCCCCTCTCAGTTACAAAAAACTAGCACTGTGGCCCTCGCAAATGCGAGGACATCTTATCTTTCTTCATGTGTGAAATGTATTTAACACGTGTCACTGGTACTAATTTATTAATATATAAAATTATAATCCTTTGTATCCGCTATAAATAACTAAAAACACCCACAGGTATTTCTAGGAATCTGTTTCCTTTGCTATCTTTACGCAGGGAGGTTGATTTCAACCTAGCACCTCCTGAACTCAAGTGAAGGTACTCTACAGAAACTTTAAATACTATGTTAAAATCCTACTTGGTCAATAGAATTAATCACCTTTAATTTATGAGCACATGATTACCACCTCTCGTATACAACACTATATTGATGAACATATATGTAGTTTGTATATGAGATTAGATCGCCATATTTGCTAGTAGTACTTATGTGATGTTAGTTCCTCATGCAAGATTAAAGTTTGGATAATCAGTTGTTTTGTCTTTCATATGAATGCAATGTTTTTTTTTTGAGAATCATATGGATGTAAAGTTACTGGTGAACTATTGTTAGACCATGTTTAAACACCTTCAATAAAACTGTTGATACTCGTGCAGTAAACATAAGGTACCCACGATTAAGACAACTACGAATATCAACTGGTTTGTTTGTAACTACTTTCAGTACCTTTCTCTATCCTTGTACTCTGCGAATAAATATTCCCCTTTCTGTGTATATAATATGTGCTTCTAAATTATAATAAATATGAAATATCTGACTGGGTGTTCTAAATAAAATTAATATACAAAATAATTTACTTATAGATAGTTGAGCTGAACATAAATAATTTTGACTAACATTGCCATCATTTATATCATTTGGAAAAATAAGGTGATATTTCACACATGGACATGCATGGTCTCTAAAGATGCAACTTTAACTATTACTTTTTATATGGATATGTTGCTCAAAATTTGAGAAAAATAACTATCAACAAAATTGTGAGCCATCCGACCGATCGGTTTGTGGTATTATAACGGTCGAGCAAACCTATGAGTAAAAAACAAAACTTAGCGGAACCTGTAGTTGCAATGTGCGTAAAAATCATCGCTTGATCCAACCAGTTTTACCTGCATCACCAGCGCCGTCTGGTTGGAGTCTCGGCCTCTCAGCGGCGTTTGTAGAGATGGCTAGCCAGTCTAGAGGCCCCTGCTATGATTGGTCTAGCTTGTAGACCAGCCGGAGTCTCGGGCTAAGCAACGACGACCATTCAGTCTTCCGAAGCCTACTTGTTGGTCAGACTGTTAATCTTTGATTTGCGTGAAATGATTCACATACGGCAACGTCTGGAGCTAGCAAATGCAAAAGAAAGAAAGAAAATAACGCAAATCTAGAGAGTCCTAGAGATGCACGTCTAAGAATACTTGTCGTTTTAATCTAGGACTCTTTTTTCTTTTCCGTGTCCGACGTGATTTAACTTCCATATTTGATATAAATGCTTGTTATTGAACGTGTCGAACGTAGCTACTTGTTAGTTACATGAATATTAGTCTTCTGTTAAATCATAGCCGTAAATTATAGATCTGATAGTAAAAATAATTCTGATGATGTGGATTAACGTGGTGTCTCTATTTTAGACCCATGTATTGTGCTTTTAATATATAATAGATAGATGTATTGTGTTTTTAATATATAATAGATATAATCTTTACAAAGCTGATGAATGTATATTTTCCATGACACTTCTAATAACACTAAGTTAATGATGTAGGTGTTAATATTATTTTCTATACATTTAATTAAAACCTACAAAGCTTAAATTGAGCTAAAACATATAGCATCTTAATTTAGAAAGAAGGGAGTATGAATTATTGAATTCAGTAATTTAGAAATGCTGCACGTGCAATTTAGCAATTTCGAATCCACCAATTTGTTCCGGTGCACAATCAAACCAGGACCGTATAAACACTTCCCTTTGTTTCCGTCGTCGTGTTGTTTTCATGGGCAATCTTTGCTGATGCTCCCAAGGCTGCAATTTTGGCAACCGACTTTTTTAGATTTTGCTACTCTTAGAAAAGGAATGTGAATGCATTTGGAGACATGGTAATTGTGCATAGATGAGTTTGCTTTCAAGCAAAGCATAGCATGACAATAAAAAACTCTATCAAGTAAGGGTTTGTTTATGTCATAGTTGACTGAGTTCTTAAAGAGAAAAATGCAACCGCAGTTTGAATTGTAGTATCTTTTTAGGTGATTGAGAGTTAAAAAAAGCTCAGTCAACCAAGATATAGCAAAACTGACCAGATAAAGATCTTTGCTTAGGTGATTTCATCGTCAATGTTTCTTGTTCAGGTGACAACATCTATAGCCCGGACTCAACCGATGCGGCCAAGTCTATGGATGCGGCGATTGCTCCTGCAATTGCCATGAGACTGCCCTGGGCTGCTGTGATGGGTAACCATGACCAGGAGGGCACCCTGTCGCGTGAGGGCGTGATGCGACACCTTGTAGGCATGAATAACACCCTTTCACGTTTCAATCCAGAAGGGGTAGAGATCGACGGCTACGGAAATTATAACCTGGTAGTTGGCGGGGTTGAAGGAACGCCGATGGCTAACAAATCAGTGCTCAACCTGTATTTCCTTGACAGTGGCGATTATTCTACTGTGCCGTCAATCCCTGGTTACGGTTGGATCAAGACTTCACAACAAGCTTGGTTCAAGCAAACCTCTGCGAGTCTCCAGGTGAATAAGTTGGCGATTCGTCACCATCTTAGTTATATACAACCTGTACTTTCTTCTGCCATACTGAGTAAGTAGATACTATATTGACTAGTACTATTTTCTATTAGCCACAACACACTAATTATCTGTTGAGCCATCTTAACTCTGAAAAATGTCGTCAATAATTTATTCTGAAGATGTAAGTTTAAAAAAGTTCATGCTATTTCAACATAAATGATAATATATATCTGTTCTCTGGCACTATATTTCTGAATTTCTGAATACAGTTCGTTGCAAAATGTTTTGCTGTTAAGTTGGATATAGAGAGATAAAAAACTTGATGAGTGTAATTCTTTTACGGTAAGCTCATTTTGTTGGTGATATGTACATATCGTCCTATGTTAGAAAATATAATAACATAACTTACAAAATGCAGGCAAATTATACGAATGAACAACCCAAACAGAAGGAGCCAGCACCTGCTCTTGCATACTTTCACATACCATTGCCAGAGTTCGGAAGCTTCACAGCGTCCAATAGGACAGGAGTACAACGGGATCCTATCAGCTCAGCATCAGTCAACTCCGGCTTCTTTACCAGCATGGTGGAAGCTGGAGACGTGAAGGCGGCCTTTGTAGGACACGATCACTTGAACGACTTCTGCGGGAACCTCACCGGCATTCAACTGTGCTACGCTGGTGGGTTCGGTTACCATGCGTACGGGATGGCCGGGTGGTCAAGGAGAGCAAGGGTGGTATCTGTGCAACTTGGCAAGACACAAGACGGCGACTGGCAAGGGGTGCAGTCTATCAAGACATGGAAGAGGCTTGATGATCGGGGTCTCACCACAATTGAAACCGAGGTCCTATGGAAAAGAGGCTCTGCTTAATGGTAAGTCCATCTACCTGTGTATGCTTATGATGCTAATTCTGGCAAACATAATTAAACATACTCCTAAGTAGCTGTATTAGAGGACATGTCTCGTAAAACAGACTGGAAGCGACAAGTAACATGATCCACTCTCTTGTAGTACTATATATGAAACTATTGTATATCCTGATTGAGAAAACATATGTTTTCAGAACCCGCAACTTATCTGAGTGTTGCCAATTTACAGGGAGTCGCAAGAAGAATCGTGATGGAAGCTGAGTTCAGGATGGGAATCTACCTCTACACATAACACAACATGTACACTGTTGGTACTCAGCTATCATATGAAACTTGTAACTATGTAAACGAACACACAGATAGTATACACAGGTTTTCACCGGTGTAATTGTTCTCATTAGGCTAAAAGTGGATCATGGATTTGTTGTAGTTAAGTACACATGTCATTCTTTGCAAATGGCATCAATTGTCAAAATAAAATAAAATAAGAATACTGATTATGCCAATGTGGCTTTTCTTTTCTCTCATAGGTTTATTACCTGCAAGGTGTTTCAGTTGTTCAATAGAAACAAGAATCCATGAATTATTTGTGTCATGCTGCTTGAGTGTACTTACAAAATGTTTTCATTATGTTACACTTGTGGAGGCTTATTCTTTGAGTGTGTGCGCGCTGATACATGCATTTTGCATCATCATCGTCATTACTGGATCACGTGTTTAGGATGTTAATTGAATTGATCTTGAGTTATTTTCCCATGTTTAGACTACTTACGAGATTTTCTTCCAAAGTCGATTTCTATTGGTATTTAACTCTAGGAGGCAGAAAAACATATTTTCGTATTTCGCCACTTGAAAGAACTTACAGAACTCAAATAAACCGAGAAAAACTGCATAGAAAGTTTTTCACGAGGACCAAGGATGTCAGCACTGGAGGGCCACGAGAAGAACCACAGAGCTCCTAGGAGGTCCCCAAGAAGAGCCACAAAGCTCTGGGGAGGGCCCATGGTGGCCCACCTTCTATGCCGTGCATTGGTTCCCCCGGTTCCCCAAGTATCGTCTCAATTTCTCCTTTTTTATGTAGCTCTCTATCCTGAAGAAAGTCCTCCTTTTTCTCATGAGAGGGCATATCATGCTATCTCGCGGCCACCACGGGTGGGAAATCAAAACCATCGTCACCGCCAACTCCTCCTTGGCGTAGGATGGGGCCCCTCTCCATTGAAATCTTCACTGTCTCCGCCATCAACACAATCACCATTTTCGAGATTGGTGTCACCCCCCTCTTAGTTTGTGTAGATGGAAACCCAACACCTCTTTGGTGTCTTGTGCATGAATGTAGTTGGCTTATTGAGATTTTTCTATGGTGAATATAATTTTTCAGATTGTGTTGTAATCAATATGGTGATCATGTCCATGTTTTAACATTGTGAGTATTTCCGCATGTTTGTGAGGGCATAGGATAACTTATCCATGATTTTTATATATCATGCTCTGAGTATTTGGTCAAATTTATATATTTTTGTGGTTCCATGATTGTAATACACGAACGCTGATTGCATGTTACTTCATTTCTGTGGGATCATAGGACTGCACCTTAAAAATAGGGCCGCATGCATCGATTGATGCAGAGGCTGGGGATGTCCCTTATCGAAAAAAAAAGTAGGGAAAAATAGGTGGAATGGTTGGAGTTGACAGAAACCACATTCCAATCCTTAGACTTGCAATAGGGGATTGTCGATCACAGGTCCTAAAACATGAAGCGGTGGTTGGACTTTTGTCTCAGTAAATTATATGATTGCTCACATAAATGGCCTTAGGATCAATCACTAGCTAGAGGTGTACTTACTCATGTGTATGGCTGCACATATTCTAGGCTCCGTACATTCAAAATAAAATTTACAAGATATTCATCTACAAATCTATGTGCTTAATAACTCAATGTTGTCCTTAGGAAGGTTTGACTCACATAAGTGCACATCAAGGTTGTCCTCTTTGTTGCATAGAGGATCGTGATTTTTCTAAAAAGAACAGTTTATTTTAGCACTTGTATTTTACCTTTCTTGTGTTTTATTTTTTTAGTAACTTATACATCAAAATAGTAAATTATTCGTATCTTTTATTGTTTACATTTGTCAATCTACTGAACCAATCCTTCATATTATGTTGGGTTCGACACTCACCACTGATCTAAAGGTACTATAATTGATCTCGTATAATTGTGTGTCAGGAAGATAAAAAAAATATTGTCATCGTTGGGGAACACAATGCTTTTGGTAAGTTAATTTCGTGAGGTTACATAAAAGCTATTTTTATTGTTTCTATTTGTTGTTTGTTTAAGTTGTTATGGCAGCGGCTTGAAAAGTCCCCAAGTCATTTGATGTGCTTTCATTTCTCTTCATGTCGTGAAAGATATTATGAAAGATCGGTTTTCAGGTGATGGAAGTGAGGGACCTGCGGGTCATTTACTAAAGATTGAATCAATGTGTATTCTATTTGAACTCTTGGGAATTTCTCACGATGAAGTAAGGAAGAAAATATTCTATCTATGTATGAAGGGTGAAGCTAGAAATTAGAATCATTCTTTAAATCATACATATAGACTTGATTGGGAATATCTTAAAATCTATAATTGATCTCGTATAATTGTGTGTTAGGAAGATAAAAAAAATATTGTCATCGTTGGGGAACACAATGCTTTTGGTAAGTTAATTTCGTAAGGTTACATAAAAGCTATTTTTATTGTTTCTATTTGTTGTTTGTTTAAGTTGTTATGGCAGCGGCTTGAAAAGTCCCCAAGTCATTTGATGTGCTTTCATTTCTCTTCATGTCGTGAAAGATATTATGAAAGATCGGTTTTCAGGTGATGGAAGTGAGGGACCTGCGGGTCATTTACTAAAGATTGAATCAATGTGTATTCTATTTGAACTCTTGGGAATTTCTCACGATGAAGTAAGGAAGAAAATATTCTATCTATGTATGAAGGGTGAAGCTAGAAATTAGAATCATTCTTTAAACCATACATATAGACTTGATTGGGAATATCTTAAAATCTTTTTTTTTTGCGAAACATGGTATAAATGCAAACACCCACAAGATACAACCATACACTCATCGATATGTACATAATCATACACCCTACTCCTACGAGCACCTTAGAGAGTTTAAATCTGAGAAACTGATCCGACATATCTTGAGATTGATGAAGAAACTGATCCTACGAATCTTGAGATTGATGAAGTCAACATAGAGGCCTCATTGTTGCCGGAAAGTCGCCTTCCAGTGAAAGAATATTTCACATGTATGAGACATCAAAGCGTCAAACCTAGAATTTGATCCATGTCACTGTCCTTGTAACCATCCAACCACAGTTTAGATCTCCTTAACAACACATTTTGTGTGAAGTATTACTCACATTTGAAATTTGAAAGCTTCCGAATGATCGTTTACATATATAACTTTTGGCCCTATTCTGGATAGAGTATTGCTCGACCTTAGGGAGATTAAAAGGTCTTCTTCCGAAAAATCATTCTCGTGGTTTCCCAAAAAGTGTTATATTCACAAATTTACATGCGAGGAAAGTGTTATGTTCACAAATTTACATGTGAGGTTTTCTCAATGTGATAAAGATTTCTCCTTCCGGAGAAAGTTTCACTTATATTATTATTTTTTGCCGGAGAAAGTTTCTCTTATAGTGTTTGATGAAGCTTGAAATTTACTGGGTCGAGCTCACCCGCCCGCCGCTTCACGATCACGTAGTCTAAGGTCTAGAGACGACCTACACACGGTCACGTCACCCGATGCCAGGGACGTACATGGATGGAATTAGATTGTGATTATACCATATCTTTTACCATTATTTTTCTCGGATTCAGATCGGATATTGATAGGTCTTATATTCAAATATGGATATACCGGACTATGAATTCGAATTAAAATGGATCAGACTCGGACCAAAAACAAAAATAGTTAGATATATGCTCTCACCGGTAGATAGTTATAGTTGTAGATAGTTCTAGTTCTTGCAAACCTTGAGAGATAATTAAAATTTCATTCTTATGTAGTTAAGAAAAACATACATAAATACCCTAAACACAAACATTGATAGAAATTTTGAGATAAACATAATCGCCAAATAAATTTAATAATTCAACAACTACTAACCTTGCAAGAATATCCTTTAACTTTTAACTCAAAAATCAAATTATCCAATTAACAACCTTCAGATAATTCAACTGGGGTATGATTCACTATTTGCCTAATGCTACCAAGGTCATGAGATTGAAGAAGGCATACTATTAGAAAAGGTTCATTCCACGTGATATTTGCTATACCATCTGGAGCATCATTTCGTAATCGAATATCTGATGCGTGCAGTCGACACGTCCGTTGGGAACCCCAAGAGGAAGGTGTGATGCGTACAGTAGCAAGTTTTCCCTCAGAAAGAAACCAAGGTTTATCGAACCAGTAGGAGCCAAGAAGCACGCTGAAGGTTGATGGCGGCGGAGTGTAGTGCGGCGCAACACCAGGGATTCCGGCGCCAACGTGGAACCTGCACAACACAATCACAGAACTTTGCCCCAACGTAACAGTGAGGTTGTCAATCTCACCGGCTTGCTGTAAACAAAGGATTAAACGTATTGTGTGGAAGATGATGATTGTTTGCGAAGAATAGTAAAGAACAATTGCAGTAGATTGTATTTCAGATGTAAAGAATAGGACCGGGGTCCACAGATCACTAGTGGTGTCTCTCCCATAAGATAAGCAGATGTTGGGTGAACAAATTACAGTTGGGGCAATTGACAAATAAAGAAAGCATAACAATGCACATACATATATCATGATGAGTACTATGAGATTTAATCAGGGCATTACGACAAAGTACATAGACCGCTATCCAAAGCATGCATCTATGCCTAAAAAGTCCACCTTCAGGTTATCATCCGAACCCCTCCAAGTATTAAGTTGTAAACAACGTGACAATTGCATTAAGTATGGTGCGTAATGTAATCAACACAAATATCCTTAGACAAAGCATCGATGTTTTATCCCTAGTGGTAACAGCACATCCACAACCTTAGAACTTTCTGTCACTATCCCAGATTTAATGGAGGCATGAACCCACTATCGAGCATAAATACCCCCTCTTGGAGTCACAAGTATCAACTTGGCCAGAGCCTCTACTAGCAACAGAGAGCATGCAAGAACATAAATAACATATATGATAGATTGATAATCAACTTGACATAGTATTCAATATTCATCGGATCCCAACAAACACAACATGAAGGATTACAAATAGATGATCTTGATCATGATAGGCAGCTCACAAGATCTAACATGATAGCACAACAAGGAGAAGACAACCATCTAGCTACTGCTATGGACCCATAGTCCAGGGGTGGACTACTCACACATCGATCCGGAGGCGATCATGGCGATGAAGAGACCTCCGGGAGATGATTCCCCTCTCTCGGCAGGGTGCCGGAGGCGATCTCCCGAATCCCCCGAGATGGGATTGGCGGCGGCTGCGTATCCGTAAGGTTTTCCGTATCGTGGCTCTCGCATCGGGGGTTTCGCGACGAAGGCTTTAAGTAGGCGGAAGGGCAGGTCGGGGGCGTCACGGGGGCCCCACACAACAGGGCCGCGCGGCCCCCGTAGGCCGCGCCGCCCTATCGTGGCGGCGCCCGCGGGCCCCACTTCGTCTCCTCTTCGGACTTCCGGAAGCTTCGTGGAAAAATAGGACCCCGGGCGTTGATTTCGTCCAATTCCGAGAATATTTCCTTACTAGGATTTCTGAAACTAAAATAGCGTAAAACAGCGAATCGGCTCTTCGACATCTCGTCAATAGGTTAGTGCCGGAAAATGCATAATAATGACATATAATGTGTATAAAACATGTGAGTATCATCATAAAAGTAGCATGGAACATAAGAAATTATAGATACGTTTGGGACGTATCAAGCATCCCCAAGCTTAGTTCCTACTCGCCCTCGAGTAGGTAAACGATAACAAAGATAATTTATGAAGTGACATGCTATCATAATCTTGATCATACTATTGTAAGCATATGAGATGAATGCAGCGATTCGAAGCAATGATGAAGATAATGAGTAAACAAATGAATCATATAGCAAAGACTTTTCATGAAGAATACTTTCAAGACAAGCATCAATAAGACTTGCATAAGAGTTACTCATAAAGCAATAAATTCTAAGTAAAGGTATTGAAGCAACACAAAGGAAGATATAAGTTTCAGCGGTTGCTTTCAACTTCAACATGTATATCTCATGGATAATTGTCAACACAAAGTAATATAACAAGTGCAATAGGTAAACATGTAAGAATCAATGCACACAGCTTGATACAAGTGTTTGCTTCTGGGATAGAAAGAATAGGCAAACCGACTCAACAATAAAGTAGAAGATAGGCCCTTCACGAGGGAAGCATGGATTACTATTTTTGTGCTAGAGCTTTTCATTTTGAAAACAAGAAACAATTTTGTCAACGGTAGTAATAAAGCATATGTGTTATGTATAAGATATCCTATAAGTTGCAAGCCTCATGCATAGTATACCAATAGTGCTCGCAGCTTGTCCTAATTAGCTTGGATTAACACGGATTATCATTGCATAGCATATGTTTCAACCAAGTGTCACAAAGGGGTACCTCTATGCCGCCTGTACAAAGGTCTAAGGAGAAAGCTCGCATTGGATTTCTCGCTTTTGATTATTCTCAACTTAGACATCCATACCGGGACAACATAGACAACGGATAATGGACTCCGCTTTAATGCATAAGCATTCAACAACAGTTAATATTCTCATAAGAGATTGAGGATTAGTTGTCCACACTGAAACTTCCACCATGGATCATGGCTTTAGTTAGCGGCCCAATGTTCTTCTCTAACAGTATGCATACTAAAACCATTTGATCATGAAAATCGCTCTTACTTCAGACAAGACGAACATGCATAGCAACTCACATGATATTCAACTAAGGTAAAAGAGTTGATGGCGACCCCAGAAACATGGTTACCGCTCAACAAGCAACTTATCAAGAAATAAGACACATAAGTACATATTCTTCACCACAATAGTTTTTAAGCTATTTTTCCCATGAGTTATATATTGCAAAGGCAAAGAATAGAATTTTTAAAGGTAGCACTCAAGTAATTTACTTTGGAATGGCGGAGAAATACCATGTGGTAGGTAGGTATGGTGAACATAAATGGCATGGTTATTGGCTAAAGGATTTGGATGCACGAGAAGAATTCCTCTCAATACAAGGCTAGGCTAGCAAGGTTGTTTGAAGCAAACTCAAGTATAAAAGGTGCAGAAAAGCTCACATATGAACATATTGTAACTATTATAAGACTTTACATTGTCTCCTTGTTGTTCAAACACCTCAACCAAAAAATATCTAGACTCTAGAGATCAATCATGCAAACCAAATTTTAACAAGCTCTATGTAGTTATTCATTAATGAGTACAAGGTACATGATGCAAGAGGTTAAACATGATCTATATGAGCACAACAATTGCCAAGTATCACATTATTCAAGACACTAAACCATTTACCACATGCGGCATTTTCCGTTTCCAACCATATAACAATGAATGAAATAGTCCAACTTTCGCAATGAACATTAAAGATAAAGCTAAGAACATATGTGTTCATACGAAACAGCGGAGCGTGTCTCTCTCCCAAACAAAGAATGCTAGGATCCGATTTATTCAAACAAAAACAAAAATAAAAACAAACAGACGCTCCAAGTAAAGCACATAAGATGTGACGGAATAAAAATATAGTTTCACTAGAGGAACTTGATAAGTTGTCGATGAAGAAGGGATGCCTTGGGCATCCCCAAGCTTAGACGCTTGAGTCTTCTTAAAATATGCAGGGATGAACCACGGGGGCATCCACAAGCTTTGACTTTTCACTCTTCTTGATCATATTGTATCATCCTCCTCTCTTGACCCTTGAAAACTTCCTCCACACCAAACTCAAAACAAACTCATTAGAGGGTCAGTGCATAATTCATATATTCGAGAGGTGACATAATCATTCTTAACACTTCTGGACATTGCACAAAGCTACTGAAAGTTAATGGAACAAAGAAATCCATCAAACATAGCAAAACAGGCAATGCGAAATAAAAGGCAGAATTTGTCAAAACAGAACAGTTCATAAAGTAGAATTTTAAAGAGGCACCAGACTTGCTCATATGAAAATGCCCAAATTGAATGAAAGTTGCGTACATATCTGGGGATCACGCACGTAAATTGGCAGATTTTTTTAAATTTTCTACAGAGACTACTGCTCAAATTCGTGACAGCAAGAAATCTATTCCTGCGCAGTAATCCAAATCTAGTATTGGCTTTACTATCAGAGACTTTACTTGGCACAACAATGCAATAAAATAAAGATAAGAAGAGGTTGCTACATTAGTAACAACTTCCAAGACTCAAATATAAAATAAAGTGCAGAAGTAAAATAATGGGTTGTCTCCCATAAGCGCTTTTCTTTAACGCCTTTCAGCTAGGCGCAGAAAGTGTGTATCAAGTATTGTCAAGAGGTGAAGCATCAACATCAATAGGTATCTGTTGCGGTCAGAAACCCACCGGCGAGCAGCGACGGGCAACACAGTAGAGCCGGGAGGCTCTGATGCGTGTAGTTGACACGTCCGTTGGGAACCCCAAGAGGAAGGTGTGATGCGCACAGCGCCGCTTCCTCGCTAGAAACCAAGGTTTAATCGAACCAAGAGGAGTCAAGAAGCACGTTGAAGGTTGATGGCGGCGGGATGTAGTGCGGCGCAACACCGTAGATTCCGGCGCCAACGTGGAACCCGCACAACACAACCAAAGTACTTTGCCCCAACGAAACAGATGAGGTTGTCAATCTCACCGGCTTGTCGTAACAAAGGATTAACCGTATTGTGTGGAAGATGATTGTTTGCAGAGAAAATAGTAAAACAAGTATTGCAGCAGATTTGTATTTCAGTATTAAAGAATGGACCGGGGTCCACAGTTCACTAGAGGTGTCTCTCCCATAAGATAAAAGCATGTTGGGTGAACAAATTACAGTCGGGCAATTGACAAATAGAGAGGGCATAACAATGCACATACATGACATGATAAGTATAGTGAGATTTAATTGGGCATTACGACAAAGTACATAGACCGCCATCCAACTGCATCTATGCCTAAAAAGTCCACCTTCAGATTATCGTCCGAACCCCCTCCAGTATTAAGTTGCTAAACAACAGACAATTGCATTAAGTATGGTACGTAATGTAATCAACAACTACATCCTCGGACATAGCGCCAATGTTTTATCCCTAGTGGCAACAGCACAACACAACCTTAGGGGTTTCGTCACTCCCCAGGTGTCAATGCGGGCATGAACCCACTATCGAGCATAAGTACTCCCTCTTGGAGTTAAAAGTAAAAACTTGGCTAGAGCCTCTACTAGAAACGGAGAGCATGCAAGATCATAAACAACACATGTATAATAACTTGATAATTAACATGACATGGTATTCTCTATCCATCGGATCCCGACAAACACAACATATAGAATTACAGATAGATGATCTTGATCATGTTAGGCAGCTCACAAGATCCAACAATGAAGCACAATGAGGAGAAGACAACCATTTAGCTACTGCTATGGACCCATAGTCCAGGGGTGAACTACTCACTCATCACTCCGGAGGCGACCATGGCGGTGTAGAGTCCTCCGGGAGATGAATCCCCTCTCCGGCAGGGTGCCGGAGGAGATCTCCATAATCCCCCGAGATGGGATCGGCGGCGACGGCGTCTCGCAAGGTTTTCCGTATCGTGGTTTTTCGCCTCGGGGGTTTCGCGACGGAGGCTTTAAGTAGGCGGAAGGGCAGGTCAAGGGGCGTCACGAGGGGCCCACGCTATAGGTCGGCGCGGCCGGGGCTTGGGCCGCGCCGCCCTATAGTCCGGCCACCTCGTGGCCCCACTTCGTGTGTTCTTCGGTCTTCCGGAAGCTCCGTGGAAAAATAGGGCCACCGGGTCTTCGTTTCGTCCAATTCCGAGAATATTTCGTTACTAGGATTTCGAAACCAAAAACAGCAGTAAAACGAGAACCGGCACTTCGTCATCTTGTTAATAGGTTAGTTCCAGAAAATGCACGAATAAGACATAAAGTGTGCATAAAACATGTAGGTATCATCAATAATATGGCATAGAACATAAGAAATTATCGATACGTCGGAGACGTATCAAGCATCCCCAAGCTTAGTTCTGCTCGTCCCGAGCGAGTAAAACGATAACAAAGATAATTTCGAAGTGATATGCCATCATAACCTTGATCATACTATTTGTAAACATATGTAGTGGATGCAGCGATCAAAACAATGGTGATGACATGAGTAAACAAGTGAATCATATAGCAAAGACTTTTCATGAATAGTACTTCAAGACAAGTATTAATAAGTCTTGCATCGAGTTAACTCATAAAGCAATAAATCAAAGTAAAGGCATTGAAGCAACACAAAGGAAGATTAAGTTTCAGCGGTTGCTTTCAACTTGTAACATGTATATCTCATGGATAATTGTCAACATAGAGTAATATAACAAGTACAATATGCAAGTATGTAGGAATCAATGCACAGTTCACACAAGTGTTTGCTTCTTGAGGTGGAGAGAAATAGGTGAAGCTGACTCAACATAAAAGTAAAGAGAATGGTCCTTCAAAGAGGAAAGCATCGATTGCTATATTTGTGCTAGAGCTTTTATTTTGAAAACATGAAACAATTTTGTCAACGGTAGTAATAAAGCATATGAGTTATGTACATTATATCTTACAAGTTGCAAGTCTCATGCATAGTGTACTAATAGTGCCCGCACCTTGTCCTAATTAACTTGGACTACCGGATCTTTGCAATGCACATGTTTTGACCAAGTGTCACAATGGGGTACCTCCATGCCGCCTGTACAAAGGTCTAAGGAGAAAGCTCGCATTTTGGATTTCTCGCTTTTGATTATTCTCAACTTAGACATCCATACCGGGACAATATGGACAACGGATAATGGACTCCTCTTTAATGCATAAGCATGTGGCAACAATTATTATTCTCATATGAGATTGAGGATATATGTCCAAACTCGAAACTTCCACCATGAATCATGGCTTTTGTTAGCGGCCCAAAGTTCTTCTCTAACAATATGCATGCTCCAACCATGAAGGTGGTAGATCTCTCTTGCTTCGGACAAGACGGACATGCATAGCAACTCACATGATATCCAACAAAGAATAGTTGATGGCGTCCCCGTAAACATGGTTATCGCTCAACAAGCAACTTAATAAGAGATAAAGTGCATAAGTACATATTCAATACCACAATAGTTTTTAAGCTATTTGTCCCATGAGCTATATATTGCAAAGGTGAATGATGGAATTTTAAAGGTAGCACTCAAGCAATTTACTTTGGAATGGCGGATAAATACCATGTAGTAGGTAGGTATGGTGGACACAAATGGCATAGTGGTTGGCTCAAGGATTTTGGATGCATGAGAAGTATTCCCTCTCGATACAAGGTTTAGGCTAGCAAGGTTTTTTTGAAACAAACACAAGGATGAACGGTACAGCAAAACTCACATAAAAGACATATGGTAAGCATTATAAGACTCCATACCGTCTTCCTTGTTGTTCAAAACTCAATACTAGATGTTATCTAGACTCTAGAGAAACCAAATATGCAAACCAAATTAGCAAGATCTAAGTATTTCTTCATTAATGGGTGCAAAGTATATGATGCAAGAGCTTAAACATGAGCACAACAATTGCCAAGTATCAAATTATCCAAGACATTTTAGAGTTGCTACATGTATCATTTTCCAATTCCAACCATATAACAATTTAACGAAGAAGAAACTTCGCCATGAATACTATGAGTAGAGCCTAAGGACATATTTGTCCATATGCAACAGCGGAGCGTGTCTCTCTCCCATAAAGTGAATGCTAGGATCCATTTTATTCAAACAAAACAAAAAACAAAAACAAACCGACGCTCCAAGCAAAGTACATAAGATGTGGCTGAATAAAAATATAGTCTCAGGGGAGAAACCTGATAATGTTGTCGATGAAGAAGGGGATGCCTTGGGCATCCCCAAGCTTAGACGCTTGAGTCTTCTTAATATATGCAGGGGTGAACCACCGGGGCATCCCCAAGCTTAGAGCTTTCACTCTCCTTAATCATATTGCATCATACTCCTCTCTTGATCCTTGAAAACTTCCTCCACACCAAACTCGAAACAACTCATTAGAGGGTTAGTGCATAATAAAAATTCACATGTTCAGAGGTGACACAATCATTCTTAACACTTCTGGACATTGCATAAAGCTACTGGACATTAATGGATCAAAGAAATTCATCCAACATAGCAAAAGAGGCAATGCGAAATAAAAGACAGAATCTGTCAAAACAGAACAGTCCGTAAAGATGGATTTTATTAGGCCACCAGACTTGCTCAAACGAAAATGCTCAAATTGAATGGAAGTTGCGTACATATCTGAGGATCATGCTCGTAAATTGGCGTAATTTTCTGAGCTACCTACAGGGAGATAGACCCAGATTCGTGACAGCAAAGAAATCTGGAACTGCGCGAGTAATCCAAATCTAGTACTTACTTTTCTATCAAAGACTTTACTTGGCACAACAAAACATAAAACTAAGATAAGGAGAGGTTGCTACAGTAGTAAACAACTTCCAAGACACAAATATAAAACAAAAATACTGGAGTAAAAACATGGGTTGTCTCCCATAAGCGCTTTTCTTTAACGCCTTTCAGCTAGGCGCAGAAAGTGTAACTCAAGTAACATCGAAGGGTGGTGCACCAACATCATAATTTGTTCTAATAATAGGATCATAAGGTACCTTCATTCTCTTTCTAGGGAAGTGTTCCATACCTTTCTTGAGAGGAAATTGATATTTAATATTACCTTCCTTCATATCAATAGTAGCACCAACGGTTCGAAGAAAAGGTCTTCCCAATATAATGGGGCAAGATGCATTGCATTCAATATCCAAGACAACAAAATCAACGGGGACAAGGTTATTGTTAACCATAATATGAACATTATCAACTTTCCCCAAAGGTTTCTTTTTAGCATTATCAGCGAGATTAACATCCAAATAACGAGTTTTTCAATGGTGGCAAGTCAAGCATATCATAGACTTTTTTAGGCATAACGAAATACTTGCACCAAGATCACATAAGGCATTACAATCAAAATCTTTGACTCTCATTTTAATGATGGGCTCCCAACCATCCTCTAGCTTTCTAGGAATAGAAGTTTCAAGTTTTAGTTTCTCTTCTCTAGCTTTTATGAGAGCATTTGTAATATGTTTTG
>NC_061512.1:244885489-244911359 GCF_022539505.1 Lolium rigidum | reverse complement strand
TGATGGACGGCAGCGAAACGGAAGATAGACCATGGTGCTCACCATCGACAGAGTTGCGGGCTGGCCAGCCGCCGACTGGCGAGTGGTAACAGTCGCGGCACGCTCAGGTCACAGTGCTCACTATCTCAATGGCGTGACTACATGTTTACGCAAGTCGTGCTCTCATATCTCACGGCTGTTCCTTGTTCTAATGATGAGACACGGATTGGCGTTTCTGAAGATATGGGTAAAAAAAAAAAATGAAGCAAGGACGTGACTCCTTGTCATGCTATAATGATCGGGAAGAGTCCACAAGATACAAGTAAATTTGGTGTTTTCCTTTTCCTTCTTGTTTTCATGACAGGTGCTGATGGACGATTGCTGGAGGAAACATTTTCGCATATGCCACAACCATGTGGCACGGGACGAATGGATCAGTGGCGAACAATGCTGCGCCTGTTTTATGAAGTCACGAATTTCTCAGTAGCACAACAGCATCAGAGTTGCAGTAACAAGAAACATGGAAGAAGCCGTCATCTTATTGCAAATAAAATGAAAAGCAAAATACCAATGCTGAACCACTGGCTGCGATTTTGGTCGTCCTCGTCCACCAAGTTGAGTCTGCTCTTCTGCGCTTCCCTTAGCTCGCAAACTCAACTTGGTGAGGGGCATTTGTTCGACATGATTTTGTAGCTAGCATAGACACAGATACAAGCTACCGTCTGTGCGACGTGGACGTCGGCTGATGGAAACCAATCTTCACATTGTTTGTAAGCTGTATGTATACACGTTAAATACATCGTATACGGTACATGCCGAGCGGACGGCCGGAGAGGTCCACCTCCAGGCAAGTTATCAATTGGTTAGGTACAAATACATGAGTTGGCTCGTCATGTGTCCAGGTCCACCCGACAGCCAAGGAGTCCTTTAGTTTGGGCTGATGGATTTGGCACGTATACGAAGTCTGGCTCGGCAGCTCCTCGCGCACGCGACGAATCGATCAGCCGGCATGGAACCCTGTACGTGGCAACTTCAACTAGAGAAGAGTTCGGGGTATCACGCGGAGGTTCTAGAAGCATATAATAGATAGAGTTTTAAACGGCAGATAATATACGTGCTCCTTAAGAAAGAAAACTGAACGACCAGGGAAGTTGTTCCGGAGGTCACGGACCCGGCCTTATCTGCTCTCGCTGCCGCCTATAAATACAAGGGACCTGACATCGGGAAGAGACAGAGAGAAAAGCAGAGAAGAAGAGGAGACACGCACGAGAGGAGAAAGAGCCGGAGATTGCATCCAAGTTCACGTCCAGGGCAAAACCATCCCACCTCCATCCATCAAACCAAAAGAGCAGCACTTGGCGTACAGGTTAGGAGCAAGATCGGAGGAGATCAATGGAGGCAAAGCTGAGTTTTCCCAACGGTGAGAACCACGATTAAATTGCATCTCTCTCCCCTCTGTCCTCTCTACCTCTCCCAGCTAGCATGGCGGAAGGAGACTCGGACGTCGTCGCCATGGCGCTCGCCATCATGCAGCCCGCCGGCCGGCGTGTCCGTTGGGCCATGAAGCTCGCCATTGCCTATCCGTTCGCTGTGATCTGGAGGACAGCACCGTGGAGAAGCCAACGCGCGACGGCTCGGGTTGGTGTGCACTTCGCCAGCCGTACCATGAGCCCCAGGAGTTTGGCGTACAGGTGCGACCTCAAGACCTCGATGGACAGATGCAGCCCAAGGACCTTGACGGACAGGACCGACCCAGCGACGGCGTACAGGTGCGGCTCGGCCCATGCAGATGGGCGTACACGTGCACGTGGGTTTGCAGGTACCGGAGCTGCCCACGCAGCCCGGCGGACAGGCGCATCTCGGCCAGCAGGAGCGATCCCGTCGAGCGACGTATCCGGGTGCCGCACAGACCGGCATACAGGTTATCTACGAGGCCAGCCCGAAGTCCTCCGTACAAGTGCGACTCGGTGACGGCGTCGAGGCGCTGCGGACGTGCAACCCTTTGCTGCTGACTTCATCGGACCTCGCCGCGACCATGATGTTCAGCGGTGTACAGGCTCAAGCACGACGCAGTTGACGTACAGGAGCAACCCGGCGTACAGGTTCGGCAAACCTGGTGCTACCGAGACGGTGTACGCGTACCACATGGGCACTGCGCGCGTGGCTAACATGAGACAACCAGCCATGAGCTTCTATGCTCGCGACGTACAGGTTGCTCACGACGAACAGGTTGACGTACAGGTTCCGCCCGACATCGTGGCGCTCTGACCCAGCCCAGCGTGCAGGTTCCGCGTCACTAGTGGACACGCGCGGCTTGGCGTTCGGCGCACAGACTAAGAGGAAGGCGTACAGGTACCCGAGCCGGCGTGTGTTCAGCTGTCTGCCGGCGGCTGGCTGCTCGTTGCCATGGAGGGCCGATCGAGCTGGGTGCAACGTGACCAGAACAGCAGCAGCGGCAAGGGCATAAGATGATGCGTTGGGTCATACAAGTCCCATGTACTTGGACGTGTACGTGCCCAGCTAGGTGGCCGGCCCTTCTCCTCGTCAACAAAACGACGCCCCGATGCCACTCTCTGCCTACCTTGTGAGACGGCGCCCAAGCTGCGCCGACTGCCGTGTACTCGGCGTCGGGCCCGGTCACGGCGCCGACCACACCGGCCAAGCCGACATAAGCGTGTGTTGGTTTTACACCGACGCATGTCTCCCGATAAGTTACTCCCGTGAGACGTACCCCTTGCACACCCCGACGATGCCGCTAAGTCGTCAAGAAGTCCCAGCTCAACGGACTGCATCATGCTACTTCAACAACACTCATCATCGTCGCTCAAGACCGACGAGGCGCGACGGCGAGGGCGGGCGAGGCCGCAGCACAGGCCACGTTTACAGCGGCGCGTGTACCGACGAGGACACGGGCTCTGCCGCTGCCCACCCACATACACCACCATCATATCATGCATGCAGGACGTGAAGCGAAGACGACGAAGACGACCACACGGCTTAATCGGAGGTGTCTCGCGGCGTAACCCGCGGGAGTAATTAACCGGGAGCCTCCCGAGGCCCCGGGAATCAGGAGACTGCAATCGCCCTAGTCAGGCTGGCCGTGCTAGTAGGCCACGGAGCGCAACACATGGGAATTGTATTTGTTATCAACACGATTAATGAAATACTGTTCCCGAATCTCTTTTGTTTCTTTGTGTATTATTATACACTGGCACGCCCGCATTCTTTCTTTTACCGATCCCCGGCGCGCATGAGAGAAACCACGCCCTTCCGCCCTACTCGCGGGAGTCGCGTCGAACGTTTTTCTCGTGTCAAACATTCTCTTTCGACAACTAGCGCCGTGCTGACCACCTGAGGTGTAGCCGCAATATATAACAGGAGCGGTTCCTTCTCTTTTGGCGCCACTAAAATTGGTGGTGTCGAAATTTTCCGTTTGAGGTCCTCGAAGGCCCTATCTGCATCTTCGTTCCACTGGAACTTCTCTCCTTGTTTGATTAAGGCGTAGAATGGTAGCGCCTTTTCTCCCAGCCTGGCGACGAATCTGCTTAAAGCTGTGACTCGCCCAGTTAACTGTTGTAGTTCCTTCAATTTTGTTGGCTTCCTCATTGTTACGATAGCTTGGATTTTTCGGGATTTGCTTCAATCCCTCTCGCTGAAACTAGGAACCCGAGAAGTTCTCCTGCAGGGACGCCGAAAGAACATTTCGTCGGATTTAACTTGAGACAAAATTTGTCGAGGTTGTCGAAAGTTTCCTTCAAGTCCTCGATTAATGTTGCCCCCGTTTTTGATGTGATGACGACGTCGTCGATGTACACTTGTACATTTTTTTCCAATCTGTGTTGCTAAGCACTTCTGCATCATCCTCTGATATGTTGCTCCCGCGTTTTTCAACCCGAAAAGCATTGTTTCGTAACAAAATACGCCATACGGTGTGATGAACGCTGTTTTTCAACCCGAAAAGCATCTTCTTTTATTATGATCTGGTTGTAACCAGAATATGCGTCCAAGAAGGAAAGACGTTCACATCCTGCCGTGGAGTCGATGATTTGGTCGATCCTTGGGAGGGGAAAGTGATCCTTTGGACAATGTTTATTGAGGCACGTAAAGTCGACACACATGCGAAGGACTTTCGTGTTTTTCTTCGGCACCATCACTCGGGTTAGCTACCCAAGTGGCCTCGGTAGATATCTCTTTAATGAAACCAGCTTCTCTAAGTCGATCAATTTCGACAGCATGGCTTTGCGGTTTGGTTCCGAAAAACGTCGCAAAGGTTGTTTGATTGGTCTCGCTATTGGATCCAAGTTTAGGTGGTGGTCGGCAAGTTCCACAGGTACTCTGGCATGTCAGCTGGACACCATGCGAAGATTTTCCAGTGCTCACGGAGGAACTCGACGAGCGCGCTTTCCTATGCGAGGTCCATGTTTGTCGCGATGGACGTCGTTTTCTTTGGATCGGTTGGGTGGATCTGCACTTCCTTAGAATCTTTGGCGGTGTTGAAAGTTGATTCCTTGTTGGGCCTCCCTACGTCGGCAGCACATCATAATCAGTCATGAGCCTTGACGCTGCGTACTCGCACGCATCCCGAAAGTTTCGATAGTCGATGAAAATCATTGTCGCATTTATCGGCCGGCGTGAAGCTTCCTTTGAGCGTGATTGGTCCCTTAGGTCCAGGTAACCTCCAAAGCAAGTACGTGTAATGTGGTACCGCCATAAACCTGGCGTACGCTGGTCGCCCCAACAAAGCGTGATACTGCGATGGGAAATCCACAACTTCGAATTCCAACCTTTATATCCTGTAATTTTCTCGGGTCCCAAACTGAACGTCGAGATTGATCCTCCCCAGTGGGTAACTTGGCTTCTCTGGTGTGATGCCGTGGAAACATGTGTCGGTTGGTTTCAAATTTGCTAGGGAGATGTTCATCTTCCTTAGCGTATCTGCGTACATAAGGTTTAAACTCGCTGCCGCCATCTATAAACACTCGAGATACGTCGAATCACTGCAATTACTGCTGGTAAGATAAGTGCTGATTGCCACTGGTCGAGGAACTTGCTGCGGGTGATCCGCTATTGTAAAGCCAATATCTTGCCACGACCAATTTAGGTACTCAACCGTTGGTGGAGGCATCTTTTCTGCCATAAACACTTGCCGCGAGATTGCCTTCGAGCCATATTAGATGGCCTAGCTTTTTGAATCATCGAGACCGCACCATTATTGTTCGGATCAACATATGGAGGTGGTTGTGGTGCTGCCGCTATTCTGAGTTGATGTCGATTTTCGTCCGTGATCGTGGGAGGAGGTGGCAAGTGGATCTCACTCCTGGGCCCTTGGGGGTTTCTATTTGCTCTGCGTGAGCATTAGCCATCCTCGCGACCCGCAGCATTGCTTGGAAATTGCGGCAGTCTTTCTGCAGATGTCCTGATTGCCTTTTCCCATTGCTGTCGAGATAAAAATGCATCTGGCACGGCCCGTTCATCATATCTTCGGGAGTTACGAAAGATCTTTGAAACCTTGACCCGCTATTTTGCCTGTTATCTCTATTGTCGCCTTGCTGTGCATTACTTCTCTGGTAGTCATCTCTACTGTTTCCTCCATTGTTTCCCCGAAAGCCAGCCGATATTTGGCCAGGTGCATCGTAGCTTGAAAATTGACGGGGAAATCGGCGTCTATTTTGAAAATTTCGACTGCGATCCTCCTCTGGGGACCTATGTCGTTTGTTATGTACCGCATCTTCACCATCTGCCCATCTGTTTGCTATTTCCATTAATGTCGATACTGTTCTTGGGTTTGTCCTCCCCAAGTCCTCCACGAAATCTCCTCGTCGAACTCCTGCAACAAACGCATCTATCGCTCTTTCGTCGGATATATTTTTCGCCGAATTTTTTATGATGTTCCATATTTGGATGTACTTCCTCATTGATTCATCATGCTTTTGTCGACATGACCTCAACTCCTCTAGTGTCGCAGGTTTCTTGCGGAGTTGACCGGAAATTCTTGATAAACACGTCCTCAAAACTTTCCCAGTCTGTCGATGGAACCCGGGGAAGCTTCTTTATCCACGATCTGGCGGCTCCGCTCAGATGTATCTGGATGCTCTGCATGGCTGTCGCTCTGGTCCCGCCTATTAATTTTACTGTCTCGAGGTAATCGACTAGCCAATCCTCGGGGTCTTGCAGGCCATCGAATTTCTTGAAACTATCGGGTAGCTTGAATCCTGATGGAACTCGAGTTTTTCGGACCCGTCGTGTGAAACATGGGAGTCCACACATATCCTCTTCAGCAAGTTCTGGGGAATGTCGACGTTCCCTTCTTTCTTGTCGCGCTCTATCAACTCTGGCCTGAGTTGTTGTGTCTCTGGCTCCACTCGCTCTTGGTGGATCTTGCACTGCTGCGGTAGGTCTCGGACTATTTTGCCTTGCAGTTCCTTCGGGAGGTGTAGCTGTGAACGCTGCTCCCATGGCTCCACATCCTGCCATGGCCATGTTGTACAACGCTTCTCTTGGATCTCCGGGAGGTGGCCTGGACGCTAAGATGAAAGCTTGTGTCGCCATGTATCCTGCTTCCGGTGTTTTTGGGATAATATTCCCCCTCGTGTCGATTGACATAAAGGACATGTCGAGGTTTTGGATTAGAGTCTCTCTTTCAGCTTCCGGTATATTTTGCAGCCGAGATCTTGCTCTCCTCCGAGCTTCTCTGTGACTATCTCCCGAAGTTCCTGATTGTCGACTTAATTCCGCTCGTCGCTCGCTGACGCGGAAGCCGCCTCCTTTCTTCGTTCAAAGCAGCTGTCTCGTTTTTCCAATTCTCTTCTAGCTCGGGCGAGTCTATATTGATAAGCTTGCAGTTCTTCGACCGTAGCAGTTGTCTCCATTGGTTCAGAGCCATCCAAAGCTTTCGCAGCTCTATCCCATGCTGCTTGTGGAAGTTGAACTCTGACACGTGGTGTGGGCCCGACATATTTAGTGCCCAAACCTCTCCTTAGATCTGAGGGATCGACATAGGGGTTTCCCAAATCGTCGAAAGCCTCTGATGTTTCCTCTTGATCGCGACTTGCTTCTCCAATGGCATAAACTTGGTGATATTTTGGAGTTTTCACTTTGCTTGGTTTGGTGACACCATCATAGAGATTGGTGAAGACCTTCCCAATATTGATGGATTTGTCGATGAAGTCGAAGTCTGTCGGTGTCGCTCGAATCATCGCTTATATAGGAGTCCGCGAGATGACTCGAAGGACATGCCGGCGAAGATCTTGGCGAGTTTTTCGCTTGCCCTGCTGCCGATGAAGCGTGGCGATGAAATCTCCTCGTCGCTTGACTCGATGGATGATATTGAGTTTGAGGAGTCGGGACCAACCGCCGATAATCCCGACGAGATCAGAACTTCGAGACGATACGCTCCTTCTTTCTCGACGCGGAAGTGGAACTTTCCAAACGTCATCTTCATGGGCTCCTCCAGATACGCATATGCATCCAAACGGGAGGGCGGGTGAGGAACAAAATCAACGAGACCAGTTTCGATCTGTTTACCTCTGTCCATGATGTTGCTTGCTACTGATGAAGTCGACGATCTTGAACGTGCCATCGAGATCAGCTCCTTGTCGCCTCTAGATCCCCACAGACGGCGCCAATTGACAAGGTATTAACTTGTCAATGCCTACGGATTGTAGACTAGGGTTTAGTTAGATGTAGAGGGCAAGTAGATCTCGAAGGTTTCAGCCGAAAAGTACTCGACGAATATAAAACTAGGGTTGTGTTGACGGTAGATTCGATCCTTTCTTTGTCCCTCGACCCCCCTTATATAGGAGGTGGAGCCGAGGGATTCGTATTGTACAAGTTACGTAGTCCGGGAGGGTTTCTAACTCATCCCGCAAGATTACAAACATCATCTCCTAATACAACTCTAGCTTTCCTTAATAAGAACTTGGGCTTCCGATTCTTCTTATTCTTCGAGTCGTGGGCCTTCAGTAAACCCCGGGTACTATCTTCGGCAGGCCCATTGGGGATGCCTATGTCAAGGGGAAACCCTAGACTACCAGTACCAGACTCACGCGAGACAGCCCCCAGTTCCCTTCGCCAGCCGCCAGTCCCCTTCGCCAGCCCCCAGTTCCCGCCGGCCCCCAGTTCCCGCCGGCCGCCGCCACTCCCCTCCCCGCCGAGGCGTCGTCCCCGTAGCCACCTCCCCGTCGTCCCGCCAGGTTCCCTTCCGGCCTTCCTCTCCCCGTCCCCGTAGCCACCCTCACCTCCCGTCGTCCCCTCCGGCTCGGGACTCCGTAGCACGGCTTCTTCAACCCGGCTGCACGACGTGGGCGTCATCAAGTCCGGCACGTCCGTCGGCCGGCGCGTCGATTGAGCGTAAGTCCATTTCCTTTTCTCATGGTCAGATGTAATGAACCTGCAACTTGCCTATAACTCTATATGATCCATGTCCTCTTTAATTTGCGTAAGTCCATTGCTGCAACATGTCCTCTTTAATTTGCAATCTGTCTATTCTAAATGAGCATTAGAAATTCTTCATGTGTAACCTGTAGTCCTGTACCGTATGAGCATTAGAAATTCTTCATGTCTAGCCTTCTAACCTGTACCGTATGACTGTATGAGCATTAGAAAGTCTATATGATCCTTTTAAATTTGCAATCTGCCAATCCTTATTTTAATTTGCAACCTGCCAATCCCTATTTTAAATTGCAACCTGTAGCCCTGTACCATATGTGTTGTAATTTGTAAATATATGAATCACTGGTTAAGAGCTTTGTGTTTGACAGTTAGAACCATTTTAGGTAGCAACCTGCCAATCCCTATTTTAATTTGCAACCTGTAGCCCTGCCATTAGCAATGGGCATAGCAATTCCATGTCCTGTACCATATGTGTTGTACATATATAAAATCTGTCTTAATTATACTATATGATTTGCAAAAAATTTAACACAAGTTATTCTCTACTTATTTCATAGATGGCCGAAGCTGAGAATCAAATGGATATGGAGGAACCTGAGAATCAAATTGTGTCAATGGAGTTCCGCTCGGGTTCATTACATGAGGAGTTTGGTTCGGTTCACAGCCATCACATGAGGAGTTCGGCTCGGTTCACAGCCATCACAAACTTCACATGCACGTGACAACAGCAACAATACACCGAAGATCCAATTGATGTTGACAAGGAGCACCGTGAAAGAGCAGGGAAGGAGGGTGATGGCAGACCGGTCAGAGTGGTGGGGGCACTTCGTCAAGATCAAAGACAACAATGATGTGGTGATTGCTGCTAAGTGCAAGTACTGCTCACGGCAAGTGAAGGCTGAAACAGATAGACATGGTACATCTGGAATGAAGAGGCATTTCAATGTTTGCAAGAGGAATCCTCACAAGTTCAACAAAGATCCAACGCAAGGGACCATCCAAGCAACTTATGGAGGTGCAGTTGGGACTTGGAAGTTTGATCCAGATGCTATTAGGATAGCTTTTACTGAGATGATCATTGCAGACGAGTTGCCATTTGCTTTTGGTGAGAAGGCAGGCTTTAGGAAATTTATGTCCATAGCTTGCCCACGCTTCACTGTCCCATCTAGAAGAACAACCACTAGAGACGTTGTCAAGATGTTTTTCAAAGAGAAGACGTTGTCAAGATGTTTTTCAAAGAGAAGGCGAGGCTGAAGAAATTCTTCAAGGATTCTTGTCAAAGAGTTTGTCTAACAACAGATTGTTGGACATTTCAGCAGCTAGATGGTTACATGACTGTGACAGAAATTCTTCAAGGATTCTTGTCAAAGAGTTTGTTGCAGCAGTTGTTGATCCAAGATACAAACTATCTCCATACACACATGCAGTAGTTGAAGAAATATTTGGACAGGAAAGAGGACTGCTAGTTTGGGTAGCAGTTACCACATCTGTGAACGCTTTGTTTGAAGAGTATACAAAGTTGTATGCTCCTGATGAAGTAACAGCTGAAGTGGAAAATTCAACTACATCAAAGGGAGGACGCCAAGGCATGCTAAAAGATGTCATTGCAAAGAAGCTGAAGATGAACAATGGTGCAAGTAGCAACTCCAAGTCCGAACTTGACAAATATCTAGCTGAAGATACTGAAGATGTGGAGATGAAGTTGGACATTCTTGCTTGGTGGAAGATCAATGAAAGCCGGTTTCCAGTCTTAGCTCACTTGGCACGTGATGCGCTTGCTATTCCAATCTCGAGTGTTGCATCAGAGTCTGCCTTCAGCACAAGTGGACGGATTTTAGATGACTTCCGTACCTCCCTTACTCCTTTTATGCTGGAAGCTCTAGTTTGTGGACAAGATTGGCTTAGAAGGACTACTCCAATTGATATCCAGGAGAGTATGGAGGAGCTAGCTGTGATTGAAAAAGGTATGATCTTCGCTCATGTTTATGTTTGTGTAACTGTCTTGTGCTTCATTATCACAATATCACTAATTCTATTTTTACATTGTTTGCTGCATGTCAATAGAGCTTATTGAAGAATTTGGTGGCCTGCACATTAGCAAAGGAAAAGCTGATAAAAAGAGGGCATGCATTAGCAAACCTGTTGAAAGCATGTCCATTTCCAAACCTGGAACATGATCTTTGTATGTAAGCATCTTCACTTGCTGACATGTTTTTATTGGTGTACATTTCGAGTCATATGAAATCTATTCCTTGTCATATGAAATCGAAACAGTAGATCTGACCCAAAGTATTCAAATGTACATGTACTATATACTGCTAGCTTACCTTGCAATTCTTATTTCCAATGGACTATATACTGCTAGCTGACCCAAAAGTATTCAATGGACTATTATACTGCTAGCTTACATTGCATTGTTATTTTCAATGGACTATATAGTATATACTGCTAGCTAACCCAATCTTATTCAATGGACTATATGTTGACCCTAAAGTAAGTTTTATCTGTTTGCCCAAATACAACCAGACTACCAGAACATGTTTACCTTGCAATTGTTATTTCCAGGTTAGAGAACTATAATCTGCTAGCTTCCGTAACACACTAACAATCTAACATTTTGTCCCCTTTTAGGTTCAAGCCGTGGAGCGTGGACTTGCTGCTCACCGAGGACTGGAGGTGGACGTAGCCTTGATGCTCACTGCTTGCTGCCGTTTGTTTGGTTGGTTTGAAGTTGGGTGCTGGCTTGCTGGTTCTTGGTGCATTGGTGGTGCACTGCTGCTCACTGTTTGAGTGTCTGTTTGAAACTTAAAATTTATGTCATGTGGTGAATTTGTAATGCTGCATTGTTTCCTCGACTACGTACTATTGTGCTACTGCAGTACTGCTACTTGTTTGTTGTTTCTTATGCCCTTATGCTATATCTCTTGTTGCTATGTTGAATTGCTGTCAAAATATCATCAAAATAGGGCAGAAGTGCTGTCAAAATTTTGTCTGAAACAATGCTGAAACGCTACAGTTTTTTTGGTTTACTGTATAAATCAGGCTATTCAGGATTTCCCGATCCCGGTACCCGAATCGGGTACCCGAATTGTCGGGATTGACATTTGTAGGTGCAATTTCGGGTGTCATTTCCCAGCTCCCGAAATAGTTTTTTCCCGAATTTCCCGTCCCGAATTTTCGGGATTTTCCGAACGCCCAGAGAGACCGTATGGAACCAACTATCGATGTGACCTTTGGTATCGTTGTATACACGTATGAATCGTACGTAAATTTCTGGCCGGCCAGCCGAATCGGAAACTAAAAGGAAAAGGAAAAGCCCAAAATATAGATTCAAGCCCATCTTAAAACGTTAATTGTTTTTTTTCCTGCAGTGTATAGTAAGCCTATATAAACTTTTTGGGCCCCTAATTTTTCTGGGCCGCCCCGCCAGACCCCCCCAAGGGCCGGCCCTGCCGAAAGGGCCAAAATAGCTTGGGTTGAATCAAACCCATTGGTAAACCATAGAGTGAGGGATTTATCCTATCACTAGTTGAATGTATGTGCGTTATCACGGTTTATTGTTAAATATATATGTACGTGGAAAAAACATCCATCCCGTGCTATTTGAAAATTTTAAATTTTATTGTGCATAATTTAGCATCATGTTTTACAGAGCAAAGCGGGAAGAAATATATCTCTCTATAAAATTTGTATATGGTTATATGGACATGCATAGAAAAAGACAGTTCTCTCGTTGCACTTCTAAGAGCATCACCAGTAGTACCCTTAAACCCTCAAACCCTCATAAATAACCGTTTTTCTACGGGTTAGAATGAAAAAAATGCAAAGATTAGAACCCCTAAACCCCTAAATAATTTTGAGGGTTGGACCCCGGGTTGCCCTCCCAACCTTTAAAACTGAGGGTTGGAGAGGGGAAACAACCCCAACCCCTATTCCTCCACTGTGGGAAATAACCGTTTTTTACGGGTTTGAGGGTTCTAGTATTTGCCCCTATTTTTCAACCCTTATAAGTGCCAAAAATGCCCATTCTCAACCCTTAAAATGGTTTGAGGGTTTGAGGGTTTAGGGGTACTACTAGTGATGCTCTAAGCCTAGCAGTCTGATGCTAATTTTAGAACCTTGATACATTGTGCATTGTCGAAAACTGGTGTGCTCCTAGAAAGGAAACAAAAGTTCAAAACCATGTGCAAGCTTCTGGTTCTTACACCATAAGGAGGCATGACATATTTTTACATTTTCTGCATGCTTATATAATGGAATCAGAAACATAATATCAGGAAAAGCTAGGCTTAGAAGTTCAGTAACATGAGACACACATTTTAAATTTATCTGTAGTTAGATTAGTTCATTATAATTGAGCGTAGAACTGAATTTTGTCTTCGGAACTTTATAGAAAGGAACAAACGCTGCTCTGGATGCAGTATCAGGTTTGTTTGCAAGTTTATCCCCTGAAGGCACTTATTTCTTCAATTTCCTTTCGTTTCACGCATTTACCATGCTAGGTCTTACTGCATCTATGTCATCTCTAATATGTTGCTCAAATAAATATCACTTATCACACACACCGTCATTTGGAAACCCAGTTCCACACATTTAAATAAATTTATGATTATAGACATCGACATGGTTAGTTGATCCTTAGCTGAAACCAGAAGTTGATGGTCTTGGTCTATAGGTACCTATTCCGGAGAAAGACAAGCAGGGAAAGAAAAGAAGCGAGCTGCAGGATCTGGTACTTTATTAGCATCCACCTATTCTAGTAAATATTTGGAGCCATCGTAATGATATAAGTTTTTGAAAACTTTTCTAGGTAGGCAAAACCCTTCACTTTCTAAGCCAATTGAGGGTGTTAGCTTTGATATGTACAAAGAAATCGTTCTTCCAATGAAATCAGAACATGTTTGCAAAAGATATATATATATATATTGCTGGAAAATGCAATGCACATCCATAATTTAGTAAAAACTGAAGCTGGAACATTTTGGCAGACTGCTAATTGTAAGGACGATCCTCTGTGACATCGCCTCTTATTCACTACAGACGTGTAAAACAAAAAGAAACTAATCCGAAACAGATTTTTTGCTTGAAGAGGGGCAGCAGCTATAACCTGCTCTTTATCAGGTGAGTATTGATGATGATGCTCTGGAGATTGATATAGAGGTTAAACCTGATTTAGCTGGCACCTAAAACCCTACTCCATCAAAAATCAATTAGGTACAAAGAAGCGCAAGCGCTTTTACTGAATCTACACATTTTGCTACCTTTAATAGTAAAGATTGTTGATAACACATTTCTGATTGCAACATCAAATTAGGGCCATGTTTCATAGGACATGGATCCACCTATTACCCAGATTGCATGGAACCCACCAGGTAAGTTTTCATGCGTGTTGCATAATTAGTTTTCTAAGACAATAGTTAAAATTTGCGTTGCTAATGTTATGTAGCTTATGTTTTAGCATACCATGCTGTATCTGACAATCTATGCAAATATGTACCAGAATAGAATCGATTGGAAATATGCACTCGAGATAAAAGTAAAAAAGGTTGCCATAATTTACCTGTACCATGAAGATGTTTCTGCATAAAAATAGCAGCAGCTAGAACAATTAACATCATAATAATTACCACCACTTTCAAATGCACATGTATTGTGATTTCCCCTTACCATGAAGATATCTCCTGGGATTTTATAGTTGATTACTTGAGAGGCTTAATGATCTGATGAACGGAAAGCTGATAAAAGGCTTCTGCCACAAAGTAGTGTTCTTGCTGACTATATTGTTCACATAGTTTAACGTGACGCTCACTATTTATACCTGCAGTCGTAAAATAGAGCGATTATAAAGATTAATATTGGAGTATCTTGTATTACTTATATAGTCACACACCACTTGTTGAATGGCATTGTTGAAAAATTATGGTTACAGGGGTTACTGAGATGGCTATGGTAAATCAGATCGAGAAAAATGTAGCTACGAGCTACCAACCGAGTCACAGAAGAAGCCGCCATTTTCTCTTCAGGTGATTGAAACTATAATGTTTTCTTAAGTATTTTTCTGTTCCATCAGAAACAACAACCAATTGTTGCAGAATAAATAGTCAATATCAATGCATTTATGGGCAATGTAAGTAGAACATACCACATACTCTTTATCATCTCTCAGACTTGATCATCTGGTTACTGCTCGTTGCATACCGTCCCCTCTCACAAACAAATTCATAGAACTTGAGCACTGTGCACGTGTTCTCCTCCACCTCCAACTTATATCTCTGCTAGTAAAGAACGTATTGTTTGCTCTGACAGACACTTCATCATGTTGTACTGTGATCCAAATTTATTATAAAGGGAGGCTAACTTCTGACTCTGCTACGTTTCGGCCCAAGCCGGTACGGATTGTTGCCAACGTCTATATATACCTCTTGTAAGCCACCGGCTAGGGTTTATCAGAATATAAGATATCTCACGGTGTTTGTAAATACTCCCCGATATAGTGAAGTTTTGCTGGCTGGTGCCCGTGATGTTTTCCCCTTCTGTGTTGGAAGGGGTTTTTCACGTTAAAATCTTGTGTCCCCTGCATGTGTTCCTTTATCGTTATTCGTTATTTGCTTGTCGCGTTTATAACAAGTGGTATCAGAACCCAAGTTTCAATCTGCGGTTTGCAACATGTCTTCTTTGAAATTCGATCTATTACACCACGAGATTTTCTCGTGTCAAGTGAAGATGAGGGCGATCCTCGCCCGAACTTCTGATCCGGATGAAGCTCTTGATGGATTTGGCAAGAAATATGCCAATACCCGGACCGACGAAGAAAAGAGGAAAGACCGAAGGGCTTTGTCTTTAATTCAGCTTCATCTATCCAATAATATCTTGCAGGAAGTGCTGGCGGAGAAATCTGCAGCGAGCCAGTGGTTGAAACTGGAATCGATCTGCATGTCGAAAGATCTAACCAGTAAGATGCACATGAAGATGAAGTTGTTCTCGCACAAGCTGCAATAAGGCGCGTCAAAGATGAATCACCTATCGATCTTTAGAGAGATCGTTTCTGATTTGCTGTCCATGGAGGTAAATTATGAGGATGAGAATCTCGCTCTTATACTGTTAGTCTCATTCCTAATTCTTTTACGAACTTCCGAGACACCCTATTATACATCCATGATGAACTAACCCTTGCCGAAGTATATGAGTCCCTCCAGCAGAGGGAAAGGATGAGATCTATGGTGCAGGCAGAGGGATCATCATCTAAGGCAGAAGCACTGGAGGTCCGAGGCGGGACCGAGTACAGAAACAACAACTACAATAGAGATAACAGCAAGACCGACAAAGGTCGCTCAAAGTCCAAGGGATGAGGTGGTAAGTTCTGCAAGTATTGTAAGCAAACTAACCACAATATTGATCATTGCTGGAAGTTGCAGAACAAAGAGAAAAGAAACGGTACTTACCAACCGAAAAACAAATATGATGGTGATGGTAAGGCTGCTGTTGTTTCCAGTTATAATTCTGATGACAATTTCCTAGTTGTTTTTGCTGGTTGTGTTTCTGGTAATGATGAGTGGGTCCTTGATTCTGCATGTTTGTTTTATATTTGTTATAACAAAGACTCGTTTCAGTTCTTATGAGTTTGTGCAGAGTGGAGATGTTGTACGTATAGGAGATAACAACCCACGTGAGATCGTGGGCATTGGCTCCGTTCGGATCAAGATGCATGATGGCATGACACACGCTCCGATAGATGTGAGACACATACTTGGCATGGCCAGAAATATGATCTCTCTCGGTACCCTTGATGTTGATGGGTACAAACACTTCTGGTTCTCGCGGAGTTCTGAAGGTATCAAATGGTTCTCTCGTTCACATGATAGGTGATATGAATTTTGCAAAGTTATATGTTCTTAGAGGTAGAACTTTGTCTGGTATTGTTGCTGCTGTTATTCCTGATGAGCATGATAAAACTAACCTATGGCATATGCGTCTTGGACATATGAGTGAACATGGCATGGCAGAATTGCACATGAGAGATCTGGTAGATGGCTGCAATTTGAGTAAGTTTGAGTTCTATGAGCACTGCATTTTTGGTAAGCATAATAGATTAAATTCAATGCTTCCGTTCATACCACCAAAGGGATATTAGATTATGTGCATGCTGATGTGTGGGGATCTTCCCGCAAGACTTCTCTTGGTGGTGCAAATTACATGCTTACTATCATAGATGGTTACTCCAGAAAAGTGTGTCCTTTCTTTCTGAAACATAAATCTGATCTGTTTGATGCTTTTAGAAAGTGGAAAGTTATGGTAGAGAAGCAAACAGAAAACAAAGTTAAATTGCTTCGTACTAACAATGGCATGGAATTTTGTTCTACTATCTTTAATGATTACTGCAGCGATGAAGGCATTGTCAGGCACCACACCATCCCATACACTCCTCAACAGAATGGTGTGGTGGAGAGGATGAACAGAACCATCATCTCCAAGGCTCACTGGCATGTTGTCCAATGCTGGTATGCATAGACGTTTTTGGGCTGAAGCAGCCTCCACCGCATGTTGTTTGATAAATAGGTCACCTTGCATTCCGCTTGATAAGAAAATTCCCATTGAGGTATGGTCTGGTTCACCCGCTGATTATTCACAGTTGAGAGTTTTCGGTTGCACTGCTTATGCATATGTTGATAATGGAAAGCTAGAGCCCAGGGATGTTAAGTGTGTGTTTCTTGGTTATGGTTCAGCAGTTAAGGCATATAAGTTATGAAATCCTAAAACTAAGAAAGTTTTGCATATCAGGAATGTTGTTTTTAACGAGGCTGTTATGTTTTATAAGAGTTCATCTACAGATGTTTCTGATGCTATTGATATTTCTGATGTTTCTGATGATGAGCAACAGAGGATTAGCGTGCAGGTGGAGCACGTGGAGGAGAAATAAAATGATGTTGCTGAGAATACTGTTGCTCAGCACACACCACCTGTTTTGCAGCAAAATAGTTCCATTCCTGCTAATAGACCGAGGCATAGCATTGCTCCACGTCCTTGTTTAATTGAAGAATGTAATCTTGTTCATCATGCTTTGAGTTGTGCTGAACAGGTGGAGTAGGATACTGAACCTGCTACATATGCTGAGGTCATGGCATCCGTTGACCGCGTGAAGTGCATTTCTGCTATGCAAGAGGAGATGCAATCATTTGAGAAGAATGGCACATGGGATGTTGTGCAATTTCCTAAACAGAAGAAGGTTGTGTAAGTGGATTTTCAAGAGAAAGGAAGTTGTGACTTCTAATGAGCCTCCAAGGTATAAGGCAAGGTTAGTAGCAAAAGGTTTCAACTAGATTCCAGGTATTGATTACAATGATATTTTCTCTCCGGTTGTGAAGCATAGTTCCATTCGTGTATTCTTTGGTATTGTGGCTATGCATGATTTTGAGCTTGAGCAGCTAGATGTAAAGACTGCTTTTCTGCATGGTGAGCTTGAGGAGGAGATATACATGGACCAGCCTGAAGGTTTTATTGTACCTGGTAAGGAGGATCTTGTTTACAAGTTGAAGAGGTCCCTTTATGGTCTGAAACAGTCTCCAAGACAATGGTATAAAAAGTTTGATTCATTTATGCTTGCACACGAGTTTAAGAGATCTCAACATGATAGTTGTGTTTATATCAAGTTTGTTAATGGATCACCTATATACTTGCTGTTATATGTTGATGATATGTTGATTTCTGCCAAGAGAAAGAAAGAGATCACTACTTTGAAAGAACAATTAAGTAGTGAATTTGAGATGAAGGATCTTGGTGCTGCTGAGAAAATACTAGGTATGGAAATTAAAAGGGACAGAAAATCTAGCGTGTTATTTCTTAGTCAGCAAAATTATATTCAGAAAGTTTTTCATCGTTTTAATATGCATGATGCAAAGTCTGTTAGTGCACCAATTGCTCCTCACTTCAAATTGTCAGCATTGCAATGTCCTAGTACTGCTGAAGATATTGAGTACATGCCATGAGTTCCATATTCTAGTGATGTTGGTTCCTTGATGTATGTCATGCTTTGTTCTCGCCCTGATTTATCATATGCTATCAGTTTGGTCAGTCGATACATGGCTAATCCTGGTAAAGAACATTGGAAAGTTGTTCATTGGATTTGTAGGTACCTTCGTGGCACATCGGTACACTGAAGAACGACAACAAGCTCGGTGCAGCCACACACCCGAGGACAACAAAGACCTCAATTCAGCATGGCTTCAGCAGCCTCCAGCCCTCCACACACAGAAGTGTGGCGATAACCCCAACGCAACCACGCACGGGTGGGTGATGATGGATTCAGGAGTCAGAGGACTACCGCGAGATCAGCTCGACGTCCACCATGACCGCCTCCATGCACTGAAGCTCGCATGGCCGCGTCCACTGGGCCGCCACCATGTTGCTGGTGCTTTTGGCCTGCCCGTGGAGACGGAAGTCGCGCCTTCTCCAGGCAGGCGACCAACAACTTGACCATCGGTGCGCTGTCCGTGGCAGTGTGGTGGTGCTTCTTGGAGGGGTGGAGGCGCACGATGTGGCGGTTGTTGACGGCGGTGAGCTTCCTCCGGGTACGGCTACAACTACGCTGGGATTACACTAATGCTGGTGTGCATTTGCAAAAGAAGATGGAGCAGTTGCGACGGAAGAGGGTGGGGCGGCTGAGTCTGCGTGGGATGAAAAAAGTTAAGTTGTTCACGTGGTTGTTACAAGATTCTCCTGATTAATTGGATTTTACTACATTGTCAGATGGGGAAAATAGAAGGTGTATGCGGTTTTAGCGCCCCGAGTTTAAGAGATTCAGAGCGGTGGCATTTGATATGTAAATATGGTGAAGTGTGATATTATATGTTTCACCTTAATAATAAAAATTACTAGCCACTAGGCAGCTAGCGAGGAGCTTGGTACTCAAGGAACATTCTGCTTCTGTTGCGGAACATGCATGCATGCATGCGCAGCAAATCAAGCTCCGCTAGCCATTAGCTCGACAAGTATTACTCCCGACCATGCCACGTGATCCCGTCCCGTCCGTCCAGTCATGCAATCATTTCACCTACGGCAGCGTCTGATACGTCTCAAACGTATCTATAATTTCTTATGTTCCATGCTACTTTTATGATGATACTCACATGTTTTATACACATTATATGTCATATTTATGCATTTTCTGGCACTAACCTATTGACGAGATGCCGAAGAGCCGATTCTGTCGTTTTCCGCTATTTTTGGTTTCAGAAATCCTACAAAGGAAATATTCTCGGAATTGGACGAAATCAACGCCCGGGGTCTTATTTTTCCACGAAGCTTCCGGAAGACCGAGGGAGAAACGAAGTGGGGCCACGGGCGCCGCCACACTAGGGCGGCGCGGCCTAAGGGGGCCCGCGCGGCCCTAGCGTGTGGGGCCCCCGTGACTCCTCCGACTCCGCCCTTCCGCCTACTTAAAGCCTTCGTCGCGAAACCCCCGGTACCGAGAGCTACGATACGGAAAACCTTCCGGAGACGCCGCCGCCACCAATCCCATCTCGGGGATTCAGGAGATCGCCTCCGGCACCCTGCCGGAGAGGGGAATCATCTCCCGGAGGTCTCTTCATCGCCATGATCGCCTCCGGATCGATGTGTGAGTAGTCTACCCCCGGACTATGGGTCCATAGCAGTAGCTAGATGGTTGTCTTCTCCTCATTGTGCTATCATGTTAGATCTTGTGAGCTGCCTATCATGATCAAGATCATCTATTTGTAATGCTACATGTTGTGTTTGTTGGGATCCGATGAATATTGAATACTATGTCAAGTTGATTATCAATCTATCATATATGTTGTTTATGTTCTTGCATGCTCTCCGTTGCTAGTAGAGGCTCCGGCCAAGTTGATACTTGTAACTCCAAGAGGGAGTATTTATGCTCGATAGTGGGTTCATGCCTCCATTGAATCCAGGACGATGTGACGTAAAGTTCTAAGGTTGTGGATGTGCTTGTTGCCACTAGGGATAAAACATCAATGCTTTGTCTAAGGATATTTGTGTTGATTACATTACGCACCATACTTAATGCAATTGTCCGTTGTTTGCAACTTAATACCGGAAGGGGTTCGGATGATAACCTCGAAGGTGGACTTTTTAGGCATAGATGCATGCTTGGATAGCGGTCTATATACTTTGTCGTAATGCCCCGATTAAATCTCATAGTACTCATCATGATATATGTATGTGCATTATTATGCCTTCTTTATTTGTCAATTGCCCAACTCGTAATTTGTTCACCCAACATGCTATTTATCTTATGGAGAGACACCACTAGTGAACTGTGGACCCCGGTCCATTCTTTACATCGAAATACAATCTATCGCAATACTTGTTCTTTCTTGTTCTTCGCAAACAATCATCTTCCACACAATACGTTTAATCCTTTGTTTACAGCAAGCCGGTGAGATTGACAACCTCACTGTTACGTTGGGGCAAAGTACTTTGATTGTGTTGTGCAGGTTCCAAGTTGGCGCCGGAATCCCTGGTGTTGCGCCGCACTACACTCCGCCACCAACAACCTTCACGTGTTCCTTGACTCCTACTGGTTCGATAACCTTGGTTTCTTACTGAGGGAAAACTTGCTGCTATGCGCATCACACCTTCCTCTTGGGGTTCCCAACGGACGTGTGTCTCACGCGCCATCAGCGTCTCAGCTCGGCCAATGCCCAGTAGCTACACTGCAAATCCAAGTACTAGAACAGGACCGGCCGATGGTAAGTTGGTAACCCTGCACATTAATGTTAGCACCTCTACCTATAAAAACAAGACTTCAACTCGCGGCCATCATTTGATATGGAAATACTTAATTATTATTACATTAGTTCGAAGCTTATGTTTGGGTGCAAACAGGGTTATAATCAGGGGCAATTGACATAGGCATCCCTGATGGGCCTTGTAAGGGTACATTGCCCCTATGTGTGGTTTTGATAATTAATGACAACCCCTATGGACTAATGTTTTCATTGAGTTTACATGAAGGAATACTCCATAGGTACTACTTGTACTCCATGTGTTGGATTCAAGTATGGATGCCATGAAGATAAAGGTATACCTTGTGTATTGGCATCAAGATCATCGGTATGAAGATATATATGTGATATGATCAAGAAGAAGAAATGAAGATGGAGTTCTTATGTGGAACTCAATATTAGCCATGCTCTATATTATGTGAGTATGAGAAGATACAAGGTTGAGTTGGGCAAGTTCAAGATGAGCATCTTGAGTGAATCACATGCTTGAAGCTTACCATCCATTTGGTGATAATGGACATGTGAAGACGTGCATCAATGGAGCTTTCCCATCATAGTGTATGGGGGAGCATTTGTGAGTCTTCACAAAGCAACAATGATCAAGTGAGGCATTCCGGCTTGTGTAGAGCTTGAAGAGTTATCATCAAGATCAAGCGGGATGCGCAAGGCAAAGGTATGACCTTGATAGGTTTTCCTTTTACCGGTCTCAAGGTGGTTGATGGGAGACCGGATTATAGGATAGATAGCCGCACTATCAAGAGGGGCTTTCGGTTGGGTAACTTGATCACATCGTCTTAGGGAGCTCAATCCTTTGCATACTTTGCATATCCTTATTGCTTCTTGGTGTTTCTATGTGTAAGGTTCTTGAGCTTGTTGCTAGCTTTACAACAAGCCCAAGTTCATCGAAAACGGAGTTCGCATGCATCTTCTATTGCGTTTTCGAGGTTGGGTGATTTTATCGGTTATTCATGATATAAGGTTCTACCTTTTATATTTATGATAAAATCCCCTCCTACAGATTCTTGTGTTTTCACTTTCCAGAGGATAGCATTTGTTCTTATCTCTCAAACAAAATTGGTTTCATTCGAATCGGAGTTCGGGAGCATTTGTTATTAAAGAAAAAGTAAAAGAAGAAAAAGAAAAGAAAAGGGGAGGGGCCAGCCGGCCGACCGGGCCAGCCACCGGCCCACCCGGTCCGCAACCGGTCGCCAACCGGACCGGCTTTTGGCCCGTGACCGACCTTGGGCCCGTTCCACGACCGGCCTGCCCGGCGCTGCCCCCGGCCTGGCCGGACGCCTCCCTGGGCCGCCTCCGCCCCGCGCGGCCCACGCGGCCTGCGCAGCCAGCTCGCCCCGCGCGCCTGTGGCTGTCTGCCGCCTCATGCGCGGCCTGCTCCCATCCGGTCGGTGGCCCGGCTGGGCCGGATGGCTGACCGGCCTCCTCGGCCCAGCATCCGGTCAGCCGGCTGGGCCGCCGGCCTGGGACTGTTTTCTGCCGTTTCCTGCCCGTTTTTCTTGTCTTTTTCTCTGTATTTTCCCCCAACGGGTATACTTGCTCCCTAGATATAAATAGCCCTTTCTTCCACCTTGAGCAACTTACTTCTTCCCTTTCTCTCACCTCCATTGTTGCATTTGAAGAAGTTGCTCTCTCTCTTGTCCCCTCTATGATTCTTGCTCATTCTTGAGGGATCTAAGAGAGGAGATCTAGATCTACACTTCCACCAAACCATTTCTTCTCTAAGTGAGGGGAACTCTTGGGATCTAGATCTTGGAGTCTTTTGTTGACTTTCCCCATTGTTCTTCCTCTCCAATCTCATCCTAGCATTTGTTGTTTGGGTGAGATTTGAGAGTGAAGGACTTGAACACCTCTAGTGTTCTTGCTTTGCATCATTGCATAGTGTTGAGCTCTCCACCACGATTAGTTCGAGTGAGAGACCGTGAGCTTGTTACTCTTGGAGGGAGACCTCCTAGTTGGCTTGGTGATTGGTGCTCCGGTGATCTCTTCAAGAAGATTGTGAAGAGGCCCGGGCTTCTCCTTCGTGGAGCTTGTGAAGTGGTTGTGGAGCTTGCCATCTCCGGAGCGGAGGAAAAGCTAACCATAAGGAAAGGGCCATTATCCTTCGTGGGTGTGGTTCGGAGAATAGGGCGAGCCTTCATGGCGCGGGGAATCCTTCGTGGACCTCCACTCCTCCAAACGTGACGTACCTTCTTGCAAAGGAAGGGAACACGGGAATACATCCTCGTCTCCGCGTGCCTCGGTTATTTCTATACCCGAGCTCTCTTTCCTTGTGATAGCCATCGTGCTTGAAGTACATATATCTTGCTATCACTTGTGCTACATATATCTTGTGCCTATCTTGCTTAGCTCTAGTTGCCATTGTTACACTTAGTTGAGCTTAGCATAGTTAGGGTTTGTGCTTGTAAACTAAACGCTAGTTTAATTCCGCATTCCTACAAGACAAATCCGCAAGAGTTTTTAATTGCCTATTCACCCCCCCTCTAGGCGACATCTCGATCTTTCAATTGGTATCAGAGCAATGTCTCTCCTTGTTTAAGGCTTCACCGCCTTGAGAGTAAAGATATCGGCTAGTATAGTGCACAATGACACAATTGTCTTTAATGGCACAAATTATCTTTTGTGGCGAAATTGCTTGCTTTGTAATCTTCGGACCTTGTGTCCACATATAGAGCAATTTCTAGATGTCGGTTTTTCTCCTCCGATGGATTCTCAAAATCTATCTTTAGAGGATGAGAAAAACTTACATCTTGAAGCTCAAGTATCTAATGAGCTTTTATTCTCCTTGAGACCCGATTTTCGTAGGTTCTTGATATATATAAAGCGAAAATCGTCTCATGAGATGTGGATCAAGCTTAAGGAAATGTTTGGTGGATCCACTTCTCAATTGGTCGGTGGTGACTCCGAGGAGCTCTCTTCCCCTTCACATCATGAAGAGCTCCAAGTTGCTTCCACCTCCGGTCGTGATGAGTTATCATCTTCTTCCACTTCACCAACGTGTAGCAAGACACGAGGTAATGATATGGTGAGTGGTGAGGAAAATTGCAATGTTGATATTGTGCTCAATAGTGATGATTCTTCATCTCTATCCCATTGCAATGCTTCCTCTTTGGACTTAAACACATCTAGCATTGAAAATAATCTACATGCTTGTGTTGATAGTCTTTGCATATCATGTGTAAATTGCTTACATAGATCTCATGATGATATGCTTACCTTGTCTTGTTCCCATAATCAAAATGCTTCTATTTCCTCTAGTTGGTTGTTGACTAACAATGTAGAGAAAACCGAACACTCTATGGATCAAGACACGATTTCAAATGAGGATTCAAGAATATCTTCATCTTCATTCTCCGGTTTGCACATGTGCCTTATGGCAAAAGGATCAAAGGTATCTCCTACTTTGACTCCTAACACATCCTCTAGCGATGAGAATGATGATGATGATAATGATGAAGAATATAATACCTTGGTGCATGATGGCGTGTAACTCACACGTTCGTTGGGAACCCCAAGAGGAAGGTATGATGCGCACAGTAGCAAGTTTTCCCTCAGAAAGAAACCAAGGTTTAATCGAACCAGTAGGAGCCAAGAAGCACGTTGAAGGTTGATGGTCGCGAAATGTGATGCGGCGCAACACCAGGGATTCCGGCGCCAACGCGGAACCTGCACAACACAACCCAAGTACTTTGTCCCAACGAAACAGGTGAGGTTGTCAATCTCACCGGCTTGCTCGTAACAAAGGATTAAACGTATCGAGTGGAAGATGTTTGCAAAGAAAATAGTAAAACACAATTGCAATAGATTGTATGCTATGTAAAGAATAGGACCGGGGTCCACGGTTCACTAGAGGTGTCTCTCCCATAAGATAAAGCATGTTGGGTGAACAAATTACAGTCGGGCAATTGACAAATAGAGAAAGGCATAACAATGCATATACATGACATGGTAAATATAGTGAGATTTAATCCGGGCATTACGACAAAGTACATAGACCGCCATCCAACTGCATCTATGCCTAAAAAGTCCACCTTCAGGTTATCGTCCGAACCCCTCCGGTATTAAGTTGCAAAGCAACGGACAATTGCATTAAGTATGGTGCGTAATGTAATCAACAACTACATCCTTAGACATAGCATCAATGTTTTATCCCTAGTGGCAACAGCACATCACAACCTTAGAACCTTACCGTCACGATCCCGGATTCAATGAAGGCATGAACCTACTATCGAGCATAAATACCCCCTCTTGGAGTTAAGAGCAAAAACTTGGCCAGAGCCTCTACTAATAACGGAGAGCATGCAAGATCATAAACAACACATAAACAATAGATTGATAATCACCATAATCATAGTACTCTCTATCCATCGGATCCCGAGCAAACACAACATATAGTATTACGAGATAGATGATCTTGATCATGTTAGGCAGCTCACAAGATCCAACAATGAAGCACAACAAGGAGAAGACGACCATCTAGCTACTGCTATGGACCCATGGTCCGGGGTGAACTACTCACTCATCACTCCGGAGGCGACCATGGCGGTGTAGAGTCCTCCGGGAGATGAATCCCTCTCCCGGCGAGGGTGCGGAGAGGCGATCTCCGAAATCCCCGAGATGGGATTCGCGGCGGCGGCGTCTCCGTGGGTTTTCCGTATCGTGGCTCTCGGATGCTGGGGTTTCGCGACGGAAGCTTTAAGTAGGCGGAGGGTCAACGCGGG
>NC_061512.1:244807691-244885389 GCF_022539505.1 Lolium rigidum | reverse complement strand
TTAGGATTTCATAACTTATATGCCTTAACTGCTGAACCATAACCAAGAAACACACACTTAACATCCCTGGGCTCTAGCTTTCCATTATCAACATATGCATAAGCAGTGCAACCGAAAACTCTCAACTGTGAATAATCAGGGTAGAACCGTGACCATACCTCAATGGGAATTTTCTTATCAAGCGGAATGCAAGGTGACCTATTTATCAAACAACATGTGGTGGAGGTCTGCTTCAGCCCAAAACGTCTATGCATACTGAACGATTGGACAACATGCCAGTGAGCCTTGGAGATGATGGTTCTGTTCATCCTCTCCACCACACCATTCTGTTGAGGAGTGTATGGGATGGTGTGGTGCCTGACAATGCCTTCATCGCTGCAGTAATCATTAAAGATAGTAGAACAAAATTCCATGCCATTGTTAGTACGAAGCAATTTAACTTTGTTTTCTGTTTGCTTCTCTACCATAACTTTCCACTTTCTAAAAGCATCAAACAGATCAGATTTATGTTTCAGAAAGAAAGGACACACTTTTCTGGAGTAACCATCTATGATAGTAAGCATGTAATTTGCACCACCAAGAGAGTCTTGCGGGAAGATCCCCACACATCAGCATGCACATAATCTAATATCCCTTTGGTGGTATGAACGGAAGCATTGAATTTAATCTATTATGCTTACCAAAAATGCGAGTGCTATAGAACTCAAACTTACTCAAATTGCAGCCATCTACCGAGATCTCTCATGTGCAATTTCTGCCATGCCATGTTCACTCATATGTCCAAGACGCATATGCCATAGGTTAGTTTTATCATGCTCATCAGGAATAACAGCAGCAACAATACCAGACAAAGTTCTACCTCTAAGAACATATAACTTTGCAAAATTCATATCACCTATCATGTGAACGAGAGAACCATTTGATACCTTCAGAACTCCGCGAGAACCAGAGTGTTTGTACCCATCAACATCAAGGGTACTGAGAGAGATCATATTTCTGGCCATGCCAAGTATGTGTCTCACATCTATCAGAGCGTGTGTCATGCCATCATGCATCTTGATCTGAACGGAGCCAATGCCCACGATCTCACGTGGGTTGTTATCTCCTATACGTACAACATCTCCACTCTGCACAAACTCATAAGAACTGAAACAGTCTTTGTTATAACAAATATAAAACAAACATGCAGAATCAAGGACCCACTCATCATTACCAGAAACACAACCAGCAAAAACAACTAGGAAATTGTCATCAGAATTATAACTGGAAACAACAGCAGCCTTACCATCACCATCATATTTGTTTTTCGGTTGGTAAGTACCGTTTCTTTTCTCTTTGTTCTGCAACTTCCAGCAATGATCAATATTGTGGTTAGTTTGCTTACAATACTTGCAGAACTTACCACCTCATCCCTTGGACTTTGAGCGACCTTTGTCGGTCTTGCTGTTATCTCTATTGTAGTTGTTGTTTCTGTACTCGGTCCCGCCTCGGACCTCCAGTGCTTACGCCTTAGATGATGATCCTCCGCTCGCACCATAGATCTCATCCTTTCCCTCTCGCTGGAGGGACTCATATACTTCGGCAAGGGTTAGTTCATCATGGATGTATAATAGGGTGTCTCGGAAGTTCGTAAAAGAATTAGGAATGAGACTAACAGTATAAGAGCGAGATTCTCATCCTCATAATTTACCTCCATGGACAGCAAATCAGAAACGATCTCTCTAAAGATCGATAGGTGATTCATCTTTGACGCGCCTTATTGCAGCTTGTGCGAGAACAACTTCATCTTCATGTGCATCTTACCGGTTAGATCTTTCGACATGCGCATCGATTCCAGCTTCAACCACCGGCTCGCTGCAGATTTCTCCGCCAGCACTTCCTGCAAGATATTATTGGATAGATGAAGCTGAATTAAAGACAAAGCCCTTCGGTCTTTCCTCTTTTCTTCGTCGGTCCGGGTATTGGCATATTTCTTGCCAAATCCATCAAGAGCTTCATCCGGATCAGAAGTTCGGGCGAGGATCGCCCTCATCTTCACTTGACACAGAGAAAATCTCGTGGTGTAATAGATCGAATTTCAAAGAAGACATGTTGCAAACCGCAGATTGAAACTTGGGTTCTGATACCACTTGTTATAAACGCGACAAGCAAATAACGAATAACGATAAAGGAACACATGCAGGGGACACAAGATTTTAACGTGAAAAACCCCTTCCAACACAGAAGGGGAAAACATCACGGGCACCAGCCAGCAAAACTTCACTATATCGGGGAGTATTTACAAACACCGTGAGATATCTTATATTCTGATAAACCCTAGCCGGTGGCTTACAAGAGGTATATATAGACGTTGGCAACAATCCGTACCGGCTTGGGCCGAAACGCATGCAGAGTCAGAAGTTAGCCTCCCTTTATAATAAATTTGGATCACAGTACAACATGATGAAGTGTCTGTCAGAGCAAACAATACGTTCTTTACTAGCAGAGATATAAGTTGGAGGTGGAGGAGAACACGTGCACAGTGCTCAAGTTCTATGAATTTGTTTGTGAGAGGGGACGGTATGCAACGAGCAGTAACCAGATGATCAAGTCTGAGAGATGATAAAGAGTATGTGGTATGTTCTACTTACATTGCCCATAAATGCATTGATATTGACTATTTATTCTGCAACAATTGGTTGTTGTTTCTGATGGAACAGAAAAATACTTAAGAAAACATTATAGTTTCAATCACCTGAAGAGAAAATGGCGGCTTCTTCTGTGACTCGGTTGGTAGCTCGTAGCTACATTTTTCTCGATCTGATTTACCATAGCCATCTCAGTAACCCCTGTAACCATAATTTTTCAACAATGCCATTCAACAAGTGGTGTGTGACTATATAAGTAATACAAGATACTCCAATATTAATCTTTATAATCGCTCTATTTTACGACTGCAGGTATAAATAGTGAGCGTCACGTTAAACTATGTGAACAATATAGTCAGCAAGAACACTACTTTGTGGCAGAAGCCTTTTATCAGCTTTCCGTTCATCAGATCATTAAGCCTCTCAAGTAATCAACTATAAAATCCCAGGAGATATCTTCATGGTAAGGGGAAATCACAATACATGTGCATTTGAAAGTGGTGGTAATTATTATGATGTTAATTGTTCTAGCTGCTGCTATTTTTATGCAGAAACATCTTCATGGTACAGGTAAATTATGGCAACCTTTTTTACTTTTATCTCGAGTGCATATTTCCAATCGATTCTATTCTGGTACATATTTGCATAGATTGTCAGATACAGCATGGTATGCTAAAACATAAGCTACATAACATTAGCAACGCAAATTTTAACTATTGTCTTAGAAAACTAATTATGCAACACGCATGAAAACTTACCTGGTGGGTTCCATGCAATCTGGGTAATAGGTGGATCCATGTCCTATGAAACATGGCCCTAATTTGATGTTGCAATCAGAAATGTGTTATCAACAATCTTTACTATTAAAGGTAGCAAAATGTGTAGATTCAGTAAAAGCGCTTGCGCTTCTTTGTACCTAATTGATTTTTGATGGAGTAGGGTTTTAGGTGCCAGCTAAATCAGGTTTAACCTCTATATCAATCTCCAGAGCATCATCATCAATACTCACCTGATAAAGAGCAGGTTATAGCTGCTGCCCCTCTTCAAGCAAAAAATCTGTTTCGGATTAGTTTCTTTTTGTTTTACACGTCTGTAGTGAATAAGAGGCGATGTCACAGAGGATCGTCCTTACAATTAGCAGTCTGCCAAAATGTTCCAGCTTCAGTTTTTACTAAATTATGGATGTGCATTGCATTTTCCAGCAATATATATATATATATCTTTTGCAAACATGTTCTGATTTCATTGGAAGAACGATTTCTTTGTACATATCAAAGCTAACACCCTCAATTGGCTTAGAAAGTGAAGGGTTTTGCCTACCTAGAAAAGTTTTCAAAAACTTATATCATTACGATGGCTCCAAATATTTACTAGAATAGGTGGATGCTAATAAAGTACCAGATCCTGCAGCTCGCTTCTTTTCTTTCCCTGCTTGTCTTTCTCCGGAATAGGTACCTATAGACCAAGACCATCAACTTCTGGTTTCAGCTAAGGATCAACTAACCATGTCGATGTCTATAATCATAAATTTATTTAAATGTGTGGAACTGGGTTTCCAAATGACGGTGTGTGTGATAAGTGATATTTATTTGAGCAACATATTAGAGATGACATAGATGCAGTAAGACCTAGCATGGTAAATGCGTGAAACGAAAGGAAATTGAAGAAATAAGTGCCTTCAGGGGATAAACTTGCAAACAAACCTGATACTGCATCCAGAGCAGCGTTTGTTCCTTTCTATAAAGTTCGAAGACAAAATTCAGTTCTACGCTCAATTATAATGAACTAATCTAACTACAGATAAATTTAAAATGTGTGTCTCATGTTACTGAACTTCTAAGCCTAGCTTTTCCTGATATTATGTTTCTGATTCCATTATATAAGCATGCAGAAAATGTAAAAATATGTCATGCCTCCTTATGGTGTAAGAACCAGAAGCTTGCACATGGTTTTGAACTTTTGTTTCCTTTCTAGGAGCACACCAGTTTTCGACAATGCACAATGTATCAAGGTTCTAAAATTAGCATCAGACTGCTAGGCTTAGAGCATCACTAGTAGTACCCCTAAACCCTCAAACCCTCAAACCATTTTAAGGGTTGAGAATGGGCATTTTTGGCACTTATAAGGGTTGAAAAATAGGGGCAAATACTAGAACCCTCAAACCCGTAAAAAACGGTTATTTCCCACAGTGGAGGAATAGGGGTTGGGGTTGTTTCCCCTCTCCAACCCTCAGTTTTAAAGGTTGGGAGGGCAACCCGGGGTCCAACCCTCAAAATTATTTAGGGGTTTAGGGGTTCTAATCTTTGCATTTTTTTCATTCTAACCCGTAGAAAAACGGTTATTTATGAGGGTTTGAGGGTTTAAGGGTACTACCTGGTGATGCTCTTAGAAGTGCAACGAGAGAACTGTCTTTTTCTATGCATGTCCATATAACCATATACAAATTTTATAGAGAGATATATTTCTTCCCGCTTTGCTCTGTAAAACATGATGCTAAATTATGCACAATAAAATTTAAAATTTTCAAATAGCACGGGATGGATGTTTTTTCCACGTACATATATATTTAACAATAAACCGTGATAACGCACATACATTCAACTAGTGATAGGATAAATCCCTCACTCTATGGTTTACCAATGGGTTTGATTCAACCCAAGCTATTTTGGCCCTTTCGGCAGGGCCGGCCCTTGGGGGGGTCTGGCGGGGCGGCCCAGAAAAATTAGGGGCCCAAAAAGTTTATATAGGCTTACTATACACTGCAGGAAAAAAAACAATTAACGTTTTAAGATGGGCTTGAATCTATATTTTGGGCTTTTCCTTTTCCTTTTAGTTTCCGATTCGGCTGGCCGGCCAGAAATTTACGTACGATTCATACGTGTATACAACGATACCAAAGGTCACATCGATAGTTGGTTCCATACGGTCTCTCTGGGCGTTCGGAAAATCCCGAAAATTCGGGACGGGAAATTCGGGAAAAAACTATTTCGGGAGCTGGGAAATGACACCCGAAATTGCACCTACAAATGTCAATCCCGACAATTCGGGTACCCGATTCGGGTACCGGGATCGGGAAATCCTGAATAGCCTGATTTATACAGTAAACCAAAAAAAACTGTAGCGTTTCAGCATTGTTTCAGACAAAATTTTGACAGCACTTCTGCCCTATTTTGATGATATTTTGACAGCAATTCAACATAGCAACAAGAGATATAGCATAAGGGCATAAGAAACAACAAACAAGTAGCAGTACTGCAGTAGCACAATAGTACGTAGTCGAGGAAACAATGCAGCATTACAAATTCACCACATGACATAAATTTTAAGTTTCAAACAGACACTCAAACAGTGAGCAGCAGTGCACCACCAATGCACCAAGAACCAGCAAGCCAGCACCCAACTTCAAACCAACCAAACAAACGGCAGCAAGCAGTGAGCATCAAGGCTACGTCCACCTCCAGTCCTCGGTGAGCAGCAAGTCCACGCTCCACGGCTTGAACCTAAAAGGGGACAAAATGTTAGATTGTTAGTGTGTTACTGGAAGCTAGCAGATTATAGTTCTCTAACCTGGAAATAACAATTGCAAGGTAAACATGTTCTGGTAGTCTGGTTGTATTTGGGCAAACAGATAAAACTTACTTTAGGGTCAACATATAGTCCATTGAATAAGATTGGGTTAGCTAGCAGTATATACTATATAGTCCATTGAAAATAACAATGCAATGTAAGCTAGCAGTATAATAGTCCATTGAATACTTTTGGGTCAGCTAGCAGTATATAGTCCATTGGAAATAAGAATTGCAAGGTAAGCTAGCAGTATATAGTACATGTACATTTGAATACTTTGGGTCAGATCTACTGTTTCGATTTCATATGACAAGGAATAGATTTCATATGACTCGAAATGTACACCAATAAAAACATGTCAGCAAGTGAAGATGCTTACATACAAAGATCATGTTCCAGGTTTGGAAATGGACATGCTTTCAACAGGTTTGCTAATGCATGCCCTCTTTTTATCAGCTTTTCCTTTGCTAATGTGCAGGCCACCAAATTCTTCAATAAGCTCTATTGACATGCAGCAAACAATGTAAAAATAGAATTAGTGATATTGTGATAATGAAGCACAAGACAGTTACACAAACATAAACATGAGCGAAGATCATACCTTTTTCAATCACAGACTAGCTCCTCCATACTCTCCTGGATATCAATTGGAGTAGTCCTTCTAAGCCAATCTTGTCCACAAACTAGAGCTTCCAGCATAAAAGGAGTAAGGGAGGTACGGAAGTCATCTAAAATCCGTCCACTTGTGCTGAAGGCAGACTCTGATGCAACACTCGAGATTGGAATAGCAAGCGCATCACGTGCCAAGTGAGCTAAGACTGGAAACCGGCTTTCATTGATCTTCCACCAAGCAAGAATGTCCAACTTCATCTCCACATCTTCGGTATCTTCAGCTAGATATTTGTCAAGTTCGGACTTGGAGTTGCTACTTGCACCATTGTTCATCTTCAGCTTCTTTGCAATGACATCTTTTAGCATGCCTTGGCGTCCTCCCTTTGATGTAGTTGAATTTTCCACTTCAGTCATGTTACTTCATCAGGAGCATACAACTTTGTATACTCTTCAAACAAAGCGTTCACAGATGTGGTAACTGCTACCCAAACTAGCAGTCCTCTTTCCTGTCCAAATATTTCTTCAACTACTGCATGTGTGTATGGAGATAGTTTGTATCTTGGATCAACAACTTGCTGCAACAAACTCTTTGACAAGAATCCTTGAAGAATTTCGTCACGGTCATGTAACCATCTAGTCTGCTGAAATGTCCAACAATCTCGTTGTTAGACAAACTCTTTGACAAGAATCCTTGAAGAATTTCTTCAGACCTCGCCTTCTCTTTGAAAAACATCTTGACAACGTCTTCTCTTTGAAAAACATCTTGACAACGTCTCTAGTGGTTGTTCTTCTAGATGGGACAGTGAAGCGTGGGCAAGCTATGGACATAAATTTCCTAAAGCCTGCCTTCTCACCAAAAGCAAATGGCAACTCGTCTGCAATGATCATCTCAGTAAAAGCTATCCTAATAGCATCTGGATCAAACTTCCAAGTCCCAACTGCACCTCCATAAGTTGCTTGGATGGTCCCTTGCGTTGGATCTTTGTTGAACTTGTGAGGATTCCTCTTGCAAACATTGAAATGCCTCTTCATTCCAGATGTACCATGTCTATCTGTTTCAGCCTTCACTTGCCGTGAGCAGTACTTGCACTTAGCAGCAATCACCACATCATTGTTGTCTTTGATCTTGACGAAGTGCCCCCACCACTCTGACCGGTCTGCCATCACCCTCCTTCCCTGCTCTTTCACAGGCTCCTTGTCAACATCAATTGGATCTTCAGGTAGTATTGTTGCTGTTGTTCGTGCATGTGAAGTTTGTGATGGCTGTGAACCAGAGCCGAACTCCTCATGTGATGGCTGTGAACCAGAACCAAACTCCTCATGTAATGAACCTGAGCAGAACTCCATTGACACAATTTGATTCTCAGGTTCCTCCATATCCATTTGATTCTCAGCTTCGGCCATCTATGAAATAAGTAGAGAATAACTTGTGTTAAATTTTTTGCAAATCATATAGTATAATTAAGACAGATTTTATATATGTACAACACATATGGTACAGGACATGGAATTGCTATGCCCATTGCTAATGGCAGGGCTACAGGTTGCAAATTAAAATAGGGATTGGCAGGTTGCTACCTAAAATGGTTCTAACTGTCAAACACAAAGCTCTTAACCAGATGATTCATATATTTACAAATTACAACACATATGGTACGGGGCTACGAGGTTGCAAATTAAAATAGGGATTGGCAGGTTGCAAATTAAAATAAGGATTGGCAGATTGCAAATTTAAAAGGATCATATAGACTTTCTAATGCTCATACAGTCATACGGTACAGGTTAGAAGGCTAGACATGAAGAATTTCTAATGCTCATACGGTACAGGACTACGAGTTACACATGAAGAATTTCTAATGCTCATTTAGAATAGACATATTGCAAATTAAAGAGGACATGTTGCAGCAATGGACTTACGCAAATTAAAGAGGACATGGATCATATAGAGTTATAGGCAGGTTGCAGGTTCATTACATCTGACCATGAGAAAAGGAAATGGACTTACGCTCAATCGACGCGCCGGCCGACGGACGTGCCGGACTTGATGACGCCCACGTCGTGCAGCCGGGTTGAAGAAGCCGTGCTACAGGTCCTGAGCCGGAGGGGACGACGGGGAGGTGAGGTGGCTACGGGGACGGGGAGAGGAAGGCCGGAAGGGAACCTGGCGGGACGACGGGGAGGTGGCTACGGGGACGACGCCTCGGCGGGGAGGGGAGTGGCGGCGGCCGGCGGGAACTGGGGGCCGGCGGGAGCCGGGGCGGCGAAGGGGACGGCGGGCGGCGAAGGGAACGGGGGCTGTCTCGCGTGAGTCCGGTGCCGGTAGTCTAGGGTTTCCCTTGACATAGGCATCCCCAATGGGCCTCGCCGAAGATAGTACCCGGGGTTTACCGAAGGCCCACGACTCGAAGAATAAGAAGAATCGGAAGCCCAAGTTCTTATTAAGGAAAGCTAGAGTTGTATTAGGAGATGATGTTTGTAATCTTGCGGGATGAGTTAGAAACCCTCCCGGACTCGTAACTTGTACAATACGAATCCCTCGGCTCCACCTCCTATATAAGGGGGGTCGAGGGATAAAGAAAGCATCGAATCTACTGTCAACACAACCCTAGTTTTATATTCGTCGAGTACTTTTCGACTGAAACCTTCGAGATCTACTTGCCCTCTACATCTAACTAAACCCTAGTCTACAATCCATAGGCATTGACAAGTTAATACCTTATCAATTGGCGCCGTCTGTGGGGATCTAGAGGCGACAAGGAGCTGATCTCGATGGCACGTTCAAGATCGTCGACTTCATCGGTAGCAAGCAACATCATGGACAGAGGTAAACAGATCGAAACTGGTCTCGTTGATTTTGTTCCTCACCCGCCCTCCCGTTTGGATGCATATGCGTATCTGGAGGAGCCCATGAAGATGACGTTTGGAAAGTTCCACTTCCGCGTCGAGAAAGAAGGAGCGTATCGTCTCGAAGTTCCGATCTCGTCGGGATTATCGGCGGTTGGTCCTGACTTCTCAAACTCAGTATCATCCATCGAGTCAAGCGACGAGGAGATTTCGTCGCCACGCTTCATCGGCAGCAGGGCAAGCGAAAAACTCGCCAAGATCTTCAGCGGCATGTCCTTCGAGTCATCTGCGGACTCCTATATAAGCGATGATTCGAGCGACACCGACAGCTTCGACTTCATCGACAAATCCATCAATATTGGGAAGGTCTTCACCAATCTCTATGATGGTGTCACCAAACCAAGCAAAGTGAAAACTCCAAAATATCACCAAGTTTATGCCATTGGAGAAGCAAGTCGCGATCAAGAGGAAACATCAGAGGCTTTCGACGATTTGGGAAACCCCTATGTCGATCCCTCAGATCTAAGGAGAGGTTTGGGCACTAAATATGTCGGGCCCACACCACGTGTCAGAGTTCAACTTCCACAAGCAGCATGGGATAGAGCTGCGAAAGCTTTGGATGGCTCTGAACCAATGGAGACAACTGCTACGGTCGAAGAACTGCAAGCTTATCAATATAGACTCGCCCGAGCTGGAAGAGAATTGGAAAAACAGACAGTATGCTTTGAACAGAAGAAAGGAGGCGGCTTCCGCGTCAAGCGAGCGACGGGCGGAATTAAGTCGACAATCAGGAACCTCGGGAGATAGTCACAGAGAAGCTCGGAGGAGAGCAAGATCTCGGTTGCAAAATATACCGGAAGCTGAAAGAGAAACTCTAATCCAAAACCTCGACATGTCCTTTATGTCAATCGACACGAGGGGGAATATTATCCCAAAAACACCGGAAGCAGGATACATGGCGACACAAGCTTTCATCTTAGCGTCCAGGCCACCTCCCGGAGATCCAAGAGAAGCGTTGTACAACATGGCCATGGCAGGATGTGGAGCCATGGGAGCAGCGTTCACGGCTACACCTCCCGAAGAAACTGCAAGGCAAAATAGTCCGAGACCTACCGCAGCGGTGCAAGATCCACCAAGAGCGAGTGGAGCCGGAGACACAACAACTCGGGCCGAGTTGATAGAGCGCGACAAGAAAGAAGGGAACGTCGACATTCACCGAACTTGCTGAAGAGGATATGTGTGGACTCCCATGTTTCACACGACGGGTCCGAAAAACTCGAGTTCCATCAGGATTCAAGCTACCCGATAGTTTCAAGAAATTCGATGGCCTGCAAGACCCCGAGGATTGGCTAGTCGATTACCTCGAGACGAGTAAAATTAATAGGCGGGACCGGAGCGACAGCCATGCGGAGCATCCGGATACATCCGAGCGGAGCCGCCGGATCGTGGATAAAGAAGCTTCCCCGGGTTCCATCGACAGCTGGGAAAGTTTTGAGGACGTGTTTATCAAGAATTTCCGGTCAACCTGCAAGAAACCTGCGACACTAGAGGAGTTGAGGTCATGTCGACAAAAGCATGATGAATCAATGAGGAAGTACATCCAAATATGGAACATCATAAAAAATTCGGCAGAAAATATATCTGACGAAAGAGCGATAGATGCGTTTGTTGCAGGAGTTCGACGAGGAGATTTCGTGGAGGACTTGGGGAGGACAAACCCAAGAACAGTATCAGCATTAATGGAAATAGCAAACAGATGGGCAGATGGTGAAGATGCGGTACATAACAAACGACATAGGTCCCCAGAGGAGGATCGCAGTCGAAATTTTCAAAATAGACGCCGATTTCCCCGTCAATTTTCAAGCTACGATGCACCTGGCAAAATATCGGCTGGCTTTCGGGGAAACAATGGAGGAAACAGTAGAGATGACTACCAGAGAAGTAATGCACAGCAAGGCGACAATAGAGATAACGAGGCAAAATAGCGGGTCAAGGTTTCAAAGATCTTTCGTAACTCCCGAAGATATGATGAACGGGCCGTGCCGGATGCATTTTTATCTCGACAGGCAATGGGAAAAGGCAATCGGGACATCTGCGAAAGACCGCCGCAATTTCCAAGCAATGCTTGCGGGTCGCGAGGATGGCTAATGCTCACGCAGCAAATAGAAACCCCCAAGGGCCCAGGAGTGAGATCCACTTGCCACCTCCTCCCACGATCACGGACGAAAATCGACATCAACTCAGAATAGCGGCAGCACCACAACCACCTCCATATGTTGATCCGAACAATAATGGTGCGGTCTCGATGATTCAAAAAGCTAGGCCATCTAATATGGCTCAGAAGGCAATCTCGCGGCAAGTGTTTATGGCAGAAAAGATGCCTCCACCAACGGTTGAGTACCTAAATTGGTCAGGGCAAGATATTGGCTTTACAATAGCGGATCACCCGCAGCAAGTTCCTCGACCAGGGCAATCAGCACTTATCTTACCAGCAGTAATTGCAGGATTCGACGTATCTCGAGTGTTTATAGATGGCGGCAGCAGTTTAAACCTTATGTACGCAGATACGCTAAGGAAGATGAACATCTCCCTAGCAAATTTGAAACCAACCGACACATGTTTCCACGGCATCACACCAGAGAAGCCAAGTTACCCACTGGGAGGATCAATCTCGACGTTCAGTTTGGGACCCGAGAAAATTACAGGATATAAAGGTTGGAATTCGAAGTTGTGGATTTCCCATCGCAGTATCACGCTTTGTTGGGGCGACCAGCGTACGCCAGGTTTATGGCGGTACCACATTACACGTACTTGCTTTGGAGGTTACCTGGACCTAAGGGACCAATCACAGTCAAAGGAAGCTTCACGCTGGCCGATAAATGCGACAATGATTTTCATCGACTATCAGAAACTTTCGGGATGCGGGCAGAGTACGCAGCGTCAAGGCTCATGACTGATTATGATGTGCTGCCAGACGTAGGGAGGCCCAACAAGGAATCAACTTTCAACACCGCCAAAGATTCTAAGGAAGTGCAGATCCACCCAACCGATCCGAAGAAAACGACGTCCATCGCGACAAACATGGACCTCGCATAGGAAAGCGCGCTCGTCGAGTTCCTCCGTGAGCACTGGGAAAATCTTCGCATGGTGTCCAGCTGACATGCCGGAGTACCTGTGGAACTTGCCGACCACCACCTAAACTTGGATCCAATAGCGAGACCAATCAAACAACCTTTGCGACGTTTTTCGGAACCAAACCGCAAAGCCATGCTGTCAGAAATTGATCGACTTAGAGAAGCTGGTTTCATTAAAGAGATATCTACCGAGGCCACTTGGGTAGCTAACCCAGTGATGGTGCCGAAGAAAAACACGAAAGTCCTTCGCATGTGTGTCGACTTTACGTGCCTCAATAAACATTGTCCAAAGGATCACTTTCCCCTCCCAAGGATCGACCAAATCATCGACTCCACGGCAGGATGTGAACGTCTTTCCTTCTTGGACGCATATTCTGGTTACAACCAGATCAGATTAAAAGAAGATGACGAAGCCAAAACAGCGTTCATCACACCGTATGGCGTATTTTGTTACAGAACAATGCCTTTCGGGTTGAAAAACGCGGGAGGAACATATCAACGGATGATGCAGAAGTGCTTAGCAACACAGATTGGGAAAAATGTACAAGTGTACATCGACGACGTCGTCATCACATCAAAAACGGGGGCAACATTAATCGAGGACTTGAAGGAAACTTTCGACAACCTCGACAAATTTTGTCTCAAGTTAAATCCGACGAAATGTTCTTTCGGCGTCCCTGCAGGAGAACTTCTCGGGTTCCTAGTTTCAGCGAGAGGGATTGAAGCAAATCCCGAAAAAATCCAAGCTATCGTAACAATGAGGAAGCCAACAAAATTGAAGGAACTACAACAGTTAACTGGGCGAGTCACAGCTTTAAGCAGATTCGTCGCCAGGCTGGGAGAAAAGGCGCTACCATTCTACGCCTTAATTAAACAAGGAGAGAAGTTCCAGTGGAACGAAGATGTGGATAGGGCCTTCGAGGACCTCAAACGGAAAATTTCGACACCACCAATTTTAGTGGCGCCAAAAGAGAAGGAACCGCTCCTGTTATATATTGCGGCTACACCTCAGGTGGTCAGCACGGCGCTAGTTGTTGAAGAGAATGTTTGACACGAGAAAAACGTTCGACGCGACTCCCGCGAGTAGGGCGGAAGGGCGTGGTTTCTCTCATGCGCGCCGGGGATCGGTAAAAGAAAGAATGCGGGCGTGCCGGTGTATAATAATACACAAAGAAACAAAAGAGATTCGGGAACAGTATTTCATTAATCGTGTTGATAACAAATACAATTCCCATGTGTTGCGCTCCGTGGCCTACTAGCACGGCCAGCCTGACTAGGGCGATTGCGGTCTCCGATTCCCGGGGCCTCGGGAGGCTCCCGGTTAATTACTCCCGCGGGTTACGCCGCGAGACACCTCCGATTAAGCCGTGTGGTCGTCTTCGTCGTCTTCGCTTCACGTCCCGCATGCATGATATGATGGTGGTGTATGTGGGTGGGCAGCGGCGGAGCCCGTGTCCTCGTCGGTACACGCGCCGCCGTAAACGTGGCCTGTGCTGCGGCCTCGCCCGCCCTCGCCGTCGCGCCTCGTCGGTCTTGAGCGACGATGATGAGTGTTGTTGAAGTAGCATGATGCAGTCCGTTGAGCTGGGACTTCTTGACGACTTAGCGGCATCGTCGGGGTGTGCAAGGGGTACGTCTCACGGGAGTAACTTATCGGGAGACATGCGTCGGTGTAAAACCAACACACGCTTATGTCGGCTTGGCCGGTGTGGTCGGCGCCGTGACCGGGCCCGACGCCGAGTACACGGCAGTCGGCGCAGCTTGGGCGCCGTCTCACAAGGTAGGCAGAGAGTGGCATCGGGGCGTCGTTTTGTTGACGAGGAGAAGGGCCGGCCACCTAGCTGGGCACGTACACGTCCAAGTACATGGGACTTGTATGACCCAACGCATCATCTTATGCCCTTGCCGCTGCTGCTGTTCTGGTCACGTTGCACCCAGCTCGATCGGCCCTCCATGGCAACGAGCAGCCAGCCGCCGGCAGACAGCTGAACACACGCCGGCTCGGGTACCTGTACGCCTTCCTCTTAGTCTGTGCGCCGAACGCCAAGCCGCGCGTGTCCACTAGTGACGCGGAACCTGCACGCTGGGCTGGGTCAGAGCGCCACGATGTCGGGCGGAACCTGTACGTCAACCTGTTCGTCGTGAGCAACCTGTACGTCGCGAGCATAGAAGCTCATGGCTGGTTGTCTCATGTTAGCCACGCGCGCAGTGCCCATGTGGTACGCGTACACCGTCTCGGTAGCACCAGGTTTGCCGAACCTGTACGCCGGGTTGCTCCTGTACGTCAACTGCGTCGTGCTTGAGCCTGTACACCGCTGAACATCATGGTCGCGGCGAGGTCCGATGAAGTCAGCAGCAAAGGGTTGCACGTCCGCAGCGCCTCGACGCCGTCACCGAGTCGCACTTGTACGGAGGACTTCGGGCTGGCCTCGTAGATAACCTGTATGCCGGTCTGTGCGGCACCCGGATACGTCGCTCGACGGGATCGCTCCTGCTGGCCGAGATGCGCCTGTCCGCCGGGCTGCGTGGGCAGCTCCGGTACCTGCAAACCCACGTGCACGTGTACGCCCATCTGCATGGGCCGAGCCGCACCTGTACGCCGTCGCTGGGTCGGTCCTGTCCGTCAAGGTCCTTGGGCTGCATCTGTCCATCGAGGTCTTGAGGTCGCACCTGTACGCCAAACTCCTGGGGCTCATGGTACGGCTGGCGAAGTGCACACCAACCCGAGCCGTCGCGCGTTGGCTTCTCCACGGTGCTGTCCTCCAGATCACAGCGAACGGATAGGCAATGGCGAGCTTCATGGCCCAACGGACACGCCGGCCGGCGGGCTGCATGATGGCGAGCGCCATGGCGACGACGTCCGAGTCTCCTTCCGCCATGCTAGCTGGGAGAGGTAGAGAGGACAGAGGGGAGAGAGATGCAATTTAATCGTGGTTCTCACCGTTGGGAAAACTCAGCTTTGCCTCCATTGATCTCCTCCGATCTTGCTCCTAACCTGTACGCCAAGTGCTGCTCTTTTGGTTTGATGGATGGAGGTGGGATGGTTTTGCCCTGGACGTGAACTTGGATGCAATCTCCGGCTCTTTCTCCTCTCGTGCGTGTCTCCTCTTCTTCTCTGCTTTTCTCTCTGTCTCTTCCCGATGTCAGGTCCCTTGTATTTATAGGCGGCAGCGAGAGCAGATAAGGCCGGGTCCGTGACCTCCGGAACAACTTCCCTGGTCGTTCAGTTTTCTTTCTTAAGGAGCACGTATATTATCTGCCGTTTAAAACTCTATCTATTATATGCTTCTAGAACCTCCGCGTGATACCCCGAACTCTTCTCTAGTTGAAGTTGCCACGTACAGGGTTCCATGCCGGCTGATCGATTCGTCGCGTGCGCGAGGAGCTGCCGAGCCAGACTTCGTATACGTGCCAAATCCATCAGCCCAAACTAAAGGACTCCTTGGCTGTCGGGTGGACCTGGACACATGACGAGCCAACTCATGTATTTGTACCTAACCAATTGATAACTTGCCTGGAGGTGGACCTCTCCGGCCGTCCGCTCGGCATGTACCGTATACGATGTATTTAACGTGTATACATACAGCTTACAAACAATGTGAAGATTGGTTTCCATCAGCCGACGTCCACGTCGCACAGACGGTAGCTTGTATCTGTGTCTATGCTAGCTACAAAATCATGTCGAACAAATGCCCCTCACCAAGTTGAGTTTGCGAGCTAAGGGAAGCGCAGAAGAGCAGACTCAACTTGGTGGACGAGGACGACCAAAATCGCAGCCAGTGGTTCAGCATTGGTATTTTGCTTTTCATTTTATTTGCAATAAGATGACGGCTTCTTCCATGTTTCTTGTTACTGCAACTCTGATGCTGTTGTGCTACTGAGAAATTCGTGACTTCATAAAACAGGCGCAGCATTGTTCGCCACTGATCCATTCGTCCCGTGCCACATGGTTGTGGCATATGCGAAAATGTTTCCTCCAGCAATCGTCCATCAGCACCTGTCATGGAAACAAGAAGAGAGAGACAAACACCAAATTTACTTGTATCTTATCCTCTCCTCGATCGTTACAACATGACAAGGAGTCACGTCCTTGCTTCTCTTTTTTTTTACCCCTTATCTTCAGAAAGGCCAATCCGTGTCTCATCATTAGAACAAGGAACAGCCGTGAGATATGAGAGCACGACTTGCGTAAACATGTAGTCACGCCATTGAGATAGTGAGCACTGTGACCTGAGCGTGCCGCGACTGTTACCACTCGCCAGTCGGCGGCTGGCCAGCCCGCAACTCTGTCGATGGTGAGCACCATGGTCTATCTTCCGTTTCGCTGCCGTCCATCATGTGCCACTAACAATCGGTGACATGGCATTGTGCTTGGTGGCGTGGACATAGTGCCAGAACCTGCATGAACAGAAGATTACGTACCATGTGCCTTAAGTTTTCTCTTAAATCCTTTGCACCCGAGAAGAGCGCGTCGACATGCGTTGAGGATGTCGATCGGTGACTGACGCAGCCCGGCGCTGGTAGAGGTGCGTCTGTGGTAGAGGTTCCTGGAGCGGGTCGGGACCGTGTATGGTGCCAGCCAACCAGCTACATTTTCTTTATCTTCACTCTGTGGCGAAATACCTTGCCATTTTCTGAAGAAAATTTTATCAATCTAGTCGCGACCGCCTAGCCATGCGGTGCCAGCCGACCAGGTTGAAGGGTTTCACAGCTTCACGCTAGCCGCACTGGCGCGCTACACTGCTCCCGTATCTTGATGTGTTGATGTAGATGAGACACCGGTAAACCGTCGGGGTGAACATCGTTGTGTGGAGGCACCACCTGCAAGGTAAAGAGACGTCCTGCGGTGCTGGCGATGTTGTAGATGAGGTGCCTCGGTGACATAGACGGACCAGAGACGGAAATGCCTCTGGTGTTGCTGATGTAGGTCGCTGTAGAGACCTAAAGGCCGATACGCTCGCCGCCGACCCCATGGATGACACGTTGATGCTTTTCCTGCAAAAGCTAGGTTGTACCTGCACGGGCTTATGGCTTGAAGCAACCAAGAGCGATAAACATGCAAAATGCGGAAGACAAGGAAAAAAAAAGTTTTGGGGTTGTGTTTTTAAAATGTTGGCTTTCCCTTTATACACTAGCTATATGTGTGATATCCGAGAAGGCCGCCGAAAGACTTGTCATTGGGAACCGTCGAAAGACCATGACGGTCATAATCTGTCCTTCTGTGTATGTGTGTGGAGACGCCGTCTTCGGAGATGCTTCCGAGAGGCAGTAGAATGTCATACCCTAGCCCATCATGATACCGAGGAGTGCCACAGCCGGACCATGCCCCCTGCATGATGCCCCACAAACCCAGAGACTTGGGCGCGGTAGGTTGAGGCTGAATGTTTTTAGGACGATGGCTTGCGGATTTCCATGCCTTGTTGAGGGGTGGTGAACGGTTACCTTCCGCCTTCTTTCCAGTGGTCCCTTTGATGCTTCGGGCTATTGGACTTCTTCATCTTTGGATGTTTGCCCTCTTGTGAGGACGCTTTCTACAGGCCACTTGAACGGCCATAGACTTCATGAGACTTCTTGTACTTCTTTGTGATTTTCTTGGATTGCTTGAGCTTCTTTGGGATTCTTTGTTGTTTGGACTTCTTCGAGATTCTTCGTTGCTTGATGGGGGACCCACCTTGAGAACTTGGAAGGCAACCACTCACCTTGGTGGACTAAAGAACCCTCCGGCACTTTATCTGGCGCTTATGGTGGCACACCCCGGGGTTGTCATGCGGCTTCGCACCCAGTCCAACTTGCGTCGGTTAGGCGGCCGTTCAATGATCTTTTTCCTAGGGGCTTCCCTGGGGCGTGAGCCTCTGTGAGCGAGTGGCCCGCCGGGAAGCATAGAGCGCGGAGCCTCGGTACGATGAAGTGCCCAAGTAATCTTCTCCACTGCCTCCGGAAGCATACACTTGGTACGTGTCGTGATTTGCGGGTGTGTTGGTTGCCTTGTTTGCAACACTTTGTGCCGCCCTCCGACGAGTCCTAAGGCAGCCCAATCTTCAATCACCAGCATGGGGTATGTTGAGGGAAAGCCTTTTTTTTGTTTGAAAATGGGGAAATGAATATCCACACTATGCATATTTGAATGCACCATGGATCCGAGCCGACTGAAAAGTTCCCCATCACAAAAAACGCCAAAGAAAAGAGAAAAAAATGGCAACGGAAGAGGCAAATTTCAACAAAAATACTTCTTAAGGAACCTTCCGTTGATTGGAGGCATAGGCCGGGATCCTTGAGAATCGACCAGCTGGTATGCACCCCCGTCGTAGACTTGCTCTATGGCGTAGGGTCCTTCCCACTTTGGCTCGAACTTCCCCTTCGTCTTGTGTGTGACAACGATAGGGCGCCTTAGCACAAGGACCAGTTCACCTTTTCGAAACACGCGATGCTTGACGAGCTTGTCGTAGGCTCTCACCATGTTCTGGCGATAAAGCTCCAAGTTCTGCAGGGCATAAAGACGCTCCTCCTCGAGGGCATCGAGCTCCTGGAATCGCAGGTGTACCTGTTCGTCCTTGGTGAGTTCATCTTGAATGGCCACCCTTAGCGAGGGTAGCTGGACCTCCAATGGAAGTACGGCTTCACTTCCATAGACGAGGGAGTAGGGAGTAGATTGAGTTGGGGTACGGACCGTGACGCGGTACGCCCATAAAGACTCGAAGAGACGGTCATGCCGATCTCTTCTATGTCTTGTCACCGTCTTCTTGAGTATCTTGCCGAGCGTCTTGTTGAAGGCTTCAATGGCTCCATTGGCTTGTGGGTAGTAGCCGGTGGAGTAGTTCCACTTGATCTTGTACTTCGCCATGAACACTGTACATCTTCTTGGACTTGAAGGCTTTGGCGTTGTCCGAGGTGATGCGGTGTGGAATCCCAAAGCGATATATAATATTTCGCTCTAGGAAGTTGATGACGTTGTCGCTCTTCACCTCCCGTAGCGGGACAGCTTCCGCCCATTTGGAGAAGTAGTCCGTCGCTGCAAGGATAAAACGATGGCCCCTCGAGGAAGGTGGATCGATTGGGCCGATGACGTCGATTCCCCAGGCGTCGAATGGCCAGGAGGGAACAGTGGGGTATAGGGGAACTGGCGGTTGATGCTTGAAGTCGCCGTGGATTTGGCAACCGTGGCACGACTTGGCTACCCGAAGGCAGTCCGTCATGATACCGGGCCAATAGTACCCAGCTAAGCGTATGCTGTGGTACACCTTTGCTCCGCCTTGGTGTCCGCCGCAGACTCCGTGATGCATTTCCTGCAAAATCTTTTCGGCCTCACCTCGGTTGACGCACCTAAGTAGGATCTCCTGCCCATGAGACCGTTTGTATAAGACACCGGCCTTATAGACGTAGGAGGGCAATCGTCTTTGGAGTTGGCGCCTCTTGACGGGGTCGTCGGGGAGGCTGCCGTGCTTGAAGTAGTCGAGGAAGGGCTGCAGCCACTCATCCTGATCCACCACGTTTGTTGTGATGGTGTTGACTTCATACTCCGGCGGGATGAGTTCCAGAACAGCGGGAAGAAGCCACCTTTCTTCGGCCGTCACCTGCATAGATTTATCATCCGGAAGCACCGGTGCTGCCGCTAGTTTCGCCAAGGCGTCCGCGGGCGCATTTCCGCTTCGTGGCACATGGAGAACTTCAACTCTGGAGAAATTTCTCCATGAGATTCCGAGCCGCATTGTAGTACGGCACCGGTTCGGGCTTGCGTACTTCATAGATGCCGTTGACCTGCCCGACGATGAGCTGGGAATCTCCATAGGCCCGTAAAGAACGGACATCCATGGAGAGAGCCGAGGAGGAGGCCGAAGATGAGTGCCTCGTACTCCGCCTCGTTGTTAGAGCACTCCTCCTTGAGAAGGGAGAAGGAGTGATACATCACCTCCCCTCGTGGAGTCTTGAACACCAGTCCTGCACCGGCCCTTCGTCTTGGGGTTCCGTCTGAATTGGCCTCCGTACGGGAAGCGCCGTCGAAGTAGAGCTCCCATGGACCTTCGAGCTCGGCGACGAACACCTCCTCATCAGGAAGGTTGGTGATGAGCGGGGAGTCCTCCGGGATGGGGTGCGCTGCAAGAAAATCTGCCAATGCTTGCCCCTTGATCGCTTTCTGGGGGACAAATGTTAGGTCAAACTCCATCATGAGGAGCGCCCATTTTCCTAGTCGCCCCATCAACGCAGGCTGACTTAGTACGTACCTTATAGGGTCCGCTCTTGCAACGAGCTGGATCTGTAGCGCTAGCATGTAGTGTCTCAGCTTCTTCAAGGAGAAAATTAGCGCCAAGCATAACTTCTCTATTGGAGAGTAGTTCCGCTCAGCGCCCACCATGGTGCGGCTTAGGTAGTAGCAAGCCACCTCCTTCCCTTCATCATTGTGTTGAGCGAGTAGAGCGCCTATCGAAGCGAGGCTGCGGCTGCAATGTATAGAATAAGGGGCGCCCTTTTACAGGAGCTGCCAAGACGGGCGGACTAAGCAAGTACCTCTTGATGTCGTCGAAGCCTCTTTGACAAGCTTCATCCCATACGAACGGAGCTCCTTTCTTCATAAGGCTTGAGAAGGGCTGAATGTGTCCGGAGAGGTTGGAGATGAAACGACGAATGTATGCTAGCTTCCCTTGCAAGGCCCGCAACTCCTTGAGATTGCAGGGTGGTGGCATGTTGAGGATGGCCTTGATCTTCTTGGGCTCGATCTCTATGCCTCGGTGGTGTACGATGAAGCCGAGGAAGAGCCCTGATTGCACGGCGAAGGCGCATTTCAGCGGGTTCATCTTGAGCTGGTGTCGACGTAGACGCTCAAAGACAACCCGCAGGTCCTCCTTGTGATCTTGGCGTTCTTTGGTCTTGACCACCATATCGTCGACGTAGCATTCCACCGACTGATGGATGAGGTCTCCGAGTATGTACGTCATGGCACGTTGGTATGTTGCACCTGCATTCTTCAAGCCGAATGGCATGACGGTGTAGTAGAAGTTGCCCTTCGGGGTCCTGAACGCGGTGTCGATGGCGTCTTCTGGGTCCATCTTGATCTGATTATAGCCAGACGAACCATCCATGAAGGACAGTGCGCCGTGGCCCGTGGTGGAGTCGACAACCATCTCCGTGATGGGCAAGGGAAAGTCGTCCTTGGGGCATGCTCGGTTTAGGTCGCGGAAATCCCGGCGGACCCGTACACTGGCCGTTCTTCTTCTTCACGGGCACAATATTTGCGAGCCACCGGGTGTATTTGGCCTCCTTGATGAAACCTGCAAGGATAAGTTTGTCTACCTCGGCGATGACCTGGTCTTCAAACTGCGGACGTAAGCGTCGCGGAGGTTGCTTGACCGGACGGTGATATGGGTCAATCGCCAGCTTGTGAGTGGCGACACGAGGGTCGAGGCCCGGCATCTCCTTGTAGTTCCAGGCGAAGCAATCCCTGTACTCCATCAGAAAGCATCGATAGCCTTCTCGCTCCTCTTCTGTCAGCGTGGCGCTAACAAAAGTTGGGCGTGGATCATCTTCCGTCCCAAGGTTGACTTCAACGAGCTCGTCGACGGTGGGTTGTCCACCATCTTCTAACTCTGGTGGAGCTGATGTGGACCCGAGCTCCTCCTGTACCTCCGATGGATCACCGTTGTGGTAGCTTTGTCGGTGAAGACCGCGATGTGAAGTTTCGGCGTCGTCGCCTGAAGAGACGAAAGTAGCATGGCAAGTGACTCGTGGGCCCTCCTCTTCCTCGTCGGATCCTTCGAGGTTGATGTAGCCAAGCCCGAACTTGGGACGAGCCTTGTGCTTCCTTTTGATGAGATCTTCTGCTTGCCTCCACCACTCCTCGCACACCGCGGGTGGTGGGGGTATTCTGTTGTTTCGCTGAAGAGTAAAGCCGGCTTTCTCCATCAAGCGAGCCATCTTGGGCTCAGCCTTCATAGTGGATAGCGCTTCTTCTGTATCACCGCGAGGTTGAGGAAGTTCAAATATAGAATCACAATGTTGTACCTGCGGAACTTTATAGAAAATGGTTTGGGTTTTAGACCCAGACAAACTTGGGATAGCCCAAACCTCCAATGGGGAAGTCATAGATATGTAAAGAGACGGGGGCTGCATGCCTTGAGCTCCCCTTGCGACTTCCTCCATTTCTTGTATTCTTCTCCTAACCACCCCTCCTTGCGCGGGCATGTGCTCGTCCTTTCGGGCGCCGCGTGCCCGCAGCGTGATGGGCGCCGGCGCATCACCTGCGCCGATAGGCACTTTGAGTTCATCCGGGCACCTGCGAGCTTCCAAGAGTTAAACAACCGGGCTCATGGTGCGCCAAAGTCGATGAGGATGTGGTAGTCTCGCTTGAAGGCGTCGTGGTCGACCTCAATGTGATTGTTGTCGGTGATGGTAATCTCGCCTTCAATAGTAACGGTGCCGATGAGGTAGGTGTCGAAGAGCCTGCCCCCAGCGAGGTTGGAGTAGAACCTCCCGCCCCCGGCGGGAAGGAGTGCTTGAATTGATGTTGCGCTGTTGAGGAAGATCGTCTACGCCCGGCATGTTTGCGACTCCGGGAGGAAGCGCCTCGTACGTCGGCCGGAGAACACGGCATGATGAGGCGCCTTGTCTCCGCTTCGGATGTGACACCTGGTTTGACTAAAACGTCAACCGCCGGTGTTGTACGCCCCATCTTCCGGTCGCTATCTTCGACGGGGAAGTAGTACTTCGCATCCGCATGATGTGACTCCTGGACGGTGTAGGGGTTGGTGTTGCCAATGATGCGTTGCTGTGTGCCGTTGCCGTCGAGGAACTTCAGGCATTGGTGAAGAGTAGAAGGCACCACGCGATACTTATGTATCCATGGCCTCCCCAAGAGGGCCGAGTAAGAGGTGTTCGCTTCGATGACGAAGAATCGCACCTTGAAGCTGAAAGTTGACATTTGGATCTTCACTGTGATGGCGCCCAACGTCGGCTTTCCTTGGTTGTCGAAGCCGCATATCATCACGTCTGTGGACTCCAAGTCTTCTTCCGTGAAACCGGCCCGCTTAAGACTCCGAAGGGGCAAGATGTTTACCGCAGATCCTGGGTCAATGAGGATCCGACGAAGGTACGCAACGCCAATGTTTCCCTCCACATAGAGCGGACGATTGTGGGCGCCATCTTCTATGAGGTTGTCGTCCTCGTCGAATGTGATCTCATTCACAAACAAGGGGTTGGAGAAGAGGCGGTGTTTTGCCATGCACACCTCGTAGAGTTCCGGAGCTTGGAGCGCCTTGACAAGGGCTTCACGAAGGTCCGGGACCATCATGAGTGCATCATGCACACTCGAAGTGCGGGGATCCTCTTGAGGTGGGCGATGATGTTGTAGTCAACGTCGTGTGGCTTCGTCTTCCCTTCACCATGACCTTCCGGCGCTTCCTCGTGCGAAGGGACCTCCTTCGGGCCGCCGGCTTGTCAACTCTAGCTTGCTTGGGCTTCACGGGGTCGGGCGAGAACTTTGCCTCCACGCAGGTTCATGTTCACCTCTTCCACCTGCAAGTTCTTCATGGCGTCTTCAGCAAGGAACGCCTCCTGTTCTTCGGGAGTAAGCATGCCATCGGAATCGGAACTAGGCGTGTCCTTGTAGTCAAGGATGACGTTGCAGCTCACGACGTTGGATGATTGGGAAGAGGTAGCTTCCTCTTGTACTTCCTCCGTCCCATCGCTTGGCGCCTTCTTCTTTGGCATGAACTGTGCCAAAGCGGGCAGAACGTGCCCCCGTCGAGGGAACGCCTCGTCTCCCTCTGATAGAGGGACAAACCTTGACGGAGGGCGGCGTTGACTTGGGTTGAATCGCTTTAAGATTGTTGGAGGAGCGCGTGTTGATGATGTCGAGCGATGAGGTGGAGGTGGGAGGTTCCTCGAGTACGACCTTCTACGCGCCATGCTCCATGGCTCCTCCTTGCATGCGGTCGGGGTCGCACCCCTTTGAGAGATGGGCATGGGTACCGCAGCAAGGACAACGTTGGATAGCTGGCTCTCAACTTGTGAGAGCGGCACCCATGCATCTTCGTACTCCATGCCTTGGCTTGATGTAGCGGTTGGTGTGACGCTTACCATGTTCACCGCATGATAATCGGGATTGATGGCTTCTGGGTCCAGGTTGATCCTCTTTTCATTGACGGCTCTTTGTAGCCATTCTTTGAAGGCGATGCAATCCTCGATGACATGACCCACGTACCTATGATATGGGCAAAATAGAGCATTATCCGTCATTCTCACCTGGTCGGGTCTTTGAGGTTCTGGTAGGTTCAAGGCTCGATGTTCCATCAATTGATTGAACATGTCCTTTACTAGCTCCCTGCGGAAGATGTATTGCTTCTTGAGGAGTTCATGCAATGATGGGCGTTGCCTTCCTCCGGCTTGATCACCTCTTGCACCCAAGAAGGGCACATTGCCTTGTGGTGTCGAGGAGAAGACCTCCGGTGGCGTTCGCCTCCGCAGTTGCCTTCATCTTGCCTCCATTGTTAATTGGCTTGGATGTCGATGCGAATCGTCTAGTGGGGTCGAATGCGCTGGCGTTCTTGTAGAGCTCCATGATCTGCGGTGACTTCTCGAACTCTAACTTCGTGGCTGCCACCGCCGAGCTTAAGGCACTAAAGGTTCTTGGCTCACGCCGAGATACCTCAAGCGACCAATGTTGCTGCATCCCATGGACGCACATCTCGATGGCGTCCTCAAGGTGCATCTCCCGAGCGAGACGCACGTAGGCTGTTGCGGAAGCGGATGATATACTCGTCGATGGACTCCTCTCGACGCTGTCGGACCTGCGATAGTTCAACAATAGAGAAGTCTTTCTTCATGGCGACGAAGTGCTTCTTGAAGACCTCCTTCATGCCTGCCCAACTTCCGATGGCTCCGACCGGCAAGCGGCTATACCGAGTGGAAGGCGGGGCCGGTTAATGACCCGAAAATTGGCGAAGGAGAAGGGATGAGCTATTTGCGGTGTCGCCGCACGCCGCCTCGAAGTATGCCAAGTGCTCCCTTGCGTCGCCAGTCCCATCAAATTGACGGAACTTTGGTGGGTGCCATCCAGCGGGGAATGACACCCTATCGTGCCATGCTTCGTATGGCTTTTCTAGCTCGCTCTCTGAGGTTTGAGGGGTTTGATCGACCGTCAGCTGCTTGAACCTCTTGGTCACCATGTCTTCAATGAAGTCGTGGTATCCTTTTAACACGCTTGGTTGGGGTGCTTCATTGGAAGCACCTGCCGGGCTTGCCCATTGTCGAGCGTGTGTGTTTGGTTCTTGAAGTTGGCGCCCATCGTTGAGCTGCGTTGCTGCTACAGCGCCGTCTTGAAGCTCCTTCTCCTGTGGGTCTACCACTCTGTGTGGCAAGCTTGATGGTGAAGCGCCGTTGTTGGTGGTGTTCGTTCTATTCATCATGACCTCGATGAATGTGTCGAGCTTTGTCGTCAGGTTGTCAAGCGTCTTGCCCTGCTTCTTCACTTGTTCTTCCAGGGCCATCTCTCGCGCCGTTGGCGCGCTTGCTTCCGCAGATGCGGTGCCATCTTTGTTCACATCATCTATCGCCATGTGGGCAGGTGCGGTGTGGAGATCTTCAAGTCCGTCCTCGCGATCCGACAACTCGGAAGGAGCGAGTTCGTGATATGGCGGAGAGTGTGGAAGGTTCTGCAACGAAGATGATGAAGAGGCGTCGGAGAAGCTTTCTTCATCATTGTGGTCATCGTCCGTGCCCTCCTCTCCGGCTGACCCATCCGTCACACTTCGAAGTGCAATGGACTTTAGTCGTGTGCTTGGTCCAGGCCGACTCGCTACCTGCAAAAGTTCATCTCGATCCAGTGGAAGTCTCGAGGTTATGTCGGTGTAGTGACACGGTGATATATCCGGATGATATCCCGAGTCTCCATCGGAAAGTGAGCCCTTCCCGGTCATGATAGGAAGACATGGGGCAGTCGATCTTGCTCCCTCCTCTGACGTGGATGTGCCTGCCTTTGCCCCTGCATCGGCGCCCTTGAACCATGAGCGTACATGGCCAAGACGCGGTAGGAACGCCATCTTGAAGTCCGCCTTTGGGTTTGGGACGATCTCCTCATCTGAGGGATAGTCGAACTCATGGGTGACTTGGGGAGGCTTCCATTCTTCATTTTGCTCTAGCCGTGGGCGCATCTGCTACGATGCCGCACAAAGCGAGGTTCTTCTCTGAAGACACCTTCTCCTCTTCAGCCTTTTGTCGTGCGATAGCTTCCTTGTCTTGTTCTACACCTGAAAGGGAAACAAGAGAGGGTTCCGCGGAGAGCATCGTGCCTTGTCCCGAGGTGACATTGGTTTCCGCCCCAAGATCCACTCCGTTGTTGGAGTAGGACGGTGAATGAGATCTCTCGATGCCTTCCATGGGCGTAGCTGTTGACGTTGGCGCCTTCTTCTTCGCCGAAGACGCAGGTGTCGTGGTAACCTTCACCTGTTCATCGTCTTGTCGAGGAGTTGCTGAAGGAAGCGAGGGTGGAACCTCTGCACTCTTTGCTTCCGCTGGTCCTGGGGGTGTCTTGCGTGGCTTCGGTGTTAGGCGGTTGAGCAGGTAATTGTACCGCTCATGACGCTCCAACTCGGGGAGATGCGGAAGCCGATCCTGTCATTTTCTTGCACGACCCCGCCATCGGGTCGCACACGAACCCGGGTGTACCGCAACACCAAGTCCTCGAGTTCTTTGTACGAACTCGTCGGTTCCTTCGGCGTCTCTCCCGCTTGCGTTGGTTCTCCGTGGCGGCCCTCGAAGGTACCTGTGGGGTGGGAAGAACTGGTGGTGCAGCACGAGTAGATGAAGTGGCCGCTTCTCTTGGTAAGCGCGCATGAAGTTGCTCTCCCCGCCTATGAGGGGAAGAAGGTCGAAGGGGAAATGGCGCCCGTAGAGGATCCCTTGGTCGCCACACTTGCGTGGGACGAGAGTCCCGCTCCTCGTCTTGATGGCGTGACCATCGGTTCCACCGTGGGGGCATGTTAGGATGCCTCCCATAGATGGGTCGAGTTGGTGAAGGCGGACGTCGAGGCGCCAAGGTTCGACGCTCATGTTGAGGACGATAACTCGGGACTTGGCGCGTCATCCTGCCCCCAGCTCGCGTCGGCGATGTACGTGGCGCCCCTTGATCACGAAGCTGCCGTTGGATGTTGTCCATTTGGTCCTGCAGCTGGCGAAATTCTCGCCGCAGGTCCTCGTTGCGTGGCGCAGGTGCCTCGTTCCGAAGAACGGAGAACCTATTGTCATTGGGAAGTGACTTCCGTCCACCGTCGACGTGTGGAGGCACGTTGCCCACGTTCCCCGCCTATAGTCTTCAAGGTTGATGGAGACCGTAGGACCTGGAAGAATGGGCTCTTTGCGTGAGCGCCGTTTCCAAAACTCCTTCATGATGGTTCGCCGCACCATCTCCTTGACCTTCAACGGCTCGTTCGCCCATTCATCGGGGAACAAGTTGTAGGGTGGGGTCAAGGTATTCGCGTAGGTGAACACTTTGTCAGCAAGGTCCTTCGCATCAAGGGACCAATCTTCCTCCGGCACCGCGCATTGAGCGATGCGGGAGCTTATCTGTTGTTGGAGGTTTTGTACCTTACGGTACTTCCTCCTGTAGTTTCGAAGCGGGTGCGGGCTATCGGACAAGCGAGCGCTTGCCATAAGCCTCCGCAAGTGGTAGGACGCCGCTTCCAAGCCCTCGAGGAGCTCGACCTCAGTGCGCCTAGTTGTTGGTGCAGGCGGCGCCGGAGGTGGTGTCGGGGTAGGCGCACGCAGTGGACGCCGCACCTGTTCTCCCGTTGATGGCCATGATGCGTAGGCGTTCGCTGCCTCCACATCTCCTCGCATTTCGGCCCTTGTTGACTCCTTCAACAGGGCGCGGGCCTCAAGCATAAGCTCGCGGCGCTCCTTCTTTGCTTTGGCGGCCGCCCGCCTTTGCGCCTTCTTGGACTGCACAACTTGGAATTGTGCAGGGTCCTGCGCTTGGTGCATGTACACCTTGGCGCCAACCTCGAAGAACACAGTCGGAGGCCGCGTCCCGAAGTGGATCGTCATCGGCTCCGTGTACTTGTATAGTCCTCCTGCATAAGATATCTTCGATCAGCGGAGCTCTATACCTTTGCCTTGTCATGCGCCATGATGTGCAGATGGATGGACGGGCGAAGACGATTCCGACGACCACAGCGAAGCGAAGATGGGAGGAGAACCACGTCCCACCGGGCGTGCCAATTTGTTTGACACGAGAAAAACGTTCGACGCGACTCCCGCGAGTAGGGCGGAAGGGCGTGGTTTCTCTCATGCGCGCCGGGGATCGGTAAAAGAAAGAATGCGGGCGTGCCAGTGTATAATAATACACAAAGAAACAAAAGAGATTCGGGAACAGTATTTCATTAATCGTGTTGATAACAAATACAATTCCCATGTGTTGCGCTCCGTGGCCTACTAGCACGGCCAGCCTGACTAGGGCGATTGCAGTCTCCTGATTCCCGGGGCCTCGGGAGGCTCCCGGTTAATTACTCCCGCGGGTTACGCCGCGAGACACCTCCGATTAAGCCGTGTGGTCGTCTTCGTCGTCTTCGCTTCACGTCCCGCATGCATGATATGATGGTGGTGTATGTGGGTGGGCAGCGGCGAGCCCGTGTCCTCGTCGGTACACGCGCCGCCGTAAACGTGGCCTGTGCTGCGGCCTCGCCCGCCCTCGCCGTCGCGCCTCGTCGGTCTTGAGCGACGATGATGAGTGTTGTTGAAGTAGCATGATGCAGTCCGTTGAGCTGGGACTTCTTGACGACTTAGCGGCATCGTCGGGGTGTGCAAGGGGTACGTCTCACGGGAGTAACTTATCGGGAGACATGCGTCGGTGTAAAACCAACACACGCTTATGTCGGCTTGGCCGGTGTGGTCGGCGCCGTGACCGGGCCCGACGCCGAGTACACGGCAGTCGGCGCAGCTTAGGCGCCGTCTCACAAGGTAGGCAGAGAGTGGCATCGGGGCGTCGTTTTGTTGACGAGGAGAAGGGCCGGCCACCTAGCTGGGCACGTACACGTCCAAGTACATGGGACTTGTATGACCCAACGCATCATCTTATGCCCTTGCCGCTGCTGCTGTTCTGGTCACGTTGCACCCAGCTCGATCGGCCCTCCATGGCAACGAGCAGCCAGCCGCCGGCAGACAGCTGAACACACGCCGGCTCGGGTACCTGTACGCCTTCCTCTTAGTCTGTGCGCCGAACGCCAAGCCGCGCGTGTCCACTAGTGACGCGGAACCTGCACGCTGGGCTGGGTCAGAGCGCCACGATGTCGGGCGGAACCTGTACGTCAACCTGTTCGTCGTGAGCAACCTGTACGTCGCGAGCATAGAAGCTCATGGCTGGTTGTCTCATGTTAGCCACGCGCGCAGTGCCCATGTGGTACGCGTACACCGTCTCGGTAGCACCAGGTTTGCCGAACCTGTACGCCGGGTTGCTCCTGTACGTCAACTGCGTCGTGCTTGAGCCTGTACACCGCTGAACATCATGGTCGCGGCGAGGTCCGATGAAGTCAGCAGCAAAGGGTTGCACGTCCGCAGCGCCTCGACGCCGTCACCGAGTCGCACTTGTACGGAGGACTTCGGGCTGGCCTCGTAGATAACCTGTATGCCGGTCTGTGCGGCACCCGGATACGTCGCTCGACGGGATCGCTCCTGCTGGCCGAGATGCGCCTGTCCGCCGGGCTGCGTGGGCAGCTCCGGTACCTGCAAACCCACGTGCACGTGTACGCCCATCTGCATGGGCCGAGCCGCACCTGTACGCCGTCGTTGTTCGGTCCTGTCCGTCAAGGTCCTTGGGCTGCATCTGTCCATCGAGGTCTTGAGGTCGCACCTGTACGCCAAACTCCTGGGGCTCATGGTACGGCTGGCGAAGTGCACACCAACCCGAGCCGTCGCGCGTTGGCTTCTCCACGGTGCTGTCCTCCAGATCACAGCGAACGGATAGGCAATGGCGAGCTTCATGGCCCAACGGACACGCCGGCCGGCGGGCTGCATGATGGCGAGCGCCATGGCGACGACGTCCGAGTCTCCTTCCGCCATGCTAGCTGGGAGAGGTAGAGAGGACAGAGGGGAGAGAGATGCAATTTAATCGTGGTTCTCACCGTTGGGAAAACTCAGCTTCGCCTCCATTGATCTCCTCCGATCTTGCTCCTAACCTGTACGCCAAGTGCTGCTCTTTTGGTTTGATGGATGGAGGTGGGATGGTTTTGCCCTGGACGTGAACTTGGATGCAATCTCCGGCTCTTTCTCCTCTCGTGCGTGTCTCCTCTTCTTCTCTGCTTTTCTCTCTGTCTCTTCCCGATGTCAGGTCCCTTGTATTTATAGGCGGCAGCGAGAGCAGATAAGGCCGGGTCCGTGACCTCCGGAACAACTTCCCTGGTCGTTCAGTTTTCTTTCTTAAGGAGCACGTATATTATCTGCCGTTTAAAACTCTATCTATTATATGCTTCTAGAACCTCCGCGTGATACCCCGAACTCTTCTCTAGTTGAAGTTGCCACGTACAGGGTTCCATGCCGGCTGATCGATTCGTCGCGTGCGCGAGGAGCTGCCGAGCCAGACTTCGTATACGTGCCAAATCCATCAGCCCAAACTAAAGGACTCCTTGGCTGTCGGGTGGACCTGGACACATGACGAGCCAACTCATGTATTTGTACCTAACCAATTGATAACTTGCCTGGAGGTGGACCTCTCCGGCCGTCCGCTCGGCATGTACCGTATACGATGTATTTAACGTGTATACATACAGCTTACAAACAATGTGAAGATTGGTTTCCATCAGCCGACGTCCACGTCGCACAGACGGTAGCTTGTATCTGTGTCTATGCTAGCTACAAAATCATGTCGAACAGAGAAGAAGAAGGAAAACTCCATGGAGTGCAGAGGCCAGTATATTTCATTAGTGAAGTATTATCGCCTTCAAAACAGAGATACCCGCAGTACCAAAAGCTAGCATATGGAGTATTCACAACCGCAAGAAAATTGCGGCACTATTTTTCGGCGCATCCGATAATAGTGGTCAATGAGACGCCTTTATCCAACATACTCAACAATCCAGAAGCTACAGGCCGTGTCTCCCTTTGGGGAATAGAACTTTCTCCTCGGGACATCACGTATGAAAAAAGAAAGGCAATAAAGTCGCAAATTTTACCAGACTTCATCGCAGAGTGGATGGAGTTGCAAAACACAGGACCTCCGGATTTATCGAGAACCTGGACTATGAACTTCGACGGGTCAAAAAGGTTAGAAGGAGCTGGAGCAGGAGTGATACTCATATCACCTGAATGCGACAAATTGAAATACGTCATGCGGATGACGTTCCCAAACGCATCTAATAATGAGGCAGAATATGAAGCCCTTATACATGGGATGAAGATGGCGAAAACCTGCGGTGCAACTCGACTAAAATTATTTGGCGACTCACAATTGGTGGCTCAGCAAGTTATGAACCAATGTGATGCGGTCAATGATAGCATGGTGGCGTACAAAGAGATGTATAATGAGCTGGAGAAGCTGTTTGATGGATGCGAAGTAAGCCATATCAGTAGGTTGAGCAATGATGAAGCCGACGTTCTTGCAAACATCGGGTCGCAGTGCCTCGCAATTCCTCCAGGTGTGTTCTGGGAAGAGATAACAGAAAGATCCACGAAGCCGAAGAAATTAACAAAGAAGGAGAAGAACGAGAAACCTTCGGGGGCTGCGAAAGAAACATTGGAAGAAGAAGAAGAGGAACATGATCTAGTACTGATGGTGCAAATCCCATGGATGCAGGCGTACATATCATACATCCTAAGAAAGACAATACCCGACGATCCAGTTGAAGCAATGCGAGTTATTAGACGATCCAAAGCTTTCACGGTGGTCAAAGGGGAGTTGTACAAGCGAAGTATCTCGGGTGTGTTATAAAGGTGCGTTACACCCGAAGAAGGCAGAACAATCCTGAAGGACGTACACGAAGGAATATGTGGCCACCACGCGAGCAGTCAAGCTATTGCACCCAAAGTTTTTCGAGCTGGATTCTACTGGTTAACAGCAATTGAGGACGCGAAGGAGATAGTGCGAACTTGTGACGCATGTCAGAGATTTGCCGCAAAACCCCACTCTCCGGCAGCAGAATTAATGCCAATACCATTATCTTGGCCCTTTGCTCAATGGGGTCTCGATATGGTGGGAAAGTTACACAAAGCTTCACCAGGAGGATACGAGTACATGTTGGTCGCTGTCGATAAATTCACCAAGTGGATAGAAGCAAAGCCGATAAATTCACCAGATGCAGCATCAGCAATAAAATTCGTGAAGGGCATCGTTTTTCGATTTGGAGTACCTCACAGCATCGTCACAGACAATGGTAGCAACTTTACGTCGAAGGAGTTCAAGGCATACTGCGCAGAAGTAGGCATCAAATTGCACTTCGCGTCAGTTGGGCACCCGCAAACCAACGGTCAAGTCGAAAAAGCCAATGGTATTATCTGCAATGGTATCAAAAAGCGCCTGCTAGGACCGCTTGAAAAAGCTCGACACACTTGGCCAGAAGAATTGCCAAGTGTTTTGTGGAGTATTCGAACAACACCAAACACGGCGACACAAGAAACTCCGTTCTTTTTAGTCCACGGAGCTGAGGCAGTACTACCGATTGAAATAGAGCATGACTCCCCAAGAGTCACAGAGTATGACGAAGAAACTTCAAGAAGACCTTTGGAAGACGATGTGGATGCACTTGACGAAGCTCGGGATGAAGTACTCTCACGAGTCACCAAATACCAGCAGGACCTGAAAAACTACCATAGTCGACGGTTGCGGCCAAGGTCTTTCCAAGTCGGGGATTTGGTCTTACGGCTCAATCAACAAAGTACTGAAAAGCTCGAGTCACCGTGGCTGGGCCCTTACGTCGTTATGGAAGTAATCGAAGGAGGAGCATACAGGATCAAGGACAAGAAGACAGGGGTTCCCCAGAAAAACCCCTGGAACGTGGCGCAGCTCAGGCGTTTCTACGCCTAGGGCTGAAATATAGTCTTCCTTTGTAAAGATACAATGTACTGAAACGCCCGCGAGTTTTCAGACGCACTCTTTTCCTTTTTCGGGGCACCGAGTGGGGCCGGGAAAGGTTTTTAATGAGGCGGGCTCGCGGTGCTACAATATAATAAATATAGTGGAGATACATATCTTTTTCTTCGATACGCTCGGGGGCTTACACCTTGAAGTTACAATATAGATGAATTTAACAGACACAAATATCTCGCCTTGGTACCAAATACCTCGCCAGATCAAACAAAGTTACAAGATAGCAATCAAAGACAAAACACTCGGGGGCTTATACCCGCAAATATAGTATACTCAATAAAAATTCAGATGCCTTGGTTTACAACCTCGCATAAAAAATAAAGAGATTTACCACCGAAACACTCGGGGGCTTGAGGAAGAAAAATAGAAATATTCCCTAAAACTTTACAATACAGTATATGTTTACAACCATACAGGACGCCACTTTAAGAGAAAAATCGACAAGTTCAAAGAAAAAGAAAGTCAATTCCGGCTCAGTATATTATCTATGGTCATCCGCCCAGCATTTGCAGTGCGGGTACTATGTTCAGCATAGCTGCCCCTTACGAAGAATTCAGAGTCCATCCGAAGAAGTTCATCCATCATATCTTCTGCAACAGGGGTCACATGATCATCAATTTTACTGACATCCCTCTTTCTTTTCGCCATCTTGGCTAAGCACTTGGTAACAATTTGGCTCATGTCAAATTTGGGATAGCAGATTTTGATCATCATCATAGCAAACCTGGCACCGGCAGATAGTTGAGCCCGTACAAAGTTATGGATACGAGGAGCATCCCGAAATTTTTCTATGAGACCAAGAAGAGTATCGGGTGCCTCGTTCCGAGGAAACATTGTCTTGTACACCAGGGACAAGGTCCTAGTGTAGAAATCAAGGAATTCACGAACCTGACAAGCGCGGTCCTGAAACTTAACAATCTGTCGGGTACGTTCTGGAGTGGCCCAGAAAAGAGACCCATGGTCAAGAGAAAGATTAACGAGGAGATTGGTCCTTGTGTTCACCCTCTCGTCTTCAGCAGCAGTATCAAGGAAAGAACCTATTTGACAATGGCATAGGAATTTCAGAGAAAAAGAACAAACAAGAAGACAGAGGAAGTGTTGATTTGGGAAAGCATACTTGACATATCTGTACTGGCTTCATTCATCAAATCTAGCATCAAATTCTCTCGAGCGGCTGCCTTTTCAGCCTCAGAAACGGCGGCTTCCTTAGCAGCTATAGCTTCTCGAGCTTGCTGGAGCGCAAATTCCTCTTTTTCGGATGCCTTGCGAGCTTGCTCCATCATCACAAGTGTTTGCTTCTTCGCATATTGAAGTTGTCGACGAAGTTCTTTCAATTCTCGAGCTAAATTTTTATTCGAGGAATCTTCACCAAGTTCAGTATCAACACGCACTTTCTTCGAGTGAGAAGAGGCAGGGAAAACATCGGAAGGACGAGGAGTTGCAGAATCGTTGTCAAAAATCAACTGAAAATAAAGAAATTTTCGACATCAATCATCCAGCAAGCACAGGTTTCCATCAAATCTCAAAATATGTACATTGCTATTACAAAAGAAAGGTCACTACTGGACTACCGAAGCAGTTGTCGCCGAAACTACTAAGGCGACAGCATCAAAAGATAGAACTAACAAACAAGAGGACAGGATGGTCTACTTGACCTCCGGCTTGGATGCACTTGGAGCAGGTGCTGGTTTCACACCAAGGAAGGAAAGGATTGGTCTGGCGGAAGGATTGGCAGCTTTAATTAGAGATTGCCATTTCTTCGTCTCCATCTCCCCTATGTCGCCAACCTTGGCCCAGTCAACGTTTTGCTGACTATTAGCGATCAGCGCGATGGTGCCCTCAACGCCAATCTTCAGACCTTCTTGGCGAAGTTTTAGCCCAAGATCTTCCGGCTCATTGAAGGCTTTGGCGAGATCAACAAAAGTAATGGGGACCTCTTTCTTCGGGAAGAAGTAGGGGAAAAGCTTCGACAGACCTGCCTCGGCGTTTTCAATGCCATCGCGTGCTTCATCCCCATGAATCTCAAGAAGGGTCAGCGCATCAAGAAGCTCGTCACCCTCAGGACCCTCAACTTCGTACTCCTGATGAGTTCTCCCTAAAAACAAGCAAAGAGTAGCTTATAAATAAAGAACGCGGAGAAAATGTGAAGTAACCCGAGGAAATACACAAGGATTCTGGCACTTACTAACAAAACGTCGACTCTGCGACTCGAAGCGAGAGAGGATTTCTGCTTCTCGAGCTGATTGCTGAGATATATTCTCGCTCAAGGAAGTTTCTGCGTTATGAAGCCTCTTTCGAAGATCTTCAATGGCGGCAGCCTCTTTTTCAGCTTTCTTGCGGGCTCTTTCGCTCTGCTCTAACTTAGCAGCAAGAGCGTTAGCACGCTTATTGGCTTCCGCAAGTTGTCCTGACAAAATACGCGACAATTAAATGTTATGACAAAAATAGTAGAGCGAATGCAACAAAGGAGATGGATGAAGATAGTACCTTCCAGTTTCGTGCTATGGTCACGATACCCGACGAATTGGGTACCAAGACGGATAAATTCCTTCATTAAAGGCTGAAAGGAGGACCAAAAGAAAAATAAGTCAATATAGCTAGTCTGGAATTGACAGCATATCGTACGAAACAAAGCAGAGATAAAAACACTGAAAGGCTCTGCACGTGAGCAAAAAAGAGAAGATTGAAACACTTACATCATTTAATGAAGGTGTCGAAGAGTCACAAGGGAATATGATGGTTTCCTTGGATGGCTCGACCCTTACCCTCTTTGGCGAAGAGGTACGGGGGCTCGCAGGTGGAGTCGAATGCTCGACGTTTTGTTGAGGAGGCGACGTTTCCTCCCCATCACGCTGAGTTTCGGACACAACTAAAGTACGCGACGTACTCGTTCGAGCAGCCGCGTCGATGGGTTGTTCCTCTTCCTCGTCATCACTACAATAAAAATGGCGGCAGTATAAGAAGCAAGATAGACAAGAAACGTCAAAACAAAAAAGTAAACAGTAAGAAGTAACTTACGAGCTGACGAGGGCATCAGTATATGGATTGAAAGCTGCCTTCCCATCTGAAGGCTCAGCTTCTTCGGCTTTGGAGGTGCCGGAATCTTTGACTTCATCCCTTTTCCTCTTCATCCTTGGAGAAGCGTGAGGAAGAGAGTGTGTCGAGGCAGTGGCTTCTGACTCAGCGGAAGCCGCGGATTTGTGGGAACCCGCGACTTCAGTGGCAGGGCGCGAGGTACCTTGGTTGTCATCGTCGACAACGGTACGGTCCTCAACTTCTCCACCTTCGGGAAGAGGAGGAAGAGAAACAAGGACATGGTGGTCCTGAGAAATAAAAGGGAAAAAAACGTCGACAAAAAGGTGTTAACAAGATAGTAGTCGACAAATAATAAACTCGAGAAGGCAATATAGCAATTAAAAGAGGAAAATTACCTCGGGAAGGGGATTGGCGCTATTATATGGCGCAATACGGCAAGAACTTGGAACTGAATCCTTCTTGTTGAGCGATGAGATTTTGCGGATAAGCTTTTCAAAATCCTTCAAAGGAAGATCTTTTGAGAGCCTATCGACATCTTTTTCACCAGCGTACTTCCAGAAGGGGTTTTTTCGAGCTTGAAAAGGCTGCACCCTAGTCCTAAGGAAATAAGCGGTAATCTCAATACCCGAAAGTTCCTTGCCGCGGGTGTTTTGTAGCTCGTGGATGCGAGTCATCAACGCCTCTTTCGCCAACTTCTCAGCATTAGTAGCTTCAGCATCCCAAGAACGGCGGCGAAGGATTTTGGCTTCTCCGTCAAAAGGGGCGATGTTTTCTTCCACTGGATTAGAGCTTTCTTCATGGATGTACATCCACTTCTTCCGCCAACCTTGGACGGAGTCGGGAAATTTGACGTCGAAATACTCGACATCAGAACGAACACAGATAACAACGCCGCCAATGTTATAGGCGACGTTGTGAGAGCCATTACGGCGGATGCAGAAGATGCGCTTCCACAGAGCCCAATTGGGTTGGACCCCGAGGAAGCACTCACATAGTGTGATAAAAATCGAGATGTGGAGGATGGAATTGGGCATCAGATGATGTAACTGAAGCCCATAGACAAAAAGGAGACCACGGAGAAACTCGTGGATTGGAGGAGAAAGACCTCGGATGAGGTGGTCAACGAAACTAACCCGATAGTCGATTGGAGGTTTCGGGTAGCTCTCCTCGTTGGGGAATTGGAGTGAGTCTTCCTTCTTGTTGAATCCCATCTTCCTCAGCAAATTGATGTCTTGGGCAGAAATCTTGGATCTCTCCCACTCAGCGCATCCCAGATCTGTTGTTGTCATCTTCGACTCCGGCGTGCTATGCCTAGTCAAACGGATGCGTGGCGGCATCAATGGACTTGGCGGCGAAGGGTGTGAGAGTGGTTGAGCGCTTGAAGCAACGGAAGCAATGGAGGATTTGCAGAGGAGGAGTAGAGATGCGGCGCGAGCGAAAGTGCTGAAGGAGGAAGATGATGGCTTTATGTAGTGGTGCGGCGAGTCGACGCAACCGTTGGATGGAAAAATTATGATGCAGATGACAAACACGTGGACAAGGGGTAAAAATGGATTTTTACTGAGAAGTGAACGGACAGGCGATACAGTATGAGTGCCAGAAAAAGCGGAGGACGTGTGTCCCCCACTTGCACGACGTGTCAATTGGATAGGAAAATTGGACCCACAAGGCAGAGAGAGAAGCGGTTCTCGCATATTCCCGATACAGTAATCGTGGCTATCGTAAGCAATGATGTCACCTTGACAAGAGAAATTTTCGACAAAGACGCATGACAAAAAAATTCGACAGCAAAAGATTATTGATTATTTCGGGAGCCTTTGATCAAATACAAGTTTTTGCCCAAATGCTCGGGGGCTACTTTGGAAAAAATGAAAAGTTCGAGAAAGACAAAATAGAAATGGTCTGAGCCTATGATCAAATACAAAATATTTGCTCATAGCCTCGGGGGCTACTCCCATCGGGAGCGCTCTTCGCGCACCCGAGAGATTTAAAAATTTCGTGAGAGAAAGAAAATATAGCGGCATAAAGCGTGGAGCCTACACCCAAGCACAAGTCCTTGGTTGTAGCCTCGGGGGCTACTCCCATCGGGAACGCTGTTCGCGTGCCCGATGAAATTATAAAAAAGAAAGATAGGAGAACAAGAGAGTATATTTCGAGTTAAAGTAACCTACATATACTCCCATCGGGAGAGCAATATAAGTCATCCGCTGACTCAATAAAATGTGCCATTCCAACAGCCGAATAAGCACTCGACAATATATTCTCAGAACGCCAAAGTTGCGAATAATTTCTGAGTGCCGCAAAACTTTGCGAAGGTAAGACCCCGAGATCCGTTCGAGTGGCGTGGCGCCGTCTCTGACGTCGGTTTGCTACTTCTATCCGTATCAACAGATACGAAGAAAAATCCTAACGGACGCGTTAGGTACCCGATAAATATGACTGGGACTCGACAGAATGGTAAGTGACATAGGCACCCCAAATGGGCCTGCCATAGATGGTACCCGGGATTTACTGAAGGCCCACTATCCGAAGAATAAGAAGATTCGGGAGCCCAAGATATATTAAAGAAAGCTAGAGTTGTAATAGAAAGTATATTTTGTAATCTGGCGGGACGAGTTAGAAACCGTCCCGGACTCTGTAACTTGTACAATACGAAACCCTCGGCTCCACCTCCTATATAAGGGGGAGTCGAGGGACAAAGAAAGGATCGAATTTACTGTCAACATAACCCTAGTTTTCATAACCGCCGAGTACTTTTCGCCTAAACCTTCGAGATCTACTTGCCCTCTACTTCTAGCAAAACCCTAGTCTACAATCTGTAGGCATTGACAAGTTAATCCTTTGTCAATTGGCGCCGTCTGTGGGAATTAGAGGCTGCAAGGATCTGATCTCGATGGCACGTTCAAGATCTTCGACTTCATCGACAGCAAGCAACGCGATGGATCGAGGTAACAAGGGAAAAACTGATCTATTCAATTTTATTCCTCACCCGCCCTCCCGTATGGATGCATGTGCCTATCTGGAGGAGCCCATCGTCATGACGTTCGGAGAATTCCGATTTGGCGTCAACAAGGAAGGATCCTACCGTCTCGAAGTTCCGATCTCGTCGGAATTTTCAGCGGTCGACTCCAACTTTTCGTCGACTGACGAGGAGTTTTCGTCGACATACTTCGTCGACAACAAGGCAAGCGGAAAGCTCGCCAAGATCTTCAGCAACACATCCTTCGAGTCATCTGCGGACTCCTTTATAAGCAGCGACTCCGACAGCGTCGACAGCTTCAACTTCATCGACAAGTCTGCTGCCATCGGAAAGGTCTTCACCACTCTATATGATGGTGTCACCAGTCCCGACAAAAATCAATGCACAAAATATCATCAGATCTATGTGGTAGAAGGGGCAGGCACATCAGACCCGCCAACATCGAGGCTTTCGACGAATTGGGAAATCCATACGTCGATCCCGCTGATCTCAGACATGGTCTAGGCACCAAATATCCTGGATCCACAACTCGCGCAAGAGTACAACTCCCGCAAAGCGCGTGGGATAGGGCCGCGAAAGCCATGGATGGTTCAGAACCCATGACCAACACCGCTACTGTACAGGAACTTCAAGCATATCAATATAGACTTGCTCGAGTAAGTAGAGAGTTGGAAAAACAGACAGCATCCTTGAATAGGAGAAAAGAAGCAGCTTCTGCATCAAGCAGACGCCGGGCAGATTTAAGTCGCCTTTCAGGAAATACAGGAGATAGTCACAGAGAAGCTCGGAGGAGAGCAATGTCCCGACTGCAAAACATACCTGAAGCAGAAAGAGGAAACATAATCCAAAATCTCGACATGTCCTTTATGTCGATCGATGAAAGAGGAAATATCATCCCGAAAACGCCAGAGGCAGGTTACATGGCAACACAAGCATACATCTTGGCATCCAGACCACCTGCTGGAGACCCGAGAGAACCATTGTTCAATATGGCGATGGCTGGAGTAGGAGTTATGGGAACAGCGTTTGCAACAACGCCTCCCGAAGAAAATCCCAGACAAAATAGTCCACGACACACCGCAGCAGTTCAAGACCCACCACGAGCAAGTGGAGCAAGAGACACAGCAGTCCAAGTAAGAGTGGACAGAGCGCGACAAGAAAGGAGGGACCGTCAGTACTCGCCAGAGCTTGCCGACGAAGATATGTGTGGGCTCCCATGCTTTACGAGAAGAGTGCGAAAAACTCGAGTCCCAAAAGGGTTCAAGTTACCAGAGAATTTCAAGAAGTTCGACGGCCTGCAAGATCCCGAGGATTGGCTCGTGGATTATCTCGAGATGGTGAAACTGGTAGGAGGAACCAGAGCAACAGCTATGCAAAGTATCCAAGTTCACCCGAGTGGTGCCGCAAGATCTTGGATAAAGAAACTCCCCTTGAACTCCATCGACAGCTGGGAAACCTTTGAGGACATCTTCGTGAAGAACTTCCGATCCACCTGCAAAAAACCCGCGTCGTTGGAAGAATTACGAGCGTGTCGACAAAAACATGACGAGTCGATGAGAAAATATATACAGCGGTGGAACATTATCAAAAACTCGGCAGAAGATATATCTGACGAGAGGGCAATAGATGCGTTCGTGGCAGGAATCCGACGAGCAGACTTCGTCGAGGACTTGGGAAGAACTAATCCCAAGACAATCTCAGCGTTGATGGAAATCGCTAACAAGTGGGCAGATGGAGAAGACGCAATATACAACAAACGACACAGGTCGCCAGAAGAGGATCGTAGTCGAAATTACCAAAATAGAAGGCGATTTTCTCGCCAGTTCTACAACAACGATGCTCCTGGCCATATATCGGCTGGTTTTCGGGGAAACCCTGGAGGAAATAGTCGAGATGATTATCAAAGGAGCAACGAGCAACAAGGCGACAATAGAGGTGATTTTCGCGGCAACAGACAAAATAATGGACCAAGGATTCAAAGACCTTACGTGTCTCCCGAGGAGATGATGAACGGTCCGTGTCAAATGCACTTTTACCTCGATAACAATGGAAAGAGACAGTCAGGACATCTCCAGAAAGACTGCCGCAATTTTCAGGCAATGTTGCGAGCCGCGGGAATCGCAAATGCCCAAGCAAATAACAGAAATCCTCGGGAGCCAAGAAGCGAGATTCACCTTCCACCTCCTCCCGCAATAACCGAAGAAAATCGACACCAGCTCAGAATAGCGGCAGCACCACAACCACCCCCATATGTCGATCCCAATTTCAATGGCGCAGTTTTGATGATTCAGAAAGCTAGGCCGTCCAACAGAGGCGCAGAAGGTCATATCTCGACAAGTGTTTATGGCGAGAGAAGATGCCTCCACCAACGAGTCGAGTATCTAAATTGGTCGGGGCAAGACATAGGCTTCACAATTGCGGATCATCCGCGAGCAAGTTCCTCGACCGGGACAATCAGCACTTATTCTACCCGCGAGTAATTGTCGGGTTCGACGTGTCGCGAGTTTTCATAGATGGCGGCAGCAGTTTAAACCTCATGTATGCAGACACATTGAGGAAGATGAACATATCCCTGGCAAACTTGAAACCAACTGACACACGCTTTCATGGGATCACACCAGAGAAGCCAAGTTACCCATTGGGCAAGATCAACCTCGACGTTCAGTTTGGAACCCGAGAAAACTACAGAATAGAGAACCTGGAGTTCGAAGTTGTGGATTTCCCGTCGCAATATCACGCTTTGTTGGGACGACCAGCTTACGCCAGGTTCATGGCAGTGCCGCATTATACATATCTGTTGTGGAGGTTGCCTGGGCCTAAGGGACCTATCACAATCAAAGGAAGCTTTGCACTGGCCGATAAATGCGACAAAGATTTCCATCGACTGTCGAAACTTTCGGGATGCAAGCAGAATATGCGGCACCTAGGCTCACTGATTATGATGTGCTGCCAGAGGTAGGAAGATCTAAGGAGCCAACTTTCAATATAAATAAAGATTCAAAAGAGGTACAGATCCACCCGACAGATCCAAAGAAAACGACGTCCATTGCTGCAAACATGGATGTCGCATAGGAAAGCGCGCTCGTCGAGTTCCTCCGTGAGCACTGGAAAATCTTCGCATGGTGTCCAGCCGACATGCCAGGAGTACCCAGGGAACTTGCCGAGCACCACCTCAATTTGGATCCTCTTGCACGACCAGTAAAGCAACCTTTGCGGCGTTTTTCAGAGCCTAGCCGCAAAGCTATGTTATCAGAAATAGATCGACTCAAAGATGCCGGGTTCATCAGAGAAATATCTACAGAAGCCACATGGGTAGCTAACCCAGTGATGGTGCCGAAGAAACACACAATAGTCCTTCGCATGTGCGTCGACTTTACGTGTCTCAATAAACATTGTCCCAAGGATCACTTTCCCCTCCCAAGGATCGATCAAATCATCGACTCCACGGCAGGATGTGAACGTCTTTCCTTCCTGGACGCATATTCTGGTTATAACCAGATCAGATTAAAAGAAGAAGATGAAGCCAAGACAGCGTTCATCACACCTTATGGCGTGTTTTGTTACAAAACAATGCCCTTTGGTCTGAAAACGCGGGAGCAACATATCGACGGATGATGCGAAGTGCCTAGCAACACGGATCGGGAAAAATGTACAAGTCTACATCGACGATGTCGTAATAACATCAAAGAAAGGGTCAACGTTGATTGAAGATTTGAAGGAAACCTTCGACAACCTCGACAAGTTCTGCCTCAAGCTGAACCCGACAAAGTGCTCTTTTGGAGTACCCGCAGGAGAACTTCTCGGGTTCTTAGTATCAGCAAGGGGGATTGAAGCTAATCCCGAAAAAATACAGGCCATCGTCACTATGAGAAAGCCAACAAAGTTGAAGGAAATACAACAGTTAACGGGGCGAGTCGCAGCTCTAAGCAGATTCGTCGCCAGGCTAGGAGAAAAGGCACTGCCGTTTTATGCGTTGATCAAGCAAGGAGAAAAATTTCAATGGAACGAGGAAGCAGACAGAGCTTTCGAGAATCTCAAGCGAGCAATTTCGACACCGCCAATATTGGTGGCGCCAAAAGAGAAAGAACCTCTCCTCTTGTACATTGCAGCTACACCTCAGGTGGTCAGCACGGCCTTAGTGGTGGAAAGGGAAGAAGAAGGTAAGCTTCATGGAGTTCAAAGGCCGAGTATATTTCATCAGCGAAGTATCGTCGCCGTCAAAACAGCGGTACCCGCAATATCAAAAGCTAGCATATGGAGTATTCACGACGACGAAGAAAATTGCGGCATTATTTTTCGGCTCACCCGATAATAGTGGTCAATGAAGCTCCCTTATCAAATATATTGAACAATCCAGAGGCTACGGGTCGTGTCTCCCTTTGGGGAATAGAACTTTCCCCTCGGGACATCACGTATGAAAAAAGAAAAGCAATAAAGTCGCAGGTCTTACCAGATTTCATTGCAGAGTGGATGGAGCTACAAAACACAGGACCCCCAGATTTATCGAGGACTTGGACTATGAACTTCGACGGGTCCAAGAGATTGGAAGGTGCTGGAGCAGGCGTGATATTAGTTTCACTCGAAGGCGACAAGTTGAAGTATGTTCGCGGATGACGTTCCCAAACGCATCTAACAATGAAGCAGAATATGAAGCTCTCATACATGGGATGAAGATGGCAAAAGCTTGCGGTGCAACCCGACTGAAAATTTTCGGCGACTCACAGTTGGTAGCACAGCAAGTCATGAACCAATGCGATGCAGTCAACGAAAGTATGATAGCATACAAGGAGGTGTACAATGAGCTAGAGAAGCTATTCGATGGGTGTGAAGTAAACCACATCAGCAGGATGAGCAACGATGAAGCCGACGTTCTCGCAAACATCGGGTCACAATGCCTCGCAATCCCTCCAGGTGTGTTCGGGAAGAGATCAGCGAGAGATCAACAAAGCCGGCAAAAACAAAAAAGGAGAAGAAAGAGAAAACATCGACGACACCAAGGGCACAGCAGAAGAAGAAGAAGAAGAGCAAGAACTAGTCATGATGGTACAAGTTCCATGGATGCAGAGCTTACATATCATACATCCTAAGGAAAGTCATACCCGACGATCCGAGTCGAAGCAAGGCGAATAATTAGGCGATCAAAAGCTTTCACCGTGGTAAAAGGGGAACTGTACAAACGCAGTATTTCGGGTGTGCTACAACGGTGTGTTACACCCGAAGAAGGAAGGATCATCCTAAAGGACGTGCATGAAGGAATATGTGGGCACCACGCGAGTAGCAGAGCTATCGCGGCTAAAGTTTTCAGAGCAGGATTTTATTGGCTAACAGCAATCGAGGATGCGAAGGAAATAGTTAACGGGGCGAGTCGCAGCTCTAAGCAGATTCGTCGCCAGGCTAGGAGAAAAGGCACTGCCGTTTTATGCGTTGATCAAGCAAGGAGAAAAATTTCAATGGAACGAGGAAGCGAGACGAGCTTTCGAGAATCTCAAGCGAGCAATTTCGACACCGCCAATATTGGTGGCGCCAAAAGAGAAAGAACCTCTCCTCTTGTACATTGCAGCTACACCTCAGGTGGTCAGCACGGCCTTAGTGGTGGAAAGGGAAGAAGAAGGTAAGCTTCATGGAGTTCAAAGGCCAGTATATTTCATCAGCGAAGTACTGTCGCCGTCAAAACAGCGGTACCCGCAATATCAAAAGCTAGCATATGGAGTATTCACGACAGCAAGAAAATTGCGGCATTATTTTTCGGCTCACCCGATAATAGTGGTCAATGAAGCTCCCTTATCAAATATATTGAACAATCCGGAGGCTACGGGTCGTGTCTCCCTTTGGGGAATAGAACTTTCCCCTCGGGACATCACGTATGAAAAAGAAAAGCAATAAAGTCGCGAGTCTTACCGATTTCATTGCGAGTGGATGGAGCTACAAAACACGGGACCCCCGGATTTATCGAGGACTTGGACTATGAACTTCGACGGGTCCAAGAGATTGGAAGGTGCTTGGAGCGGGCGTGATATTAGTTTCACCCGAAGGCGACAAGTTGAAGTATGTTCTGCGGATGACGTTCCCAAACGCATCTAACAATGAAGCGAGAATATGAAGCTCTCATACATGGGATGAAGATGGCGAAAGCTTGCGGTGCAACCCGATTGAAAATTTTCGGCGACTCACGCTTGGTAGCACAGCAAGTCATGAACCAATGCGATGCAGTCAACGAAAGTATGATAGCATACAAGGAGGTGTACAATGAGCTAGAGAAGCTATTCGATGGGTGTGAAGTAAACCACATCAGCAGGATGAGCAACGATGAAGCCGACGTTCTCGCAAACATCGGGTCACAATGCCTCGCAATCCCTCCAGGTGTGTTCTGGGAAGAGATCAGCGAGAGATCAACAAAGCCGGCAAAAACAAAAAAGGAGAAGAAAGAGAAAACATCGACTGACACCAAGGGCACAGCAGAAGAAGAAGAAGAAGAGCAAGAACTAGTCATGATGGTACAAGTTCCATGGATGCAGGCTTACATATCATACATCCTAAGGAAAGTCATACCCGACGATCCAGTCGAAGCAAGGCGAATAATTAGGCGATCAAAAGCTTTCACTGTGGTAAAAGGGGAACTGTACAAACGCAGTATTTCGGGTGTGCTACAACGGTGTGTTACACCCGAAGAAGGAAGGATCATCCTAAAGGACGTGCATGAAGGAATATGTGGGCACCACGCGAGTAGCAGAGCTATCGCGGCTAAAGTTTTCAGAGCAGGATTTTATTGGCTAACAGCAATCGAGGATGCGAAGGAAATAGTGCGAACTTGCGATGCGTGCCAAAGATTTGCGGCAAGACCTCACTCTCCTGCCGCAGAACTTATGCCAATCCCATTGTCTTGGCCCTTTGCTCAATGGGGTCTCGACATGGTAGGTAAATTACACAAAGCTTCGCCAGGAGGTTATGAGTATATGCTTGTTGCTGTCGACAAGTTTACAAAATGGATCGAAGCAAAGCCGATAAATTCACCGGACGGCGCGTCAGCGATTAAGTTCGTGAAAAGCATTGTCTTCAGATTTGGAGTTCCTCACAGTATTGTGACAGACAACGGCAGCAATTTCACGTCCAAGGAGTTCAAAGCATACTGCGCAGAAGTGGGCATTAAATTGAGTTTTGCGTCTGTTGCACATCCTCAGACCAATGGACAAGTCGAGAAGGCCAATGGCATCATCTGCAATGGCATCAAGAAACGCCTGCTAGGCCCATTGGAAAAAGCCCGGCATACTTGGCCGGAGGAGTTACAAAGTGTGTTGTGGAGTATCCGAACAACACCAAATACGGCGACACAGGAAACACCGTTCTTTCTGGTTCATGGCGCCGAAGCAGTCCTGCCGATAGAAATAGAGCACGATTCTCCAAGAGTCACGTAATATGACGAAGAAACATCGAGAAAAGCTTTGGAGGATGATGTCGATGCTCTCGATGAAGCTCGAGACGAAGTCCTGTCAAGAGTCGCCAAATATCGGCAGGACTCGAAAAACTATCACGATCGACGATTGCGGCCAAGGTCTTTTCAAGTTGGTGACTTAGTTCTGCGGCTCAACCAAAAAAGTCACGAAAAACTCGAATCACCATGGCTTGGACCCTACATCGTCACAGAAGTAATCGAAGGAGGAGCATACAGAATCAAAGACAAGAAGACAGGGATTGACGAGCCAAATCCCTGGAATGTGGCACAGCTCAGGCGTTTCTACGCCTAGGTGTCGAAAATATAGTCCTTTGTAAAGCTTCAATGTACTGAAACGCCCACGAGTTTTCAGACGCACTCTTTTCCTTTTTCGGGGCACCGAGTGGGGCCGGGAAAGGTTTTTAATGAGGCGGGCTCGTGGTGCTGCAATATAATAAAGATAGTGGAATTATATATCTTCTTCTCGACAAAATCAGGGGTCTTCCCCTACATGATACAATATATATATAAACAACAGTATCGACAAATGCAAAAGAAGCATCCGGCCTTGGTAAAAATACCTCGCCAAAATAAAAAGAGATATCGACAAAATAGTGATCAAACAAAAGCTCGGGGGCTTATACCCGTACAAAATAGTACACAATGTATATTATCTTGCCTTGGGACAACCTCGCATTATAATACACAAGTTATTGCAATCAAAACGCCCGGGGGCTTGGCGATAAAAATAAAATACAATGACTTTACAATATAGCTCGTCTAGACAGGATACAAAGTTCGGAATAAATCGTCAAGGATTTCCCAATATATTATCTATGGTTAAGCGCTCGTTATTTACAGCGACGAGTACTATGCTCAAGCGTAGCTACCCTTCACGAAGAATTCGGAATCCATCCGAAGAAGTTCATCCATCATATCTTCAGCAACAGGAGTAACTATGTCATCATATTTGCCGAAGTTCCTCTTCCTCTTCGACATCTTCTCCAGGCACTTTGGGACAACTTGCCCTATGTCTAACTTCGGGTAGCAAATCTTTATCATGATCATCGCAAACCTCGCGCCAGCAGCTAGTTGAGCTCGTACAAAGCCGTGGATGCGAGGAGCATCTCGAAATTTGTCCATCAATGCGGGAAGGGTTCTCGGCATCTTATTACGAGGAAACATGGTACCATATACCAGAGACAAAGTTCTTGTACAGAAGTCAAGATATTCGCGAACCTGAAGTGCACGATCTTGAAATCTCACGATTTGGCGGGTCCGCTCAGGTGTACCCCAAAAAGTCGATCCGTGTTCATGTGCAAGCCGAAGGAGAACATTGGAACGAGCCTCGACACGTTCATCTTCGATTACTGGGATCCAAAAAGCACCTATGGTTTCATAAAACAATTCAGTGGGAAATGAGGAGGCAAGCAGCAAAGGAAACGAAGAAGCGAGATAAAGACAATGAAACTTACCCGCCATATCCAAGCTAGCATCTGTTAGCAGCTGCAGCATAGAATTCTCTCGAGATGCAGCCGCGCCAGCTTCAGCAACAGCAGCGTCCCTTTCAGCCATGGCATCCTGAACTTGTTGAAGCGCAACTTTCTCCCTTTGTGAAGATTCTCGAGATTGTTCCATCAGCATAAGCGATTGTTTCTTCAAGGACTGAAGTTGTTGTCGAAGTTCTTGCAAGTCTTCCGACAAAGGTATGCTGGAAGACCCTTCAAGGAAATTGTCGTTGTTTCTTACTTTCTTCGACAAAGAAGACGCGGGGGCAGCATCGGGAGGAGAAGAATTTGTTGAGTAATTATCAAAAATCAACTGGAACAAGAAAAACTCCGAATCAAAGATAGCACCAAAAGAAATTTCATTGATTGCAGAATATTTACATAGCCATTACAAAAGAAGTTCTCCTAGGGGACTGGTAGAGAATTTGTCGCCAAGACCAGAATGGCGACAACAACAAAAGAAGTACAGAAAGCAAAAACTAGACCTCCGGCCTTGAAGAGCTGGGAGTTGAAGATGGCTTAATCCCAAGATAAGCGAGGATCCTCTTCGTGTTGAGCTTTGCCGCCTTGATCAAGGATCGCCATTTTGTGTGCTCTATTTGCTCCGTGTCGCCAACTTTAGCCCAGTCAACAGTTTGTTGACTGTCAGCAACTAGGGCAACAGTGCTCTCCACGGCGACCTTCATGTTCTCATGGCGCATCTTCAGCCCAAGATCTTCGGGAGGATTAAAACACTTGGCAAGGCCAAGGAAGGTTGCGGGCTCCTCTTTCTTCGGGAAGAAGTAGGGGAAAAGCTTCGACAACCCCGCCCTGGCTTCATCCATGCCTTCACGTGCTTCCGTCCCATGAAACTCAAGGAACGACATGGCGTCAAGAAGAGCATCGTTGTCGGGATCCTCAAGTTCAAATTCTTGTGAGGTCCTATCTGACAACATAAAAATAGAAATTTTTGTCAACAAATAAGTGCGAAAAAGGAAAAACCAAAGAGTATACAAATGGTGCAAATGCTTACCGACAAAGCGACGACTTTGTGTCTTCATGCGTTTGATGATCGCCGCTTCGCGAGCAGACTGAGCAGTTATATGATCACTCAGTGAAGTTTCGGCATCGTGAAGTCTCTTCCGGAGATCTTCGACACCAGCAGCATCAGCCTTGGCCTTGTCAGCCTCTGCTCGAGCACCAACAACATCTGACTCAGCTTCTTTGCGAGCCTTTTCACTTTGCTCTAATTGCTGAGCAAGTGTATTGGCACGTTCATTGGCTTCCGCCAGTTTTTCTACCAAGGAAGATAAATATAGTTAAAACCCTCGACAACAAAGGAGCAAAAGAAAAGAAGCAACAGGAGTAAAGCATTACCTTCAGCTTTACTAGCATATTCACGGTACCCGACAAATTGGGTACCGATGCGAAGAAGATCCTTTATCAAAGGCTGTTCAAAAAAGGGAGGATAGAAGGAAATGGCGGTATGAGAAAAATATAATGGTACATAGAAATCAACAAAAGCAAATATAAACAATGACAAGGAAATCAAGAACTTACATCCTCCAAAAGAGGGTTAGAGGAGCTACTCAATTGGAGAGTAGGCTCCGTGATGATCGCCGTCTTCGCCCTTTTCGACAAAGGGGCTCGGGGGCTTGGAGGAGGAGTAGCAGTGTCGACGTTCTGTCGAGGAGGCGAAGTTTCCTCTCCAACTGCCGTTTCCGAGGCAACTAATGTATGTGACGTGCTCGTGCGAGCAGCCACAACAGCAGTTGGTACTTCTTCTTCATCATCGCTACGAGCAAGTGCCGACGATATATAAAGCAAAATAGACAAGAATCTTCGAGTACAAGTAAGCAAGAAAAAGGATACTTACGAACTGATGAGAGACTCGAGGTATGGATCATAGCCGGCCTTCTGGTGCGAAGGAACAGCTTCGTCAACTTTGGAGGTGCCGGAATCTTCGACATCATCCCTTTTCCTTTTGTTCCTTGGAGAAACAGCGGGAGGAAGAGATTGTGCCGACGCAGTGGCTTCAGAGACATCCTCTTTTTCGTCGGATCCCGCAGATTTTCGAGATTCTGCGGGTTCATTTGTGAAGGAGGGGGCATCTGGGTTATCATCAGAGACAACAGCCCTTTCTTCGACCTCCCCACCTTCAGGAAGAGGAGGTAGTGAAACAAGATTTGGATGATCCTGTATAAAAAGAGGGAAAGTTTGTCAGAAGTGAATAAATACACAAAAAACAAGGCGATAAACAAATTACACGTCAATAATTACCTTGGGAAGCGCATGGGCGGCGCTGTATGGCTTTACGCGGCAAGTGGATGGGATGGAGTCTTTCTTCTTGAGGGAAGAAATCCTACGGATAAGTTTATCCAAATCCTTGACTTCCAAATTCGTCGACAGGCGATCTGCGTCTTCATCGCCGGTGTAATTCCAGAAAGGGTTTTTGCGAGCCTGAAGAGGCTGCATCCTAGTTCTAAGGAAGTATGCAGTAATCTGGATGCCTGATAATTCTTTTCCACGAGTATTTTGCAACTCATGGATACGAGTCATCAGGGCCTCTGTCGAAGTCCTTTCTTCCTCAGTAGCTTCTGCGTCCCAAGAACGGCGGCGAAGGATTTTCTCGGCACCGTCAAAAGGAGGAATATTATCCTCGAGGCAGCCATCGTTTTCTTCGCGAATGTACAACCACTTCTTGCGCCATCCTTGAACGGAGTCAGGGAGTTTGACGTCGAAATAGTTGACAGAGGAGCGAACGGAAATAACAACGCCGCCTATATTATAGGCGACATTGGCAGAGCCATTACGGCGACAAAAGAAAATGCGCTTCCATAATGCCCAGTTAGGCTGGACACCAAGGAAGGCCTCGCAAAGAGTGATAAAGATAGAAATATGAAGGATAGAGTTGGGTGTGAGGTGGTGAAGTTGGAGACCATAAACATAAAGAAGTCCCCGAAGAAAAGGATGAATGGGGGTGGAAAGACCACGGATAAGATGATCAACGAAACTTACCCGATACCCCATTGGAGGGGATGGGTAGCTCTCTTCGCTGGGAAAGCACACAGCTTTGGGCTTCTTGGTAATCCCCAGTTTCTTCATCAGGTTGAGGTCTTGGTTGGTGATCTTGGACCTCTCCCACTCCGCCGCTCCCAGATCCGCGGCGGCCATCGAGGAGTCAGGTGTGCTGTGCCTGGTTAGACGACGCGGTGGCATCAACAATGGCAATAAAGAACAGCTGCGAAGAGAAACGCTTTGGGAGCAGTGGAGCGCAAGGGGAGATTTTGCAGAGAAGAGCAAAGAACGGCGCGAACGGAAGTGCTCAAGGAAGAAGAAGGGGATCTTATATAGAGGTGCGGTGAACCGACGGAACCGTTGGATGAAGAAAGAATGCAGGAGATGATTACCACGTGGCAACGAGGGCAAATTAGTATTTCAACATTGACGAGGTTACAGAACGTGCGCCAGGAAAAGCGGAGGACGTGTGTCCCCCACTTGCACGACGTGTCAACGTGGTGAGAAAAATGGACCCACAAAGCAGAAAAATTTCGGCTATTCATAGAAGTGAAGAGATTTTGACAAAGGAAAATTTGTCGACAAGAAAAATAATAAAAAAAAAGAAGAGAATGGCGACAGGACAAATCATTTTGAATACTTCTGGAGCCTTTGATCAAACACAAGTTTTTGCCCAAATGCTCGGGGGCTACTTTGGAAAAATAGAAAATTTCGAGTATGACAATATAGAAATGGCGAGAGCCTATGACCAAATCCAAGAATTTGTTCATAGCCTCGGGGGCTACTCCCATCGGGAGCGCTGGTCGCGCACCCGATAAATATAAAAAAATATCGAGAAGGATTATAAATATAGTGGCAAAGGATGCTAATCTGTGGAGCCTACACCCAAGCACAAGTTCTTGGCTGTAGCCTCGGGGGCTACTCCCATCGGGAACGCTGTTCGCGTGCCCGATGAATTTGATCAGAAATAGAGAAAAAGAAGTGAGTATATTTCGAGTTACACAAATAACTCTACATACACTCCCATCGGGAAGACAAAATAAAGTCATCAAATATGACTCAATAAAATGTGCTATTCCAAAGGCGAAAAGCACTCGACAATATATTCTCGAACGCCAAAGTTGCGATCAATTTACGAATGCCGCAAATTTGCGAAGGTAAGACCCCGGATCCGTTCTGCTGGGCGTGGCATCGCCAAAGACTGCGCTACTGCTACTTTTATCCGTATCAACGGATACGAAGAAAAATCCTAACGGACGCGTTAGGTACCCGATAAATTTGACCGGGACTCGACAGAATGGTAAGACCTTAAGCGGCACCTGTCGAAGTTTACACCGGTATCCCGAGATCATGTCCGGGGACGTGATCTTGAAGTAGGTTTTTGCGGATTGCCACTAGAGCAGTTAACTAGTACCTGATCCGTCAGATGAACTAGCCCCAACTACCATTATCCCTGTACAATATAGAATTTTATAAAAGCTCTTGAACAAAAATAAACGGGAGAGATTTTCCCTGACTCTACGATTCAAGCAAAATCTCGGGGGCTACTGACATAGGCACCCCAAATGGGCCTGCCATAGATGGTACCCGGGATTTATCGAAGGCCCACTATCCGAAGAATAAGAAGATTCGGGAGCCCAAGATATATTAAGGAAAGCTAGAGTTGTAATAGAAAGTATATTTTGTAATGCGGCGGGACGAGTTAGAAACCGTCCCGGACTCGTAACTTGTACAATACGAAACCCTCGGCTCCACCTCCTATATAAGGGGAGTCGAGGGACAAAGAAAGGATCGAATTTACTGTCAACATAACCCTAGTTTTCATAACCGCCGAGTACTTTTCGCCTAAACCTTCGAGATCTACTTGCCCTCTACTTCTAGCAAAACCCTAGTCTACAATCTGTAGGCATTGACAAGTTAATCCTTTGTCAGTAAGACCTTAAGCGGCACCTGTCGAAGTTTACACCAGTATCCCGAGATCATGTCCGGAGACGTGATCTTGAAGTAGGTTTTTGCGGATTGCCACTAGAGCAGTTAACTAGTACACGATCCGTCGGATGAACTAGCCCCAATTACCATTATCCCTGTACAATATAGAAATTCATATGAAGAAATATAGAGAAGTTTAAAGTTGTAGAGTAAATATAAACACTGGAGATTTTCCCTGACTCTGCGATTCAAGCAAAATCTCGGGGGCTACTGACATAGGCATCCCCAATGGGCCTGCCGAAGATAGTACCCGGGGTTTACTGAAGGCCCACGACTCGAAGAATAAGAAGAATCGGAAGCCCAAGTTCTTATTAAGGAAAGCTAGAGTTGTATTAGGAGATGATGTTTGTAATCTTGCGGGATGAGTTAGAAACCCTCCCGGACTCTGTAACTTGTACAATACGAATCCCTCGGCTCCACCTCCTATATAAGGGGGGGTCGAGGGACAAAGAAAGGATCGAATCTACTGTCAACACAACCCTAGTTTTATATTCGTCGAGTACTTTTCGGCTGAAACCTTCGAGATCTACTTGCCCTCTACATCTAACTAAACCCTAGTCTACAATCCGTAGGCATTGACAAGTTAATACCTTGTCACCCCTTCACGTGGGCTGGGCTGAGTTTTGATGGGCTGGGCTATGTTTCGTTCGGGATACTCGGGATATTCGGGATACCACGGTACAATTTCGGGAAATCGAAACACGTTCCCGATTTAATGCTCGGGTTTTTCGGGTTCGGGATATACGGGTTCGGGATCGGGAATTTCGGGTTCGGGATTCGGGATTCGGGAATTATGCCCGGAGAGACCATACGGAACAGAAACGTCGCGGCCAGGGTATCGCCGTATCGGCCTATCGCCTCGCCCAGGCGGTTTCCGGCTCTCCCGATCGTGAGTTCGTGACTGCCGACCGCCGACCGCGCGCGACGATCTGCTGCCGTGCCTGCTGGCCCGTAGGCCGCCGCAGTCCCAGTCCGGCAACCCCATTTGGGGGACGGCGGACAAGAAATGGAGAAAAACGCGTTCCAGTCGCGTCCCCCAAAGCTAAATAGCGCCTCATTTTATGTCTGGCGTTCCCGGTAGAGACTCCATACATAGAGTCTCTACCGGGGACGCCGGACACAAAAATAGCGTCCGGACGCATGCATGCAGCCCCTACTCCCCACATGTCATTCTCTTTTCCCACACTTTCTCTCACCTACTTTTTCCACATGGGGTGGTCCCTTCTATTAAAATGCATGCATCCGGACGCTGTTTGAGGGACGCGGCTGGAAAGGGTCTCTTTTTTGTACAAATTTTTAGTCTCTTTTTGTCCGGCGCGGTCCTAAGCGTCCCCCAAATCATTTGTGCCGGACGTTTTTTGAGGGACGCGACTGGAGATGCTCTAAGGTAAGAATGTCCGCCGCCATTCTCTTAGAATTCTACTATCTGCTCTAATTCGCGTTCTAAATTTTAATTAGTAGTTGTTGTTCTTATTTGTAGGAACGAGGTTAACTGATTATGGTGCCTGAATCCGGTGCTAAGAAAAGAAGAAGGAAACATCAAGAACTAGTTGAATGCACTTCTTTCCGAGTTAAGTGTTATGAAGTTCACTTTGCCAGATAATACACCAATGTCTGCTATGGAGATTTTTGAGTTTGTCTGAGAAGCGGATTGTTATCCTAATATTTCTATCGCTTATCGGCTCTTATTTAATACTATTTGAGATCTGTAATGTCCCAGGAGAGGTTAAATGGTTTGGCAACTCTATGCATCGAGAAGAAGTTAGTGGACGAGATTGATACTGATTCCATCGTCACTGACTTTGCTTCTAGGAATTGACGGCGAAAATTTTAAGGTATCATGTAAACATTGTTATTTTTATATAAATATTGTAATTGGTTATACTTAAAGTATTTATTTTTCATCATCTCATTCATGCGGGAAAAAAATTATAGTAAAAGAGGCCCAAAATTTTAGTTTGCCCTGGGCCTTCGAAATCTCAGGACCAGGCCTGCCTTTCGGTCACCGGTCGGATGAGATTACCACCACTTCGCCAGCAGCATCGATTTTTCCCAGAGCTGCTTGGAGCAACGCTGCATGAGGATGACGGACAAGCATGTGCACAGTGCACATCGTCGGTGCCTACAGACACGTCACCGCAAGTGACGGCGACCACACGATCCAAAACGGCTGCGCTGTGCATGTGCGCCGCGCTGCGGGTCACCGCCGGCTGTGCCCGCGGAGACCGACAGCAGGCCGGCAGCCACCAGCAAACTCCTGCGCGCGTACGTACGTATATGTGACTGGACACAGATTTTTTCGACGAGGGCATGAGAGTCCAGATCTTTTCCCGGCCGATGCCGCAACCCACGTACCTCCCCTTTTCCTCGGCACGTTCTAGCTCTGTGGCTGGAGTCGCCGGACCCTTCACCATCCCCCGCTCGCCTCTATTGTGGACCGTCGAGCGGTGGATGGAAAACCGTCGAACATTCTCACCGGCGATCTAGGCGCGGATCAGCGAGGAATAAACAAGTGGTGGTGGAATAAGGGGCGCATTCACTCTCGAGTCCACGGAGCCACGGAGGCTTGGACGAGAAGATTATAAGTACGTAAAATTAATGAGCACGGGAGTATTTTTTCTTCGGCCAGACGCCACTTGCCGCTAGAGCTAAGGGCATCTCCAGCGGCGCGACGCAAACGGACGCTGAGCGATCGTTTTCGTCCGCCGTGACCGGAAATGCGTCTGGTGCCTGTTCCAACGGGGCGACGCAAAGTGATCGGGCCGTCCGCGGAGACGCAAACCTGGCCCAAATTTGCGCCAGGTTTGCGTCTCCGCGGACGCTCGGCGGTCGCACGGAGCGTCCTCCATTTTTTACCCGGTCCCGCATGTCAGGGACAGCGAAATCGACCGCTTCGATCTGCGTCTTTTTCCCCTTCTTTGCTGCCCCAGTGCGTCGCCACCACCCCAACCCCATCCGCCGCCGTCCGGCCGCAGCGCCGCAGTAGCCGCCGCTGGTTGCGTTCTTGCCGCGCGGGAGAGCGGGAGCATACTCGGGCTTGGCTCCGCCGCGTACCTGCCGGCTGTTTTCGGGCGAAACGCTCCCGGTTGCGCTGCCCTTCCGCGCCGCCCACGACCTGTTCGGTCAATTGCGCCGGTAGGTTTCTACTCGTGTTTCGGCGCTATTGTGCGCGGCCATTGATCCACGGTTTGTACCCACGCAGATGGACATGTGGCGAGATGTTGGACAAGTTCGCGCGGAGGTCGTCGACTCCTCTTCCGACGAGGAGTCCGATGAGTCGGCGCGGACATTGGCAACTACTGCGGCCTCCATGATCCACGAGTTCACCTCTAACCCGGGGCCGCAGCACCGGGGCTCTGTGAAAGGGCGCTCCAAAAACCTGCCGCGCAACAGAGTGGAAGGGCAGGCCCGCATCCACAAGGACTAATTCCACCTCACCAATCCGATCTTCCCGGAAAAACTGTTCCGGCGCCGATACAGGATGTCAAGGGACCTGTTCTTGGTCATTCTACGGGGCGTCAGAAACTACGACCCCTACTTTCAATGCGGGCGCGATGCAACGAGGTGCGTTAGGCTTCACCTCCTACCAAAAATGCTCCGCGGCTATTCGCATGCTCTCATATGGAATGGCTGCGGATATATTCGATGAGTATCTTCGAATGGGTGAGAGCACCTGTCTTGAGGCCATGTACAGGTTTTGCCGAGCCGTGATTGCCGTGTTTGGAGAGTATTACTGTAGGGAGCCAACTGTTGAGGATACAAGGCTGCTCCTGTCTATCAACGAGTCTAGAGGCTTCCCAGGAATGATTGGCAGCATAGATTGCATGCACTGGCAGTGGAAAAACTGTCCATTTGGATGGCGAGGGTGCGTACGGCGGGCATGAGGAGGGAAGAACTGTCATTCTTGAAGCTGTCATATCTCAAGATTTATGGATTTGGCATTCATTCTTTGGCATGGCCGGTTCCAACAATGACATCAATGTGTTGCACCAATCACCGGTTTTCAACAGGCTCATGCAAGGTAAAACTCCCCGGGTGAGCTATGAGATCAATGGAAATGCATATGACAAGCCATATTATCTTGCTGATGGCATCTACCCTGACTGGGCCACATTGGTGAAGACTGTCCGTAATCCAAACTCCGAGAAGACGAGGAGGTTTGCCAAGATGCAAGAGGCTTGCAGGAAAGATGTGGAGCGCGGATTTGGTGTGCTCCAAGCTCGGTGGGCAATTGTCCGTCACCCGGCAAGAACATGGTCGCTGAAGACCATGCATGAGGTGATGACATGTTGCGTGATCATGCACAACATGATCGTTGAGAACGAGCGTCCTGATGGCCGCAATGAGAACCAATGGGATTTCCAAGGTGAGCTGGTTGCGCCACTTCCTGGAGCTTCATCTTGACAGGACTATCTACATAGGAATGTAGAAATCACTGACGAGAACGTCTCCAAACAGATGCAAACGGATCTGATTGAGCATCAGTGGACATTGGCTGGCCATGAAGATCATGCGTTTAAATGTAATAACTATGACTTTGTTGATTTCCTTATTTTGTTGTTTGGAAACTTCATAAATTGATGCAAACGCGAAAATGCGTCGGCCCGCTGGAGCCATCCCTAGGTGCAAACGGACGCGCGGACAAGAACGGTCTATCAAGCGTCCGCCGCGCGACGCAAACGGACATTTCGGACGTCCGAAATGCTGGAGATGCCCTAAATCAAAATATCTTGGCCATCTGACCAGTTGCATCGATCCAGCACGTCGGGAACTCGGGATGCAAGTTCTTTTTGTTCATGAAAGTATCTTCAAGTTGGATGCATGTATATATCCGGCCTATACCTTGCTCTCAAACCACGGATTAGCTAGCCAACAATGGTTTCCCAATAGGAGGTCATGCTTTGTTAGAGCGTCAGCGTCAACCTAAAACATGTTTTAGTAAACTAAAAAAAAATGCTTGTAATATTAAAGTATCGGTCCATATTAGTTGAAATTTAAATGGTTTATTCGGAAATTGTTTTTGTCATTATTGGGATTTTCATATTTGTATAAAAATATAGAATTTTCACTCATTTTGAACTCGAAAGGGATAAGGCCATGGCCAGGTTGGGCCATCACCGCAGCAAGAACTTTCACGCCCTGGGTTACTATAAGCATGTAAATGGTCAAACCTATTCAAGTTCTTATAGCTACTGATTTCAATTTTTTCTTTCATGAATTGTCAAATTACAACCTTCCATTACTAGTTAATTAGCACAACTAAAATTATTATTTGATGTGTTTTTTCTTACATTTTGTGATACCTCAAAATAAATAGAAAAACATCCACAATTGTAAACTGTTTTTACTAGCCAATTGCTTCAAGCTCCACTACTCCTACTGCCAAGATTATCAGCTTGTTCAACAGGTGCGACATATCTAATGAAATTTTAACCTAGTTTTTTGTATTGCCAAACATGATTTGATAATATATTGCAATGCACATATGTACGTGTTGCAACCATTTTGTTTCAATGACATCGGATAAAATAATATCATCAGCAATGGGCTTAGCGGACGCACCATACTGTTGTGACAGCAAAACAAATGCTGCTAGTCTTGTATTGATACTAGCATTAGAGGATATAGGCCTAAAAGGCTCTGCTATTGATGCTAGCATTTAAAATTTTATGTATTTTTTGGTCGCCCCTATCTGGTCAAATCTTGGCTCCGGCCCTGTGAAGAACAATCGTGTTCTCACTCTCGCCACCTCTTTTCAGTCGTCCCATCCAGCGACCAAGGTGAACGGATGGCGGGCTAGCTGCATGTGTGCATGCATGTTCCTTGCTCTGGAACAGAAGCAGAATGTTCCTGGAGCAATGGGAGGCAAACTGTTTGAGAATGAATGATTAAGATAATCACATGGCGTTTCATTGATGATTGTTGGGGATATATATATATACCTACCGAACACGCCTATAAAGCGGTTACAAAGGCATCCATTGGGGGTTACATCGTTTGGACAAAATTAACTACATACTTAGCTTAGAACCTAAGCTAATCTTAATACTAGCCTAGGTATCTTAGTATCAAAGCTAACCTATTTCTAACACAAACAACCTCTGCACTGGCTAGGATAAATCCCACACGTTGTCGTGACCAAAGCCCACAGGTTTATTTAAGCACGACTTTACGTGGGCTGGACTCTTGGGTTTACCATTTACCAATGGTTTGGGTCAACCCTTACCTTTCGGCCGCCGGTAGGTGGATGGATCACTCTTTTTTTTCACAAGTTACGTGGAGCGGTACTGCCAAAGTGCCAAGCATGTGTGCACACTGCACACCATCGGCGCCTACAGAAATCGCACCACAGAGACCGACAGCCGGCAGTCACCAGCCAACGCCTGCGCGCGTAGGTACGTGCCCGGAGACAGATATTTTCGCCGGTACGTACGCAGGCCCAAGAGCATGGACAAGAGGCGAGATCTTTTCCCGGCCAATGCTGCAACGTTCTTTCCTTTTCCAACTCAGTGGCCTCTCTTGTGGAGCATTGGGTGTGGAGGTGCGTCGAACCGATCCATCCAAAGCGCGCGCGGATCAGCCAAGTGGTGGTGCAGCTCGCGCGGTCCCGTTGCTCCACCTCCAATCAAGTCGATCAACGAAACGTGGGCGAAAAGATTGAATAATTAACTCCAGTTAATGACCAGGGGAGTAGTATCTTTCTCTTCGGCAAGACGCTACTTGCGGCGAGAGCTAATCAAAATATCAAAGTCACCCTGTTGGATCGAGCTTGTTGCAGGATCTCGTTCCAACATGCAGTATGTAAGAGTCCAGTACTACTGCTACTCAATTAACATCTAGTTCAGATTACAAGCATGGATCTCAGAGGAATTGGGTGGAGAGGAGGAGGAAGAAGGAGAACAACACACACGACACAACACTCCAGGCCAATCCAGGCCTCGGCCGAAGCCGCCTTTCCGTTCTGTTCCAAGCCCCCCTCTTTTGGTCTGTCTCCCTTCGTATATGTAGTAGCTGAGTGTGTCTTCTGGCGGGCCAGGCCCAAGAGTTGCAGCACATTGGCCAGCCCAAGAGTGGGACATAGGTAGGTCGTTGACAATCCCCCTTCCTTAAGATTCGGCTTGCCCTCAAGCCGATGTTGCTTACATATCCACCGGGATCCAATGTCAGGTGCGCGAACGTCAAGTGAATGCTTTTCCTATTGATGATAGTCACTGCATCAGGACTAATTGGACCACCTGGATCCCATGACATGAGTACTCGCTTGGTTTTTGCCAATATGACATCCTTTGTACTTGCAATTTCACACATCAGCTCGTACCCGCATTGTATAGTACTGGTAGTAGGAAGATAGAGAACCAAAGCTTCTGACTGATTACTGCTCAACAATAGTACTGCCATTGTGAAATAATTCCCAAGCTCCAAAACTTGTAGTGGATAACTGAACATACTAGAATTGGAATTGATCGCTAACACACTGTCCACAGTACTAGTCATATCCCAGCTGAACAAGAGTGCAAAGTTCATTTTCCAATGAGCACTAGCTGAACAAGACTCCCATGGAATGTGCCATTCGAAATACCGAGAGTCAAAAATTGTTCCACCTTCGATTATGAACTGAATGTAGTGAGTGGGTCTGGAGTAGATGCCCTTCAAGATGAAAACCGAGCTGGCAAACATATCGAAGGCACGAACACTTCTAATCACAGCAACAATGCAAGAGAGCATCTCCCAAGAAGGCCAAGGTTTAAGCTCAATTGTACTGTTGGAAGGGAGCTCGGGTGGGGATCCAAGATTGCACTTCATTGCAAGGCACACAAGCGTAAGTACAACAAAACCAGCAACAACAACAGTCAGACAATCCACCAATACGGGACGAGCTGAAGAACCATAGAAATATCCATTGAATGGGCTCATAATCTCTCCGAATAAAAAGACTCGCGAGGCACGAACGATCATAACCATCAAGCAAGCAGCTCCATCTCAAAAGAACTCCAGACATAAAGGTTGCAGCTCATTGGTGTTCCTTGTTTCACAACTAGCACTGCAGCTTTCCATGAGCTCGGTCTGGTGGAATTGAAATTAGTTGTCTGCACAGTCAGTTGTGCTTCTTCTAGTCCTCGGAATAAAAACTACCATCATTCCAAATCCAGGCAAGGAATAGGAATCCATGGTAGAAGAGGCTGCAGCTGGCCTGAGAAGAATGGAACCACTTGAAAATTGGTGACACGTAGTAGCAGAATAAGCAAACATGTACACCATAGCAGCAAGGTTGGCCTTTGCAAGCTGATCAAGCTGAAAGCAGGCCGGTCTCATCTCACAGCAATAAAGAGTGTAGGTGAATGGCATCCAAGCACAACATCACCCATTGGCATGTTTAGGCATAAGACAAGAGGATGTAGTAGCAGCAACAACTGGAACCATGCAATGGACCATATAAAAGACGATGAAACGTAATGTGTAGTAGTTTCAGAATTGATCCCCTTGTAACTACAGTACTGCAATGTTAACCCATTGTACCGCAGAGTTTGACAATTCCTTTCAGAGCCATACTGAATAACGTGCCCAACTGAAAAGGAAAGAACCCAAGCTGGAAGAGGTGCCTCTGGCCTGAATCTCGCACAAAAATCCAATTCAAATAGAAGGCCACCAATGTATAGGTATCCAGAATCAGTCCTCATGTCACTCATGAGTTCAATAGTATGAATGACTGGAGCAAGATGTGACCATGGGGGCTTCGGCTGTGATAACGACACACACTCCCAGAAGGGCCCTACCCAGTTGGTGGTGACGGACTTGACAGCAGTGTAAATATCAGCAATGAGAGACGGCCAAGGTGCCGGACGAAGCACTTGTAGTTGCTGCTTGGTGTTCAAATTCAGATCGTGTATGAGCATGGACATGGACACGTCCATATCAGTCTCAATGTAGATGGTCGTGTACACTGAAGGCATCATTGTTTGAGGCTCACTGTGGACGTATGACTTCAGTAACTGGATAATCAAAGCCTCTGAGGGTATTTTCCAGGACACGTCCTTCTCGAGCCAGGACTCTTCTCCTACCAGGCTGTCTTCTCCGTCCAAGGAGATGATGCCAGCTGAGATGGTGGCCAGGGATAATGTTGTCTGGACTTCAACTGTGAATCCGGGGCTGAGTGCCGCTGCTGCAGTTGGTGGTGGCTTCAACAGTAAGGCATGAGTATTCAGAGACGCAGGGAATGGGGCGCCAAATTCACTGTCCAAGCAATTGATCGAACATGGTGGCCGTGCGGCAACCCGGGTGGCATCCACCGGGAGGGTCTCAGCACATACCACGGATGCAGACAAACTCGAGGACAACGTCACCGGTGGTCGTAGACGAGTTGGGTGTTGTGGACGGGATGAGTGTAACCGCTGCATATACGCGAGGCGTCGTGGCCCGGGCATTCCGCCGAGCAGGTGGTGGGCGACGAAGCAGCCGAGGTCGGTGAGCGCCAATGTCGACTGCATCTTGGACGTCCTCGACCTCCAAAGGGGAAGGGGGCATGGTGGAGACATCCGTACTAGCCGGGGCTTGAGATGCCGAGCCGCCGACCAGAAGATCGTAGAGACGCTGAGCCTCGGGAGTGAAGTCGTCCCTCGGTGGAATCACGCTCGAAGCCGAGGACGAGGTGGCTCACAGCCGGTGTCGACGGGGCGGTTGCGGTCGGCCTCGACAGAACCAAGGCCGGTGAAGAATCCAACGACGCCGCTGCGGGAACGCGTGTGGAAGCCGCCGCGCATGCCGAGGCCGCAGTCGATCTGATGGTGGAGATGGCTTGCGCAGAGGTCGGAGAGGAGGTCGCACTTGCTTGCTCATGGCGCGTACTCGCGGGAGGCGGTGCCACTCGGGCGCCAATGGTCGTAGTCGAGCGCGTCGTTGATGTAGCCGTCGACGCTGCCGCTAACGCGCGAGCACGAGAGGAGGCGAACTTGGCCTCGTAGATCTCATCCGTCTCGGACATGATCATGTCGTAGAGGAGTTTGGACTCTTCCGAGAGCGAATCCATGGCTTTTTGGTGGTGGGGAAAAATTTGGAGTGGAAAATTTGAGAGAATTTAGGAAAGGATCGAACCTGGCTCTGATACCAATTGTAAGAGTCCAGTACTACTGCTACTCAATTAACATCTAGTTCAGATTACAAGCATGGATCTCAGAGGAATTGGGTGGAGAGGAGGAGGAAGAAGGAGAACAACACACACGACACAACACTCCAGGCCAATCCAGGCCTCGGCCGAAGCCGCCTTTCCGTTCGTTCCAAGCCCCCTCTTTGGTCTCGTCTCCTTCGTATATGTAGTAGCCGAGTGTGTCTTCCGGCGGGCCAGGCCCAAGAGTTGCAAGCACATTGGCCAGCCCAAGAGTGGGACATAGGTAGGTCGTTGACAACCCCCTTCCTTAAGATTCGGCTTGCCCTCAAGCCGATGTTGCTTACATATCCACCGGGATCCAATGTCAGGTGCGCGAACGTCAAGTGAATGCTTTTCCTATTGATGATAGTCACTGCATCAGGACTAATTGGACCACCTGGATCCCATGACATGAGTACTCGCTTGGTTTTTGCCAATATGACATCCTTTGTACTTGCAATTTCACACATCAGCTCGTACCCGCATTGTATAGTACTGGTAGTAGGAAGATAGAGAACCAAAGCTTCGACCGATTATCGCTCAACAATAGTACCGCCATTGTGAAATAATTCCCAAGCTCCAAAACTTGTAGTGGATAACCGAACATACTAGAATTGGAATTGATCGCTAACACACTCGTCCACAGTACTAGTCATATCCCAGCTGAACAAGAGTGCAAAGTTCATTTTCCAATGAGCACTAGCTGAACAAGACTCCCATGGAATGTGCCATTCGAAATACCGAGAGTCAAAAATTGTTCCACCTTCGATTATGAACTGAATGTAGTGAGTGGGTCTGGAGTAGATGCCCTTCAAGATGAAAACCGAGCTGGCAAACATATCGAAGGCACGGACACTTCTAATCACAGCAACAATGCAAGAGAGCATCTCCCAAGAAGGCCAAGGTTTAAGCTCAATTGTACTGTTGGAAGGGAGCTCGGGTGGGGATCCAAGATTGCACTTCATTGCAAGGCACACAAGCGTAAGTACAACAAAACCAGCAACAACAACAGTCAGACAATCCACCAATACAGGACAGCTGAAGAACCATAGAAATATCCATTGAATGGGCTCATAATCTCTCTGAATAAAAAGACCTGCGAGGCACGAACGATCATAACCATCAAGCAGCAGCTCCATCTCAAAAGAACTCCAGACATAAAGGTTGCAGCTCATTGGTGTTCCTTGTTTCACAACTAGCACTGCAGCTTTCCATGAGCTCGGTCTGGTGGAATTGAAATTAGTTGTCTGCACAGTCAGTTGTGCTTCTTCTAGTCCTGGAATAAAAACTACCATCATTCCAAATCCAGGCAAGGAATAGGAATCCATGGTAGAAGAGGCTGCAGCTGGCCTGAGAAGAATGGAACCACTTGAAAATTGGTGACACGTAGTAGCAGAATAAGCAAACATGTACACCATAGCAGCAAGGTTGGCCTTTGCAAGCTGATCAAGCTGAAAGCAGGCCGGTCTCATCTCAGCAATAAAGAGTGTAGGTGAATGGCATCCAAGCACAACATCACCCATTGGCATGTTTAGGCATAAGACAAGAGGATGTAGTAGCAGCAACAACTGGAACCATGCAATGGACCATATAAAAGACGATGAAACGTAATGTGTAGTAGTTTCAGAATTGATCCCCTTGTAACTACAGTACTGCAATGTTAACCCATTGTACCGCAGAGTTTGACAATTCCTTTCAGAGCCATACTGAATAACGTGCCCAACTGAAAAGGAAAGAACCCAAGCTGGAAGAGGTGCCTCTGGCCTCGAATCTCGCACAAAAATCCAATTCAAATAGAAGGCCACCAATGTATAGGTATCCAGTAATCAGTCCTCATGTCACTCATGAGTTCAATAGTATGAATGACTCGGAGCAAGATGTGACCATGGGGGCTTCGGCCGTGATAACGACACACACTCCCAGAAGGGCCCTACCCAGTTGGTGGTGACGGACTTGACAGCAGTGTAAATATCAGCAATGAGAGACGGCCAAGGTGCCGGACGAAGCACTTGTAGTTGCTGCTTGGTGTTCAAATTCAGATCGTGTATGAGCATGGACATGGACACGTCCATATCAGTCTCAATGTAGATGGTCGTGTACACTGAAGGCATCATTGTTTGAGGCTCACTGTGGACGTATGACTTCAGTAACTGGATAATCAAAGCCTCTGAGGGTATTTTCCAGGACACGTCCTTCTCGAGCCAGGACTCTTCTCCTACCAGGCTGTCTTCTCCGTCCAAGGAGATGATGCCAGCTGAGATGGTGGCCAGGGATAATGTTGTCTCGACTTCAACTGTGAATCCGGGGCTGAGTGCCGCTGCTGCAGTTGGTGGTGGCTTCAACAGTAAGGCATGAGTATTCAGAGACGCAGGGAATGGGGCGCCAAATTCACTGTCCAAGCAATTGATCGAACATGGTGGCCGTGCAGCAACCCAGGTGGCATCCACTGGGAGGGTCTCAGCACATACCACAGATGCAGCAAACTCGAGGACAACGTCACCAGTGGTCGTAGACGAGTTGGGTGTTGTGGACGGGATGAGTGTAACTGCTGCATATACAGAGGCGTCGTGGCCTGGGCATTCCGCCGAGCAGGTGGTGGGCGACGAAGCAGCGAGGTCAGTAGCGCCAATGTCGACTGCATCTTGGACGTCCTCGACCTCCAAAGGGGAAGGGGGCATGGTGGAGACATCCGTACTAGCCGGGGCTTGAGATGCCGAGCCGCCGACCAGAAGATCGTAGAGACGCTGAGCCTCGGGAGTGAAGTCGTCCTCGGTGGAATCACGCTCGAAGCTGAGGACGAGGTGGCTCACAGCCGGTGTCGACGGGGCGGTTGCGGTCGGCCTCGACAGAACCAAGGCCGGTGAAGAATCCAACGACGCCGCTGCGGGAACGCGTGTGGAAGCCGCCGCGCATGCCGAGGCCGCAGTCGATCTGATGGTGGAGATGGCTTGCGCAGAGGTCGGAGAGGAGGTCGCACTTGCTTGCTCATGGCAGTACTCGCGGGAGGCGGTGCCACTCGGGGCGCCAATGGTCGTAGTCGAGCGCGTCGTTGATGTAGCCGTCGACGCTGCTGCTAACGCGCGAGCACAGTAGGAGGCGAACTTGGCCTCGTAGATCTCATCCGTCTCGGACATGATCATGTCGTAGAGGAGTTTGGACTCTTCCGAGAGCGAATCCATGGCTTTTTGGTGGTGGGGAAAAATTTGGAGTGGAAAATTTGAGAGAATTTAGGAAAGGATCGAACCCGGCTCGATACCAATTGTAAGAGTCCAGTACTACTGCTACTCAATTAACATCTAGTTCAGATTACAAGCATGGATCTCAGAGGAATTGGGTGGAGAGGAGGAGGAAGAAGGAGAACAACACACACGACACAACACTCCAGGCCAATCCAGGCCTCGGCCGAAGCCGCCTTTCCGTTCTGTTCCAAGCCCCCCTCTTTTGGTCTGTCTCCCTTCGTATATGTAGTAGCTGAGTGTGTCTTCTGGCGGGCCAGGCCCAAGAGTTGCAGCACATTGGCCAGCCCAAGAGTGGGACATAGGTAGGTCGTTGACACAGTACTGCTACCCCTCCGTTAGTTAGAGATTCTAAAGGGTTGGACCTCTTAAAATTTGGTCACAAATTTGACTATATGATTAACTAACAGAATAGAACTTATTTGACACAAGAATCATGCACGTTCGTTCCGTGAAATATCTTCCAGGTTCCAGCTGGATGTACTACACTGTTCTCCTCTTCGAGATCATGATATGCGTGTATATATGCGGGCAATAGGCAGCCATGGTCAATGTCGCTCCTGTGTGTATGGTTGTCAACTTGGCAAGCTGACATGCAGCAGCTGCATCTTAGCACCGACTTGATCTAACGTGTAATTTTTCAGAAAACTAATATGAAGCAATTATTCATGTAAAAAAATCACATTGTGTTGTTTCGTCTTCACTTTTTCTAGAGAAGATGATATTAATCTTTAATTGTGGTTACAAGGGTAAATTCATAAAGCGTACCACTTCTTTTTTCCATAGACCGAAACGTTGTAGCAAACGAACCGCGAGAGCTCATCCGTAAACAGTTGGTTCATTTTAGCTGAGATTTTAACAATTTAGTTAGAACGTAACATGCGCTTTCAACACATTTTTAGCTTTTTTCAACAAGATAAAATTTCGAAAGGGGACCATGTTGGTCTCTCTGAACCATTTTAGAGTATGAAAACAAAGTATAAAAACGAAATATTGAATGTAAGAGTAACATTTCAGTTCATTTTAGCTGAAATTTTAATGGTTTAGTTAGAAATAATTTTAGCTAATACGAACATTCTCATACTTGAATCAGGCCATCGAATTTAACAAATCTCGAGGTTTGAAACTTTGGTTAAAATGTCACCAAAGTTTCACCATGTCGATTTAAAACATTGAATTTTATTAATGCTTGAACTTTGAAGCTGCAAAATTTATTTTGTAAATATACTACTAGTCCATTTTGGATAAATTTAATACTTTTGTTGGGAGATAATTCATTATTAACTAATATATTTTCACATTTTTTTGTACACCTATTTTCCCTAACCAAGTAAGATGGGATCGCTTCTTAACATACCTATGGTATTTCTGCCACCACTAAGAGAAACCAATAGAGATATGGAGGGTGAGAGAGAGAGGGAGAGATTTTGTGGTTGGTTCGAGATGAACAATGTAAAGGGTGTGCCAAGCCGCACAAGTTGCCCGATTGTCAAGTGCCTTAGTACTGCCACCTGGCGGTTGGGCCCATGTCAGTTTCTATGAAAATACTTCAAAATAATTTTTTTATTATGTGCAACAATGTGCCCAAATGGTGGTTATTTTCAGCGAATATAGCACCAAATGTGGTGGTTTATGCAAATATCTCCTTGTTATTGATGACCACACATGGGATCGTTGTAGCTTTAATGAATCTATTTTTATAAAATTTATCGAGCCAAGGGAGCAGAGGTTGAGTGTCTTCCATTTTCCACGGATAGTATTCACTACGGGAAAAAAGCTCGTTTCCGTGCATCCACCTTTTGCCGTGTGCTCGCACACGGCAAAGAATACTTTGCCGTGCAACATAAACAAAAAACGCACGGCAACGAGCATCGCACGGCAAAGAGGACCTACGGCACACGGCAAAGATAAAGCGCACGGCAAAGCCTCAGGAAAGCGCACGGCAATGAAAAGACGCACGGCAAAGAGAACAAGGCATTGCCGTGAGAGGTCCTTTGCCGTGCGCCAGCCTCACCCGCACGGCAAAGGCTGCTTTGCCGTGCGCTTTCTGATAGCGCACGGCAAAGGCTGCTTTGCCGTGCACATTTTCCTTTGCCGTGTGCCTTGTGGTATTTTCTCCTTTTTCTTTCTATATTGTACTTATTTTAATGCTTACATTTTATTCTTGAAATATGACAAGTACCACATCTTGATTAATGCAATGTTTATACCATATTTTTGCTATACGACAAGTACTCTAAGTCCTTACTCCCCCTCCAACATATCAGGGTTTCGGAGTAAAAAAACCGCGTTCGGGGGATCTTCCAAGTGCTATCGCCTGAAAAAGAGGCCGGCCACACAGCCTTGCACCATTTGGTGAATCACACATTCCAACACACTTTTACACATATCCTAGGTCCGCTTGCAAGTTTTGGTGGCATTCCGGTGCTCCGGGGGTCATTCCCCCCCGAAACGGCGGCTCGCGTGCCTCGAGGGGTCTACCCCCCTAGATTTCTCCGCGCGAGGTTCCACCAACATACTTTTTGGTAGGTTTAGTTTTGATTAGGCCATATACACATGGAAAGCTAGGTTTGGCACACTTTGGCACATTGTAGCCACCGGTATACCCGCAGCGGGACACTTCAGCCTACAAGTCGAGGAATCTTCCAAGTGTTATCGTCTGAAAGAGAGGAATGTCACACATGGGAGCAATGCCTTGCACCATTTGGTGAATCACACCTTCCACCACACTTTCACACATATCCTAGGTCCACATGCAAGTTTTGGTGGCATTCCGGTGATCCGGCCGTCGTTCTCTCCCGAAAACGGCGGTCTGCGTGCCTCGGGGGGTCTCCCTAGATTTCACCGCGCGAGGTTCCACCAACATAATTTTTGATAGGTTTAGTTTTTATTAGTCCATATACACATGGAAAGCTAGGTTTGGCACACTTTGGCACATTGTAGCCACCGGTATACCCGCAGCGGGACACTTCAGCCTACAAGTCGAGGAATCTTCGAAGTGTTATCGCCTGAAAGAGAGGAATGTCACACATGGGAGCAATGCCTTGCACCATTTGGTTAATCACACCTTCCACCACACTTTCACACATATCCTAGGTCCACATGCAAGTGTTGGTGGTATTCCGGTGCTCCGGCGGTCGTTCTCTCCCGATAACGGCGGTCTGCGTGCCTCGGGGGGTCTACCCCCCTAGATTTCTCCGCGGGAGGTTCGACCAACATACTTTTTGATAGGTTTAGTTTTGTTTAGGACATATACACATGGAAATCTAGGTTTGGCACACTTTGGCACATTGTAGCCACCGGTATACCCGCAGCGGGACACTTCAGCCTACAAGTCGAGGAATCTTCCAAGTGTTATCGCCCGAAAGAGAGGAATCTCACACATGGGAGCTATGCCTTGCACCATTTGGTGAATCACACCTTCCACCACACTTTCACACATATCGTAGGTCCACATGCAAGTTTTGGTGGCATTCCGGTGCTCCGTCGGTCGTTCCCCCCCGAAAACGGCCGTCTACGTGCCTCGGGGGGTCTACCCCCTAGATTTCACCGCGCGAGGTTCCACCAACATACTTTTTGATAGGTTTGGTTTTGGTTAGTCCATATACACATGGAAAGCAATGTTTGGCACGATTTGGCACATTATAGCCTCCGGTATACCCGCAGCGGGACACTTCAGCCTACAAGTCGAGGAATCTTCCAAGTGTTATCGCCCGAAAGAGAGGAATCTCACACATGGGAGCTATGCCTTGCACCATTTGGTGAATCACACCTTCCACCACACTTCCACACATATCCTAGGTCCACATGCAAGTTTTGGTTGCATTCCGGTGCTCCGGCGGTCGTTCCCCCGAAAATGGCTCGTCTCGCGTGCCTCGGGGGTCTACTCCCCTAGATTTCACCGCGCGAGGTTCCCACCAACATACTTTTTGATAGGTTTGGTTTTGGTTAGTCCATATACACATGGAAAGCAAGGTTTGGCACCATTTGGCACATTATAGCCTCCGGTATACCCGCAGCGGGACACTTCAGCCTACAAGTCGAGGAATCTTCCAAGTGTTATCGCCCGAAAGAGAGGAATGTCACACATGGGAGCAATGCCTTGAACCATTTGGTGAATCACACCTTCCACCACACTTTCACACATATCCTAGGTCCACATGCAAGTTTTGGTGGCATTCCGGTGCTCGGCGGTCGTTCCCCCCCGAAAACGGCCGTCTACGTGCCTCGGGGGGTCTACCCCCCTAGATTTCACCGCGCGAGGTTCCACCAACATACTTTTTGATAGGTTTTGTTTTGGTTAGTCCATATACACATGGAAAGCAAGGTTTGGCACCATTTGGCACATTATAGCCTCCGGTATACCCGCAGCGGGACACTTCGACCTACAAGTCGAGGAATCTTCCAAGTGTTATCGCCCGAAAGAGGGGAAGGTCACACATGGGAGCTATGGCTTGCACCATTTGGTGAATCACACCTTCCACCACACTTTCACACATATCCTAGGTCCACATGCAAGTTTTGGTGGCATTCCGGTGCTCCGGCGGTCGTTCCCCCCCCCGAAAATGGCCGTCTACGTGCCTCGGGGGGTCTACCCCCTAGATTTCACCGCGCGAGGTTCCACTGACAAAGGATTAACTTGTCAATGCCTACAGATTGTAGGCTAGGGTTTTGTTAGAAGTAGAGGGCAAGTAGATCTCGAAGGTTTCAGCCGAAAAGTACTCGACGATTATGAAAACTAGGGTTATGTTGACAGTTTATTCGATCCTTGCCTTGTCCCTCGACTCCCCCTTATATAGGAGGCGGAACCGAGGGTTTCGTAATACACAAGTTACAGAGTTCGGGAGGGTTTCGTTCTCAACCCGTAAGATTACAAACCTCTATCTTTCCTAATACAAACTATCTTTCCTTAACACTAAATGGGCTTCCGAGTCTTCTTATTCTTCGAGTCCTGGGCTTTTAGTAAATCCCGGGTACCATCTTTGGCAGGCCCATTGGGGATGCCTATGTCAGTAGCCCCCGAGATTTTTCTTGAATCGAAGAATCAGGGAAAATCTCCAACTTTATTCATCACATAATCTTCCGATATGCAAACACTATTTTGTACAGGGATAACGGTAGTTGGGGCTAGTTCATCTGACGGATCAGGTACTAGTTAACTGCTCTAGTGGCAATCCGCAAAAACCTACTTCAAGATCACGTCCCTGGACATGATCTCGGGATCTCGGTGTAAACTTCGACAGGCGCCGCTTAAGGTCTTACCATTCTGTCGAGTCCCAGTCATATTTTATCGGGTACCTAACGCGTCCGTTAGGATTTTCTTCGTATCTGTTGATACGGAAAATAGTAGCAATCCGCCGTCAGAGACGGTGCCACGCCGCTCAGAACGGATCTGGGGTCTTACCTTCGCAAAGTTTTGCGGCATTCAGAGATTTATTCGCGACTTTTAGCGCTCTGAGAATATATTGTCGAGTGCTTTTCGGCTGTTGGATTAGCACATTTTATCGAGTCATATTTGATGACTTATTTTGTCTTCCCGATGGGAGTATATGTAGAGTTATCTGTGTAACTCGAAATATACTCACTTCTAATAAATTCATCGGGCACGCGAACAGCGTTCCCGATGGGAGTAGCCCCCGAGGCTACAGCCAAGAACTTGTGCTTGGGTGTAGGCTCCACAAATTAGTATCCTTTGCCGCTATATTTATAATCCTTCTCGATATTCTTGTATCTATCGGGTGCGGGACCAGCGCTCCCGATGGGAGTAGCCCCCGAGGCTATGAACAAATGCTTGCATTTGGTCATAGGCTCTCGCCATTTCTATCTTGTTAGACTCGAAGTTTTCTATTTGTCCAAAGTAGCCCCCGAGCGTTTGGGCAAAAACTTGTATTTGATCAAAGGCTCCCGAAATAATCTTGCATTGTCGATAAACTTTCCAAATTTCATAGTCGAGCTTTTCTTTTACCTTGATGACGTCGTTGCTGATGATAGCCACGATTTCTGTTTTAATAACATGCGAAAACTGCTTCTCTTACTGCCTTGTGGGTCCAAATTTCTCATCCGATGGACACGTCGTGCAAGTGGGGGACACATGTTCTCCACTTTTTCTGGCACACATTCCATAACCTCGTCACTGTTAAAATACTTTTACCCCTGTATCCACGTGGTTATCATCTACCACACTTCCTTTCTATCCAACGGTCCGCCGCTTCACCGCACCTCTATATAAGATCCCCTTCTTCTACCTCGAGCACTTCCGCTCGCGCCGTTCCCCTGCTTTCCTCTGCAAAACTTCCTCCTGCGCCCCACAGCTCTCAGAGCTCCTCTTCGCAGCTGCATTCTTCCGCCATTGTTGATGCCACCGCGTCGCTTGACCAGGCACAGCACGCCCGATTCATCGATGGCTGCCGCGGATCTAGGAGCCGCGGAGTGGGAAAGGTCCAAGATCACGAACCAGGATCTGAACCTCCTGAAGAAGCTGGGGATCAGCAAGAAACCCAAAGCGGTTTGCTTCCCCAGTGAAGAAAGCTACCCAACCCCTCCAATGGGGTATCGGGTAAGTTTTGTTGATCACCTCATCCGCGGTCTTTCCGCCCCCATTCACCCTTTTCTTCGGGGATTGCTTTTTGTGTATGGTCTCCAACTTCACCACCTCACGCCCAACTCTATCCTTCACATTTCCATCTTCATCACCCTCTGCGAAGCCTTCCTTGGTGTCCAGCCTAACTGGGCATTATGGAAGCGCATTTTCTTCTGTCGCCGTAATGGCTCTGCCAATGTCGCCTATAATATAGGCGGCGTTGTTATTTCTGTTCGCTCCTCTGTCAACTACTTCGACGTCAAACTCCCTGACTCCGTTCAAGGGTGGCGCAAGAAGTGGTTATATATTCGGGAAGAAAACCATGGATGCGCTGAAGACAATATTCCTCCTTTTGACGGTGCCGAGAAAATCCTTCGCCGCCGTTCTTGGGACGCAGAAGCTACCGAGGAAGAAAGAATTTCGACGGAAGCCCTGATGACTCGCATCCATGAGTTGCAGAATACTCGTGGAAAAGAATTATCGAGCATCCAAATTACGGCGTATTTCCTTAGGACTAGAGTGCAGCCTCTTCGGGCTCGCAAAAACCCTTTACGGAATTATCTTGGCGATGAAGACACAGATCGCTTGTCGACGAATCTGGAAGTCAAGGATTTGGATAGACTTATCCGAAAGATTTCATCTCTCAAAAAGAAAGATTCTATCCCTTCCACTTATCGCGTAAAACCATACAGCGCTTCCTAAGGTAAACATTGTCGCGTAATTTGTTATTGCCTTGTTATTTGTGTTGTTACTCCTTTTTGACATCCTTCTTTATTTTTATACAGAACCACCCAAATCTTGTTTCACTTCCTCCTCTTCCAGAAGGTGGGGAAGTCGAAGAAAGGGCCGTTATCTCCGACGATAACCAAGATGCCCCCTCTTTTGCTAATGAACCCGCAGAATCTCGAAAATCTGCGGGATCTGACGAGAAGGAGGATGCCTCTGAAGCCACTGCGTCGGCACAATCTCCTCCTCCTGCTGTTTCTCCAAAGAACAAAAGGAAAAGGAATGATGCCGAAGATTCCGGCACCTCCAAGCCCGAAGAAGCTATTCCTTCTCGCCAGAAGGCAGCTTATGATCCATACCTCGAGACTCTCATCAGTTCGTAAGTACCCTCTCCTTGTTTAATTGCACTTGAAGATTTTTGTCTATCTTGCTTTTTATGTTGTCGACTTTTACTCGTAGTGATGATGAAGAAGAAGTACCAACTGCTGATGTGGCTGCTCGAACGAGTACGTCACATACATTAGTCGCCTCGGAGACGCCAGTTGAAGGAGAAGAAACTTCGCCTCCTCAACAGAACGTCGGCGCTGCTACTCCTCCTTCAAGCCCCCTTGTCCCTTCACCAAAAAGGGCAAGAGTTGAAACAATCCCGGAGCCTACTCTTCAATCGAGTAGCTCTTCTAACCCTCTCTTGGATGACGTAAGTTCTTAATGCGCTTGTTGCTGTCTATATTTTCTCCATTTGCTTCTCCGTGCCGTCATTTTTCCCATACCGACATTTTCTTTCTTTGTCCTTCTTTGATAGCCTACGATCAAAGAGCTTCTTCGCATTGGTGCTCAATTCCTTGGGTACCGTGATTATGCCAGCAAAACTGAAGGTAATGCTTCGTTACTTCTTTTTTTGCTTCTGCTTTCTTGCTATCTTGTTGCCGACGTTTTTAACTTTCTTGACAGAAAAACTGGCGGAGGTCAACGAGCGTGCCAATACACTTGCTCAAAAATTAGAGCAAAGTGAAGAGGCTCGTAAGAAGGCCGAGTCGGATGCTGTTGAAGCTAGGCAAGAAGCTGACAAAGCTAAGGCTGATGCTGCTGGTGTCGAAGATCTTCGGAAACGTCTGCATGATCCCGAGACTTCGCTAAGCGATCACATAGCTGCACAAATCGCTCGTGAAGAAGCGATTACTAAACGTATAAGGACGCAAAATCGTCGCTTTGTCAGTAAGTATCTGAACCACTTCATATCCTTTGGATTTTTCCTATCTGCACTCTTTTGCTGATCGGGTTTTTATGTTGACAGATAAAACCTCTCAAGAATTTGAACTTGAAGATCCCGACAATGATCCTCTTCTTGACGCCGTTTCGTTCCTTGAATTTCATGGGACGGAAGCGCGTGAGGGCATTGATGAAGCTAGGGCAGGGTTGTCGAAGCTTTTCCCCTACTTCTTCCCGAAGAAAGAGGAGCCCGCAACCTTCCTTGGTCTTGCCAAGTGCTTTAATCCTCCCGAAGATCTTGGGCTGAAGATGCGCCATGAGAATATGAAGGTTGCCGTTGAAAGCACTGTTGCCTTAGTTGCTGATAGTCAACAGACTATTGACTGGGCGAAAGTGGGCAACACAGATCAGATAGAGCAAACAAGATGGCGATCATTGGTCAAGGCGGCAAAGCTGAATACGAAGAAAATCCTGGCCTATCTCGGGATCAAGCCATCTTCGACTCCCAGCTCATCAAGGCCGGAGGTCTAGTTTAATGCTCTTTTGCTTTGTTTTTAGTTTACCTCCTCCTTTTGGTATTGTCGCCATAATGCTCCTGGCGATGATTAGGTCTTCTAGAGGTCCTTCTTTTGTAATAGACATGTATATATTATGAGAATGAATGGAAGTCGAACTTTGTCTCAATGATTGATGTCGACGTTTTTCTATTTTTTCAGTTAATTTTTGACAACTATACGTCAATTCCTGGTCCTTCCGAAGTTTTTCCTTCGTCTCTTCCGAAGAAGTCTTCTGTCCCTGTTAATCTTGTTGACGATTCTGCGAGTAAGGATCTGACAGAAGAATTGAAAGAACTTCGAGTACAACTCCAGTCCGTGAAGAAGCAATCGCTTATGCTCATGGAACAATCTCGAGAATCTTCTGAAAAGGAAAAAATTGCACTCCAACAAGCTCAAGCTGCCATCGCTGAAAAGGACTCTGCTATTGCTGAAGCTGCTGCAGCTATGTCTCGAGAAAATTCTATGCTCCAACTGCTGATAGATGCTAGCTTGGATATGGCGGGTATGTTTCATTATCTTTGTCGTGCCTCTTCTTTTTCTTTACTGCCTATCTCCTTATTACTCACTGACTTGTTTTAAGAAACAACAGGTGCTTTTTTAGATGCTGCCACTGAAGATGAACGTGTCGAGGCTCGTTCCAGTGTTCTTCTTCGGCTTGCGCGTGAACATGGGTCGAATTTTTGGGGCACGCCTGAACGGACTCGCCAAATCGTCAGATTTCAAGATCGCGCGTTTCAGGTTCGCGAGTATCTTGACTTCTGTACGAGGACTTTGTCGCTGGTCTATGGTACCATGTTTCCTCGCAATAAGATGCCAGAAACCCTTCCTGCGTTGATGGAGAAGTTTCGAGATGCTCCTCGCATCCATGGCTTTGTACGAGCCCAACTAGCTGCTGGCGCGAGGTTTGCGATGATCATGATAAAAATCTGCTACCCGAAATTAGACATCGGGCAAATTGTTCCAAAGTGCTTGGAGAAAATGTCGAAGAGGAAAAGAAACTTCGGCAAATATGATGATATTGTTACTCCTGTTGCCGAAGACATGATGGACGAACTTCTTCGGATGGATGCCGGATTCTTCGTGAAGGGCAGCTACGCTGAGCATAGCACTCGTGCTGTAAATAATGAGCGCTTAACCATAGACAATATATTGGGAAATCCTTGAAGACAAACTTGTTCCAAAGATTGTATCTTGTGTATATGATCTATATTGTAAAGTCATTATATTTTTATTTTTGTCGCCAAGCCCCCGGGCGTTTTGATTGCAGTATTTTTGTTTATTACGATGCGAGGTTGTCCCAAGGCAAGATAATATACATTGTGTACTATTTTTTGCAGGTGCAAGCCCCCGAGCTTTTTGTTGACCGCTATTTTGTCGATATCTCTTTTTATTTTGGCGAGGTATTTTTTACCAAGGCAGGATGCTTCTTTTGTGTTTATCGACACTTTATATATATATTGTATCATTT